>NC_135737.1:27315430-27623346 GCF_041903045.1 Epinephelus lanceolatus
GGGCATAAAACTCCTCCAGGCTCTTGTCAAAGCGCTGCACAGAGGTGTCGCTGCTTTTGCTAAACCAGAGGAAACAACAGACACGTTCAAAAATCTGAAACATCTGTCTCCAGCATCATCACTGTAACGTCGATCCAGTCAACTTACATGCCGTTGTCAATTGAGGTGTTGTGGGACAAATTCAGGGATGCAATCTTCATCACATTCTGAAAGTGGAAATATAAAGCGATACGTTTGAAATACATTGCTGTATATATATAATTCCTTTATAGAAACGACAGTATTTCGAGAGTGAACTCGTTAAACCAACTTTAGCTTTTGTTATCAGATGTTTTGGGCATTTTTGATTTCAGTTTTTGTCTCGGTGCCTCACAGTTACCTGCAGACTCTCCTTCAGCTGAGGAATGAGCATTTTAAATCTATGAACTGGATCAAAGTCTTGCTGTTGGCTCAGCTGCTGCTGCTGTTGTTGTAATGAAGTGGGCTGTTGTAATCCGGGCTGGGACATCGGCCCGCCGGGCTGCTGCTGTTGAGACGCCATCTTGACCGGCTACAATGAACAAGCCGGAAAAACACTAAAATATCCGGTCCGTCGTTTTTCAAAATAAAAGCATTTAGTAAACTACATAGCTTTCAAAACGAAAATTGTTTCTTTTTTTTGTCTATTTATACATTTTCTAAATGCAGCGTTGGGGAGTAACTAGTTACATGTAACAAGTAAGATGCAATTAAGTTACAAAATAAATGTAAGGGTAATCAGATTACAGCTATTGAGGAAAAATATGTATTTAAATTACAGTTACTAATCAAAATACTGGCGATTACAAGGGGGTTACACTTAATTATATTGTTTTTTGGTACAAAAAGATAAAAAGTTTCTATAGTCCAGTTTCAAACATTTCTTTGAAAAGTAATCAAAAAGTAATAAAATCTAATGTTATATTATTTTGATGAAGTGATTAAAATAGTTACATTACTTGTTACATTTTTAAGAGGGTAACTAGTGGCCTAATCTGTAACGTACTACATTTTTACAATAACCTTCCAAGAACAAAAATAAACAAACAAACAAAAATGGAGACACTACCAAGCCTGCCTAGCTTTTGGTTAAACAGTGGATGGGGAAATTTATGAAATGGTGTGGGGTCCTCCCGGGAAAAGTTGCACCCAATTTCAAGCATTCTGGTGATTTTTGTTCGCACCAATTTAAGGTAATCAATTTAAGGTGGAAAAGTCTTTAATTTCATCAAAATAATTTCATAAAATACCTCTTGGATTCTAAATACTGAGGGGGACATGTCCCACCCCACCCCCACCCCCACCCCCCAAATCTATGCCTATGTACAGATATGTAGCCTATTATAATTACAATAAAGCTGAGCAATTATGTCCAATCCATTATATACACTTTACACTACATGGAATCATACTTTTGAATTTGATCGACTAATCATTCTAAATACTTGGGCACATTAGTATATCTGTATATTTATATAGAACAAGTGAGGTCAAACTTTCAAATACATTTGTTTATGCTGAATTATTTGTACGGTCTTTCTTCACAGTGTGGGCCTACTTCTCGTTTAAATTGTGTAACGATAAAATGCGTTCACAGTAGCCTATAATTTTAATTTCAGGACTCTGTCATTGAATAGATAGTTTGATTATTTAACCTCTGCGACCACTGAGTTGCTTTATAACAATTCAGATATTCTCGTATCACTAAACGTTTTGTTTGTTCAAGTAATTTTGTTTTTCTGAAGTTGTTTGTCTTGTTTTGTGTGGTCTTACATGAAGAGTTGCTCCTTGGCGGTTTTTAAGGTGGCTTCCTGAAGGCAGCAGCAGCGGCGCAATAGCGGAGGTGGGAGGGCCCTGCAGCCGCTCTTCCCTGGCAGAAACCCCGTAGTGCGGCACAGCAGCGCCATTCGGTAACTACAACAGTATCCAAAATGGCAGGAGCTGATGGAGACGACTCTCTCTACCCTATCGCAGTTCTCATTGATGAACTGCGAAATGAGGATGTCCAGGTAAAACATTTGTTTTGACTTTAATCGTGATTGATATTGTATCGTAAAATTAGGCCGAATATCAGTCGTGTTTGCGATTGCAGGCTAGCTAACTAGCACATATGTAAGCTAACGTTCCCGGCCAAGGCCTATCAGGAATGCTCTGCCGGGCGCACCCTCCTTTGCCAATGTACCTGACTTGCTGTTTTGATTTACGACGTTAATTATCAATACGGAGTAACGGCTAATGTTATTTTTGACCGGTCAGTGTTCACACCAGCTTAGTTGTAAACATAGAAAGGTTAGTTGGGTAAGAAGCTAACCAGGTCATTGGTTTAGCCGTTAGCGTTAAAGCATCGTATCGCAGTATGCTAGCTGACGTTCATTGACTAAAGTTGGCAATCACAACTCTAGGGCGTGTAAGGCCGTAGTGGGTATAGCTCATTATTGTTAGCATGATTATGACGTCAGTGAGTGTAAAGCTATCATTTTGATTCAGCTATTTTAGCGAATCGTTTTGAAACGCTGGTTAACGTTAGCTCGCTAGCTACGTAATGCGAAGACGACGACCGTAGCCGAGATTGTAGTTGATGCACTTTGCGGTAAATCCAACCTGATTTAACAGGGTTTAGCGAGGCTATACCTGAGTTCAGTCAAACACTGGCACTGTTTTATAAAACGTTGCACAAAATTTGCCTGCTTCACTGATGAATGTCCATTTTGTTTACAGTTACGGCTGAACAGTATCAAGAAGCTGTCCACTATTGCTTTGGCCCTCGGTGTTGAGAGGACTCGCACTGAACTCCTTCCCTTCCTCACAGGTAATAAAGTGAATCCCTTTAGCCTGTAAAAAAAACATCTGATGTTTGACACAGCAGTCATGACCTCAGTGGTTTTTTCACAAGGTTGTCACACGGGGAAATGCTGAATGCGTTGTTATTTAAACCATTCTAGGCTGTTGCAATAGCTGTCACTCATTGCTTTAGACCTGTAAACGTGTGTTCACAAGTTTTTAATGAGTCTTCCTCTAATCCCTTAGACACCATCTATGATGAAGATGAGGTGCTCTTGGCCTTGGCTGAGCAGCTTGGCAATTTCACTATGTTGGTGGGAGGGCCAGAGTATGTGCACTGTCTATTGGTAAGTCACCGGAGAGTTGATTTAAGCATATGCTCATTAATGGATAAATGTTACCCTGCTTTTGAGTAAACTTTAGAAATCATTTGACAGGGCCATGTTGTCAGCTCTATATATTTCCATGTCCATTGTAAATAATGATTATGTTACATAATGAGAATACAGATACAGTTTTAGTAGTAGTAGCACAGAAGCACAAGCTGTGAGCTGTGTGGTTTTTCTGATGATTTCATTCATGTCTGCTCCCTTTTAGAGGATTTGTTTATTAGAAGATAACCAAAGGGGTGCATTATTTTTACGTTATGGACATTTCAGGAATTTCACATTATAGCTTAGTGAAATGAATAGTTTAAATACAAATATTGGTGTATGCCCCTCTACCTTAACATTCATTTAAAGTATAAAATACTACCTACACATTCTCATAATTTCTAGTGTTTTTGAGCAGTTAAATAACATTAACCCCCATCTAACCTTATTCTTTCTTGATTCACAGCCTCCACTGGAGAGTCTAGCTACAGTGGAAGAGACAGTGGTCAGAGACAAAGCTGTTGAGTCCCTGCGAAAGATCTCTCAGGAGCACTCTCCAGTTGATCTGGAGGTCCATTTTGAGCCTTTGGTCAAGCGGCTGGCCAGTGGTGACTGGTTCACTTCTCGCACATCTGCCTGCGGCCTCTTCAGCGTCTGTTATCCCCGTGTCTCCAGCACTGTCAAGGCTGAGATCCGCCAGTAAGTTGCTTTTTACAAAGAGAAGCACTTTTTTGAGTGCTCTAAATACAATTTTTTTGACAGTGGTGTATATCATGACATGACATGACATTAGGCATGTAATTAAATGTATACCCGTGGTGATTGTTTGAGTCTTTAAACCACGTTTGGTTGGTCAGTTTTCCCTGATTAAAACTTGTTGTTGTTTGTGGTTATCTTTAGGCATTTCCGCACCTTGTGCTCAGATGACACTCCTATGGTGCGTCGTGCTGCAGCATCCAAACTGGGGGAGTTTGCCAAAGTACTGGAGTTGGATTATGTTAAAAGTGACATTATTTCCCTCTTCACTGCCCTGGCCTCTGATGAGCAGGTATCAGCACTCTTCCTCCTTTTTCTCAAATTAAACTGGTCTTTAAATCTGTGTTCTTTGCTTCCCTCTGGCTGTTAAACCAAAGGATGGCCAAACTGATTCCATTGCCTTTCTCCACTAGGACTCAGTGCGGCTGCTTGCCGTGGAGGCTTGTGTCAGCATTGCCACTTTGCTGCCTCAGGAGGACCTTGAGACCCTGGTTATGCCAACCCTGCGCCAAGCTGCAGAAGACAAATCCTGGAGGGTCCGCTACATGGTGGCTGACAAGTTCTCTGAGGTAAGCAGCCGACTCTTTTGCCCTGCTGGTATCCTGGTTAAATGAAGCAAAAAATGTCAATTGGGAATCATGTCATATATGTAGAGTTGCTGTCAAATTGTCCATTTCCTAAGAACCATTTAGCTCAAACAGTATTGACATTTGTTAATTGAAACAACGCTGGAGGCCAAAATTATTTTTTTCACAGGATGCACACATGTTCTGAGTCAGAGGTGAAATTAGGTTTAAAAGTGTGGCACATGAGGCGACATACAGCTCACCTGGTCGAGTGTCTGCCCCATGTAGGCTGAGTCCTCTGTAGTTACCTGTGTTTGATTCTGAACTGTAGCCCTTTGCTGCATGTCACCCCCTCTCGCTTTCCCCATCTTTCCTGTCTATTTTAGCTGTCCTATCAATAAAGGCAAAAATGGCCCAAAAAAATGTCAAAAAAAAGTGTGGGGACATTTTTCTGTCAAGGATAAGGGCAAACTACATTACAAATGTTTACACGTTTTGTGTGTAATGCATCCTATGAAACACAAATGTGGTGTTTGCATTATTAGCAAAGACAGCTGAACAATTCTTGAATTGCACTGCTTGTTTTGAAGCTCAACGACAGTGGATGCTTTCTTCTGCTGCTTTATTTCCCCAATGTTTTTACTCTTTGATAGTGTTGGAGTCAGGCTGCAAGTACTTCCAGAGTATTGGTGCTTCAGCAACTAGGCAGATTTTATGTTATTTTTATGTTATTATTTTTATGTTTTGTGTTTTTCATTGCACGTTCCTTTCATTAAGACTATTGCTGAATAGTTCAGCGAACAAAAAAGACGGAGGGTGTGCACAAGTAGGAGTGTGAGAAACTAAAACTGGCATTTGAATATATATGGTATAAACCATGTGTACTGTAATTCAATAGTTGAGCAATGGTGTGTGAAATTAAAATTGTAAACTCTTATGAATAGAGATAACATGTATTCACTGGTTTATTATCGTCCTCCTAAGAAGGAATTGCTAACAATTTTATACCTTTTATCAAAAGGTGTTGGTCAGTTTTGTTAAAGGTATACTACGCAGGATTGTTAGTTCACATGCACCAGTAAATGTAAAAGCCAACCCCAAAGCCACTCTCGTCAGGTGTTTTGCCTCACTATACATGCATTATTTTTGGTGATGTGTCCCTTGGATGCATGCTGCTCACAGTCTGGCAGCTAGTCACTATATTTGCCCCAACCACACCTGAGCGCTGTGGGGGTACATACCCATAAATCTACAGAGCACAGACAATACGAAGAAAATACAGGCAGAGGGCAGAGTGCAGAAAAATACACAGCCACACATTTTTAGTGGGTGATAGGTGATGCGTGAGAGGATTGCTTCTGTATGAGTCTATACACTTGTTTTTCTAAATTTTAGCAGAATGTTTAGTACATGAATGTGGAAGGGCATATCTATTGGTAGCTTTAATTTTTGATGCGTGTTTTGACAAATCTGAACTTTTTGCGCATTCACAAATCAGTTCATAGGATATTTAAAATACAAATCAAAGGAAATGAATATTGTGTGTATACAGTAAATCACCATCATTCAGTAGAGGAGTCAGAAATTTTTTAAGTTTTCATTTTAATATATGTTCAGGCATAGGATAATGTTTAAAAATGTACAAATGTCCGTGCAGCTACACCTTCCCCTCAAGCATTCTAGATGTGCTTTGTATGAAGAAAATGGCTCAGAAACATTATTTTTCACTTTGTGATTAAACGTTCATGTGGACATGTTGAACCTTTTCTGTCAGTGCATTTAGTTTTTAAAAGGAACTGCTACTTCAAGGCTTTATATTGGCACCAATATATATTCATGAGACTGCCGCCTTTCACCAAAAAAAAAAAACGCTGCAAGATCTTTATGTGACACAGTAACCTATTTAAAGTTGGAGTAGAGCATCCCTAACTGGGTTTCTCTGACTCAGACTGGATAACAAGGCTGTTGCAATGCATTCAGGACTTTGGCATGTGAGAGAGAAAATGGGTTAATATATATATATATATATATATATATATATATATATATATATATATATATATATATATATATATATGAGATAAATATAAATGATAACCTGAACTTGGAACATTAAAAATGATTGGTAAAAGAATAACACATTACTTAGGCCATCATAGTTGTTCTGTCACCTGTTATATACCCTTTAGTGCCCCCTTTTATTCTCAACTCTCCATTAAAACTAACCCATGTTTTGTGTAATAATACTTTCCCCACATGCTTATTTGGATATTGAGACTGATGATGATCTTTTTTTCTGAATGTAGCTCCAGAAAGCAGTGGGACCAGAGATCACCAAGAACGATCTGGTCCCAGCCTTCCAGAATCTTCTGAAGGACTGTGAAGCCGAGGTCCGTGCTGCTGCGGCCAACAAAGTCAAAGGTCAGTACACGAGGACACATAAAGTAAATGTGAGCGGGTGACTTGCTGAAAAGGTGAATTGCACGGGGTGAATTAAACAACTTGTTTCAGCTGCTTGTCCAGTCTGTTTTGTATTTTATTCATGGTGTTTTTCTTTTCTTAGAATTCTGTGAGAACCTCCCAGAGGACAACCGTGAGCAAATCATCATGACTCACATTCTGCCCTGTGTCAAGGTAAAAAATAAACTTTCCAGTCTGCCACATTGTGACATTTCTCCGGTGCTTTACTTCTCACTTGAACAAGAAACACTTTGAGTTGCTATGCGTTATTGAGCATGGAAAAGGACCAGAGGCATATCTTTTTATAGTCTTCCCCAAAGCGTTTATGCAGACGTGGTGGTGCGATGTCCGCCTTAATGAGAACTGGGTTGTTATACAACTGAGATCTTATTTTCATAATGTTGTTCAGTATTCCTTTTGATGTCGATTATATTTTATATACCAACTGAAATGCTGATATCTCAAGTATGATGAGTCCAACAGGGCAAGCAAATCCAGTGTTTAACAGCATTACACCATCGTCTCATACAGATATAAATCTCTAAGTGTGTACACTCAAAATGTTTTGACACAACTGTCCATTGCATAGAAAAGTGATGTGCTCATTACTATAAGTACAGCAGGTTTAGCTAGAAAGCCTCTCTGTAAAAAGCAATGCACGTATACAACACACAGTATTGATTTATGTTCAAATTTTTTCAATTTTTTCTCCCAATGGTGGTAAACAAGTTTTGTTTACAGGCTTTATGTAATGTGCCCTAGTAGACTTTATCTCCCCAGATCTCAGCAGGCAATGAGTAAAATATTTACGCTGGCTGAAATGATGATTTGCATGTTGGTGAATTTTCAGATGTAGAAATAATACAACTGCTCTAGCTTTATTACCCGTGTTTGCTTTGATGCTCTTGATCAGAGCAAACCATAAAACCCATTCAAGTAGACAGTGTTCATATACACACACTAAAAATGGAGAGATGTTATGACCACAACCTTTAGAAAGACATTTAGGTATCCAAAGATGCCCACTAACGTACCCTAAGTATAAATGGCTGTTAAGAGGGTATTTTATGTGGGGCTGCTGCAAAAGACAGTGGGTTATACAGTGTGTCCGTGTACCAGTGTTGGTAAGATTTTGAACACCAGGTGGCACTGTTGTTTTATGTTCAACAATAAGTTCAGTCATAGCGCTACTGATTAAAAAATCTTATATCATTGCCAGCTGATTTTTTTTTTAATCGCAATAACGATTACTGCAGTGAAATTCCAGGATCTGTAGACTATTATAAGTAAAGGTACAGATCTGTGACTCATTCTGTTTTTCCTGTCAGTATATCAACAGTGGAACAAAACTATACAGGCAGCAACAACCTTAGAAAGCTGTAAAAAGTTACATAATTCTTAGTACTAAAAAGCTGCTATGTGATATTGGTTTGATCAGATATGTTTAATATAATCATGAGGCAACTCTGGCTCCGGAATCAGAGCTGTCATCTGCCAATTGTAGGTCAGTGGTTTGATGTAGTATTCTGTATAAATGCAGTCCATTTAATCAGTGAGCATGACAGGATAATAGGCAATTTCTGTGTCCCCTAATTATATTATACCATTTCTGTTTCTGTCTACATCATTTGAAAGTATTCCACCCACAGTAGTTAACTGCAATGACTGTTTGTTGTCTGCACTGGTATTACGTCCACTTTGCTGCGTATTTAAACACAAGTCGATTATAGCCTCCCTCTCTCTATTGTGTTGTGAATATGACCCATAGCAGTAGTTCTGATGTTTATTTACGTACTTTCTGTCTTAACTATTTGTTTGTGCTGATCTCTCTGTCTCCTGTGTGTCCCGTCTCTGACCAGGAACTTGTTTCAGACACCAACCAGCATGTGAAGTCAGCCCTGGCCTCTGTCATAATGGGCCTTTCGACCATCCTGGGCAAGGACAACACAATAGAGCACTTACTGCCTCTCTTCCTCGCTCAGCTCAAGGACGAGGTAAAGGAGATCCAGACTTGTAATCGTGGGCCTCAATTTCTCTTTTATATTTTGCATAGCTGGCTTTAGATAGTTCTCAAGGCAGCGCTTAGTTTGGTAACATTCACAACAAAAGCTTCCTGTGAGGCGTCTGAGTTTGACCAACTTCTTTGGCCTTCAGTGATCAGCACGTCTGAGACAGGGTTAAGCCACTTAGTCGCAGCCATCAGATGTACCTAGCTACCACCTGGTTAGGTAGGAGGATGATTCATGCAGTTGGCAGCCAGACTAAGACCTCACAATTAGAAGACTGAATTGCTGTGTCTAGAGAGAAGCAGAATGAAAAGCTGGACACAGTGCAACTAGATCGGTTATTGCCAGATGCCTTTTTATTGTATGTCGATTAGTAAAGGGCAAATGCAGGTATTAAGTAGGTTGAGCAAGGCAACGGTTCTATTTAGACATATAGCACATAGATTGATGACAGGATGTGGCCAGTTTCATTTGCCTTGCATTTCAGGTATTTTTGTGACTCTGTGTTAGACATACCTTTATGTCATACCTTTATGGGTTTTTACAGTAACAAAAATGTCGAACAAGGTGTTTTATGAGTCTGGTTAGGGTCGGGTTACAGAGGGCTAGGTTTTAGAGGAGGAATGTATAAGAACAATCATCATCCGCTAACATAACAGGTTCATCTAGAACAACAATAGCCCAGTCACATCTTGTCCCATGAATACATTTCCATGACATATTAATATGCACGTTGAGATTAGACGTGAGTTTGGCAGGTTAGACACAAATGTATATAGATGTTTTGGACGGCCCGAGGCTGTCAGTTCTGTCGCTGCTTTTCTTAGTCCTATTTAAAGATGGCCCCATTTCCTCACAGCACAAACGCAAGACCAAGACTGTCTAATTAGATTTCCGTCTAAACTGACAGCTTTGACTTGCAAATTTTCGATAATTCAAGGTGCATCTATCTGAGGACAGTTTAAAGGGAGCACGATGGAGAGTGTTCTGCAGACATGCCATTCATTTAAAAGCTGAATTATTTCAAATAGTCACCATGCCTTATTTGGCTACTTCTATGTTCCCACTTAGTTAACAGGCCTGACTGAGAGTGTCAAAGCATCATGCAGTGTAGGGCTTCTGGGTTTTTTTTTTTTTTTTGGTTTTTTTTTGAATATGTGGATGAAGAGTTCTGTTTAGCTGTTCTAGTTGTTAATATTCTGTCAAACTTTGAACTAAAGCAGATCCATTTAAGGCTCTTGGACATAATCTTGGGCTACATGATTCTGGACAACAACTTGGAAGTCTGTTTTGTTTACAGTGACCAAAGTGGCTTGACCGGAGCCAAGAAAATTGCACTTAAGAGTAAAAATGGTTGTTCAATATAATGTGAAAACTGTTTCAAGTTTGATTTATTATTATTATTTTTAATGTAGGTTCATCAGATAAATACAATTTGTCTACCCAGTTCAGAAATATCAAAAATGTGGCTCATCATCAAACGATGTCTGTAGAGCTTTCTACGTCATTAAGATATCATTGCTAACAGCAAATCACTCCTATACAAGACAGTCAACACAGGTGTACAGCAGACCACAATAGGGTTGGTTATTGTTTTAATTTTTAACTGATATCAGCTCTAAAACAATTGTTTCAAAACGATACTGGTGCACTTCCTGAACTGATGCCCTAAAAGAAAAAAAGAAAACCACAAAACAACGGTCAGGGACATTAAAGAACTTGAAATTGAACAATATACTAACTCTTAAAGGTGTTGTATGCAACTCTAGAAAAAAGTAGTTAATTGTTGAGTCTCATTCCCAGGTCATCAAATACAGATGCTTTGGGTGTTTAGATGGGCCTAACCACCAACACAAAGCATCTGTATTCGCCGACCTGAGTATAAGACTCAACAATCAATTATCTTTCACCAGATTATATACTACACCTTTAAGAGTTTGTCGTGTCCTTAAAAAATGTAAATATGAATGAATACAAAACACTATAAACAGATTCAGGAAACAAATTCCTGTAAGAAATAAACCCCAACCCAAGTACAATGGTTTAAGTCTAAATAAGAGTTGCAGTGCTAATAACAGCAAAATACTGATAATTGAGTTGGAATCAATAATTGTCTGTTTAACTCAGGAGAGACTCAACAGCCAGACCTTTCCGCATTATCTGTTTTGGACACTTTAACAGTCCACCTTAGGTGACCCTGGCCTAGTTCCATTGGGAGGCTAACTTTGCTTGCCAACTTCAGGGCTAACCCCGGCATGAGTCTTTATGAGTTGTAGCATTTAATCACTGAAAAATAGCCTAAACTGTGCACACATTGCAGCGCTTCATTTAACTTAATAGTCTCTGCTTCCGTTGCAGAAGCCTCATGTCATGCGTCACTGTCACACATGTGAGCTCCCCTTTGACTGCACATTTGCTGCGCACACATTCTGGCACCGAAATCTACGTTGTGATTCAGTCTGGTCGATGCTAGACGTCACAAGACGCTAGTGACCCGCCTTAATTTTCTATATATATCCTAAATAATTCCTGTAATGTAAGAGCTGTTGAAAGTACATTAAGTTCCTAATGACCTTCTTTTTAAACCCACTGTCTGTGGTAATTTTAATGGCGTTTGTAATGCAGTCTTATCTGCTCTTCATGATTTGTCTGATATCTAAGGACTCTAGTGATGAAGGCATGCTGCCATAAGCTTTACTTAATCATCTTAACTTTTTCTGTCACAGTGCCCTGAGGTGCGTCTCAACATCATCTCCAACCTAGACTGTGTGAACGAGGTGATTGGCATCCGTCAGCTCTCCCAGTCACTGCTGCCGGCCATTGTAGAGCTGGCAGAGGATGCAAAGTGGAGGGTCCGCCTCGCCATCATAGAGTACATGCCCCTGTTGGCAGGACAGCTGGTGAGTCATGGAGTCTAGGAACACAGCTGAAACCCATATAGAATATGTTTTAAAGGTCTCTTTAATTAGGACCACGTGTAGAACTAGAAATATTTGCAGTGTGCAGACAAACTTTATCAGGCTTTGACTGTAAACATCCAGGAAAGCTAATTACACTGTCTTTTCTCAGGGAGTGGAATTCTTTGATGAGAAACTCAACACCCTTTGTATGGCCTGGCTTATCGACCACGGTAAGGCACTCTTATAGGTCAAAAATTTCCGGCGAGCTTTGTCAGACATTAACAAGTTAAACTCACAAATTAAATTGTATTGTGTTGCTGCATGACATAGCGAATGTATTTTACGAGTGGTTGCTTAAACATGAATGCTTATGTAAGCAGCTTTATGGCAATATTCTTTTATTCTAGTCCAAATATTGTCCTTGTTAAAATGTTTTTACACTGAAAGTATTCACAATAACCACAAAAATCACAAATCAACTTCCTTGGGAAGGAACTCCATCCCCACATTTTCCATTTGTGATCATTTTATTTGCTTTGGCGCTCTGCAGCAGGCTGTAACACTCTTTTCAGTGCACTATCCCTTTTTGAATGGTCTCATACAGCTCCTGATACATATGCTTATTTTCCATGCAACACAAGGGCAGGGTTGCATTAGTAGTGAATACTGTTTTATTTGACTCCAGATTTCTTTGATTATATATCCTGTCTATAGTTTCCATATCTTTAGCATCACTGCTCTTGAGCTCGACTAGTCATGCAGGGCTCAAGTGATACTGTATTATTAGTGAAAGTGAGAAAATTGGGAGCTAAGGGAGGTGTAAGATGAGGCAATTTGCAGATCTCTGCTTTCATGTATATGCCAAATAGAAGGCTGTGAATAAGAAACCCTCTTCTTCCTGCCGCCATGTATAGTATATGATAGCTGTTAGTATGTAAAGGCCAATGTGAAAGACAGCTACATCCTGTAGTACAATGGTTTTGATCAGTTGTTATCAGGATTTTTGTCTGACTTTGTGCCACCGTGGGACAGTTAAGCTACTCTGTTGTGCCTTATCATACATTCTCTATGCATTACTTAACCCATTTAGTTTAACCTTGTTCTCGCTGGCCACAACCTGCAACTCATGCTGTGGATTTATACTGTACTTAACAGAGTTAGAAATCACAGTCAGGTCACTGTGGGTGAGCTTATATCTGAGCTGGGTTGCCCTTGGCTGTTCTCTCTACCTGACAGTTTAACTCGTTCTGAGAGACGATCATCCACATTTAATTCCTGGAAGAGCTGTGTGCCCATAGAGCTACACAACACACCCTGCTCTATTTTATAACCTAGAACACTGTTTTTTGCATAAATGTTTCACTCAGAGTATATAGTGTTCCCTTCACATCAAGTTTTCCAATTAGAGAGAGAGACACACACACACTCGCTATTGAGGACAAAGGGCCAACTGGGTTACATCATTGGAATGCAGCTGGTGTGAGTTTCCGTGTGTGTGTGTGTGTGTGTGTGTGTGTGTGTGTGTGTGTGTGTGTTCGTGTGTCCGGCTGTGGCTGGGGTTAGGGCTGTGCCACCCTTATGTAAGCCCTTCAAAGAAAGACAGGACTACAGAAATCAGCCCAGAATCCTTCCCTCTCTGACTCTATTATTAAGAAATCGTTTTGACGTTTCACATGACATGCATGGAATGATTTCTGGCGTTTTAATGGAACTGATTTCTCAGTGTATGAAGTCAGTATACTGAGTTGAGTCTGTATAGACTTTAGCCCCTTTCATGTTGCCTGTTCAAAGTGGAATGTCATGCCATTATTTTGCCTTGTTCTTAATATAAGGTTTGGTCATGAAATGGAGAGACAGTTGTTTCAACTCAGCGCCAGCAGCTGAGGTAGTTAGGGTGCCGAATCACCGTCTACATTAAAGAGACAGCTGGCATGATGGGTGTGATATTGTGACAGTGATGTATGTATGTATGAGACCCACTGCTGGGAGATCTAAAAAGCAGGTAGTAGCGGTTAGCAGCTAACTCAAAGAAGAACAACAATAACCGAAAATGTCCGCCAATTGAGATAACAATGGGGTCCAGGAGCTTCTTACCCTCCCAGCAGAGGTCAGCCGCCGTACAATATAGACGGTTATTGATTGACAGTGTTGCTGACGTTACCGATTTTAGGCCAGTGCTTTTGTGTTGCATGTCACGCCTCTTTTGCTTCCATAACGCTAACATGGTATCTAAAATTACACACTGGGGCAGCATTATCCCACTGTCATTTGGTTCTATGAAAGGAAAGCTGGGGTCATGAACAGACTTTGTAGTGGCCATATCATGCACCCTCTATGAAAAGGGCTCTTGAAAGACATTTTTATCATATGAATACAATCTGCATAACTTGAGTCAAGATGACAAAGTTGTAGACAAGAATATGATTCAGGGGGTCATTAAGCAACATCCAGATGCAGTCAGAAAGACAGGACCTAAGCCATGTGATCCGTTCACCGCAGAGACCCGGCAGTGGACAAAACTCGAGCGCACCTTTCACACAGATTGTTGTCACTTTAATTTTCTAGTGTACGCCATCCGTGAGGCAGCCACCTGTAACCTAATGAAGCTGGTGGAGAAGTTTGGAGCTGAGTGGGCTCAGAACACCATTGTGCCCAAAGTGCTGGGCATGGCCAACGACCCCAATTACCTCCACAGGATGACTACTCTATTCTGCATCAACGTGAGTCAATGCCATCATCTCCCATTAGTTATTTTGAAGGATTTAATGTCCCAGTAATGTGACATGTAGTTTTTTAGACACTGATAAAGTATATGTTCCTTTTTAAAAAGCTATTAGTCCATCATCTGTAAATGCTGTTCATTGTCATTGCTGTTGACCACCTGTATTGTTTGTGTCAGGCTCTGTCAGAGGCATGTGGCCAGGACATCACCACCAAGCAGATGCTACCAGTGGTCCTCAAGATGTCCAATGACCAGGTGGCCAACGTACGCTTCAATGTGGCCAAATCCCTTCAGAAAATCGGCCCCGTCCTTGACAGCAAGTATGTCCCTTTCATCTTTAGCATCAGATGTTTTCTCTTCACAGTGACAGAAATGTACCATCACCAACATTGACAGTCTGTCTAATAACTCTCATCATCTTTGTCCTCAAGTGCCCTTCAAACAGAAGTTAAGCCAGTGCTGGAGAAGCTGGCCACAGACACAGACATGGATGTCAAGTACTTTGCCCAGGAGGCTATCAGTGGTAAGCGTTTTTGTCTGTCTTAATCTTTGCAGACTTTGAATGACATGAATCAGGCTGCGGGATATGTAAAAGCAATCAAAATGTGGTTATTTTTGAAAGATATGGCAATATGAGGCACCATTTTAGTGGGAATGATAATATTTGCATAATCTTCACCTTAACTTTGATAAGAACTGCAGCTCCTGTAATTTGGATATGGTATTTTCCATATTTTGATTAATTGTGTAACACTAGACATCGTATTTGTCATGGTTTGAAACTAAAGGTAGAAATAATTCCTCTCCTTTTCTCCTCTCTACACAGTTCTGGCCCTAGCATAACCAACCCAACATGGCTAAACTCAGACAACCACCCAAGACAACAACACAAACACTTTTACAAGATATTTATTGATGTTCAGGAACAACTGGTAAATGTATAGAGAAAGCTGTTAACAATTGTTTTATCCTTTTTCTTTCTTCCTTTTGTTTACTGTCCAATAGTAGAACATGTCCAGGCATAGCACAGGCTTCTTCGTTAACCTTCCTCTTCGCTGTAAATGGGTGCTTTAACAAAGGCAAAGTGTTAAAAAATTGCATTGAGTGGTGCATGTTGACTTATGTGCTGCTGTACTAGCTAGGCATCGCTAACCAGAACCCCTCTCACATTCCTCCCTTCTACATCCTCGGCCACTGTTGTACTGTAGTCACAGTCGTTGCAGCTTACCACATGTCTGTGTTCGCTACCTAGCACCTAGGGCTGTGCTAGCTCTCCGTGCTGCTGCGCTTTTCTCCCAACGCTAGACGCAAACTTTGAGCAGCAGATGGTGCAGCAAGCTGTTTATTTGCTGAGCTTCCTCCCAAATCAGCCCTTTGATTGCCCTCTTTTCCCTGAGACACTGCTGTGGCTCTCCAGAGAAGTGATGGAAAAGTCTTTGCAGGTCTGTTTTTTTTTCCTCCACCAGACCAAACCTGTTGTGTCTCTTAAATACTTCACAGGATTGTTCTGTATAACGCTCTGACAAAGAAATAATGGGTGTCCATAACTGCATGTAATCTGATGAGCAATTAATGATCGCACATACTAGGGTAATCAGTCTTAAATAGTGTCCTTTCCCAACTCTTGTCTACCAGACTACCATGCCCTTGTGCACTGTTTGTTCTCTGCGGCAACACAGATTGAATTGGTCAACGAATGATTTACCTCGGCCCACTGTAATAGGGACCAGCTCGGTCGTAAAGTGTTGCTCATAATTATCCCTCCCCCAAATCCTCAGCGAGTTTGTTGATGTGCTAGGGTGGGAAGTAGCAGTCAGTTGTAATTTTCTGCAATATGTTCTCAGCATTGCTCTTAATCTTTGTGCCAATGACTGATAAGCAGCGGCGTTTTCTTTTAGTATGCCTGGGTAAACAGTTTTCACCTCCTGCTCTGTAAAGAGACAACATTGTTCTTTTTCTGCGAGGGACACTTTATTCCTTAGATGTTGAGGGGATGGTAAAACTAAATTGACTACAGCTATCAGGGCTGTGGGGATTAACAAAACCATGGCACTCCTTGTGTCCTAAAGCCACCCAGTTTTCCTTCAAATCCATGCTAAGTCCTCCACTATACATGAGATTTAAAAGCATAAGGTCAGAATGTAAAGAGCCATCCAGCGATTCCTGCTTGCAAATCTCTACACGATGGAGAACAAGTGCATGCTTTCAAAGAAAGTGGGATGGGGGACATGGAGCATGTGTACGTAAGGCTGCATAATGTTTTATTATGGGGTGGGAGCTGGGGTGGTTATGGGCGGGTTGAATAAATGTATCGTCTGTGTTGATAAAAGAAACTTTTGTCTTTCCCTGAACTACTCCCGCTGTTCCCTTCTCCTCCCCACCCCTCCTCATTTTTTTCTTGAATAAACCTTGATTGTTGATTGTCCTGTATTACGAAGACTGTGCTTTTATTTTTATTTTGAATTCTCTCCACAGTTGGGATGCTGTACTACTGTATCTTGATCTGAATAAAGTAACACAAAGGAACCGGTGTAGCCTGCTTTTATACTGCTCGAGCACATAAAGGCTTCTTGTCACTGTAATTGCTCATTTGCTCCTTGATGGACAAGCAGCGGGTAATGATCATCAAAACAACCACTTTATCGGAATATTTAATGAAGTGAGCTGTACAATGGCTATAAAAATATTCTCATTAAATCACTGACTCTGGATGTTTGATAATCAGCAGAACAAGATGCCTCAACGTCATTCGTTCATTTTCTGTAACCGCTGATCCTCTCGGGTCGCGGGGAGGCTGGAGCCTATCCCAGCTGACATTGGGCAAGAGGCGGGGTACACCCTCGATGGGTCACCAGACTATCACAGGGCTGACGCGTAGAGACAGACAACCATTCACACTCACATTCACACCTACAGGCAATTCAGAGTCAGCAATTAACCTGCATGTCTTTGGACTGTGGGGGGAAGCCGGAGTACCTGAAGAAAACCCACACTGACACAAGGAGAACATGCCTGTCAGTTGATGTGTGGTGTCAAGCACTTAGACTCATTTAAAGAGTAAGATAATTTCGGAGTAAATGTATCGAATCCATTTTTTTCCCCCGAAACTGCCCAACCATTGTTAAGCTACATGGCAACCACAAGTACACTAGTCCTGCCAAAAGTCCTGGACAGTCTTGAGGTCTGGACTCAGCCACTCTAGGACTCAACATTTCTGTCTTGAAGCCGCTCCCGTAGCTTTGGCTTTATATTTTGGTCTCCTTTTCTTGCAGGGGAAATAAATCTCCCCAGTCACAGTTCTCTTGCAGACTGCAGCAGGTTTTTCCTCGAGGAGTTCTCTGTCTTTTACTGCATTAATTTTCTCCTCAATCTTCACAAGCCTTCCAGGGACTGCTGCAGAGAAGCGTCCCCAAAGCAGGATGATGCCACCCCCAGGCTTCACGATGGGGGATGATGTGTTTCTGGTGATGTGCTTTCAGCAAACACAGTGTTTTGCAATGCAAGAAAAGTTTGATTTGGGTCTCACTGGACCATCAAGTAAAGCTGTTGACTATCAGAAAGGGTCTAATTATATCCTCTGTGACTTTGTGATGTGAAAAACCTGAAGTCCAAGAATTTTAAAAACTCTTTGCCTGCTTTGTAACAATATCCTTTTAAGCATGAAGTGTTGCTTCTCAGCCTGTAAACGACTCAGGAAAATGTGGGATTAATTTCCCATGTTCCCGGTCTTGTATTTGGTCAGCTCTGACCTGGTAGGCGGCTGCTGTGGAGATGAAAGCGTGGGTCGTCCAGGCTGTTTTGGCCACAGGGAACCACACGGAGCAGGGCAGGATCTGCAGCTGACACCTGGCCTCACCCTGACTACTGCTGGGGAGAGCAGCACTGCAAAACAAGAATCAAGGGCTGGGCCGACAGAATACTCTCAAGCATCTATAGTTTGAGCACATGAAAGTTTCCAGGGTCTGAAAGCAACATTAACGCAGCAAACTGAGCTGTAGTTTGTATTTTGCAACGTGTTATGTTAATTCCAAATGAGCAATCAACAGGGAGGATTAGGGCAATAAATCACATGGCAGAGATCTTTATGAGAATCTCAACCTTCCTTTTTTAATCTCCTCAAATCTCCCGTCAGCCCTCCTCGGAGCCATGCGTCCTCCCAATCCTCCACCCGGCCCTTTGACTGTATACACCTCAACACCAGAGCACGTTATGCACATATACTGTAATGCACAGGCCAGTGCAGCTGCTGTATGTCAGCACATTACTCTACAGCGAGACCACCTTGAGAGCTATTGTGATATGCGAAGTAGGAGGATTGATGGTCAATGGAACCTTTGAGACTTTTGACTTTTCCTCACCATACTACCACGAAGAGTGTGTTTTTTTTAAGCTGGTGATCTAGACGCAGGAGGAACATGCCCAAGCTTTGAACCGCAATTTTTCCTACAACTGAAAATCTTCATTAAAACACGATTACTTGAGGGCGAGGGCTAATCCACCCCCCTAAATCCACTGGAGTTCGTGAGGCAGTAATGAAACAGCAGCAACCTATTTCTTTCTATTTAGATCCTGTTATTTGGGGGGATTTTCAGCAGCCAGAGCCCTTGACAGCGCTGAGAGCCCTGACGTCAATGCAGCTGCCTCCCAGGACTGTGTCATTTATAATGAAAGGAGTCAAGCAAAGCCCCCACACTGCACAGCACACACACACACACACACACACACACACACACATACTCAGTGAGGTCAGATGCTCTCGGGGTGACAAATGACAAACATCAGTCGGGGAGAAGGAGTGTTGGCCTGCTCATTTTCCTTAAGTCACCTTGTCACTTCAGCTCCCCCCCTCTCTTCATCCTGCAGCACTGGTTTATAAACCTGTACAAACTTTCTACTCCAGATCATATCAAAGCAACATGAGGAGTGTGTGACTCTTGGCTTGGCTGTAGCATCCAGCTCAGAGCCTGCAGGAACCAATTTTATTCCAGGCACTACTGGGTCATCTGTACTGGGATTTCAGACTCCGTCCATCTGCCGGCCAGCGTGTGTTCGGCGTGTTTTCAGAGACAAGGGACTGAAGCTGAATAATGGGGGACACACGTGTATGAGTGACCTTCAATGAAGAAGTGATTTCATATTAGAAAACACACACACCACACGGAGCTACGGCATTTACGTCAGCCTGTGTGCGTTTGCAGTTTTTAAATGTGTGTGTGTGTGTGTGTTGTGCGCAAAGGTGCAGCTCGTTATAAAAGTTTTTTTTTTTAACTTCCCTTTGCATTCAGATTTCAGCAATCATCTCCAAGCCTTCATTTATTTATTTATTTTTCTGTATGCAGCTCTTATCCTGAACAGTGCTGTGATCTCCTGCTCTAAAAAATACGCAGTAGGATGTTGTCATCCACCCTCCTCCTGTTGTCATGGCAACCATTGATGTCATTACAGTATACTTTGGCCTGATGAGTGAATAGGCGTCTGATATTGTGATATTTTATTGGAGGGGGGGTGGAAAAAAAAAAGAAGAAGATTACCACTGTCTGTCCTTGTATCAGCTTTCTTTTCGCTGTCTCTTCCCCAGAGAATGTGTGTGTGTGTGTGTGTGTGTGTGTGTGTGACAGACAGCCAGCTGAAGGTCTCAATGGCAGACAATGGCACTGAACGCATACTATAAATACTTACATTTAACTGGCAAATGCTGCCATCTTTTAGGGAAATTTGCTGCCGGGTTGCACTTTTCATATGAAAGTGTGTCAACGTATCCCTGTACATTTTATCTGTTTTAGGAGGTGTTAAGTGGGAAGATTTTTTTCATGGGGTGGATCACATTCAAAGCTGCTGTCACACAGCTCTTTTCACAGAGTCAAATTCACTTTGCATTAAAGGCAACAGATGCAAAATGTGAGGCTACGTTGCCTGAAATCTGATCAGCACGAGTGTGACCCATCCCGAGTGTCAGACTTATCAGTTTGGATCAGCAGTACCAAATAGTGTGTTGTGCACATGGTCTGATCCCAGGAAAAGAAGTGAGACCCTGGTTTCCATGAACAGACTTACCCTCCCCTCCTCCTCCTCCTCCTCCCCCCTCCCCTTACCTACCTCTGGTGCTGTATTAGTGGGATTAGCTGTTCTGTGTCTGAGTGGGCTGATTAGATTGACGTGTTCTCTCGACATGATCCTTTCCACACAACAGAGACAAACCTTAGCTCCAGAACAGCACCAGGAAGAGAGTTTTTACTGTCTTGTAGCATATTGTGCTTTGCATTTGCAGCCTGAAGTCGTCCTCTCAGATGTGAGGCTCGGGTCAGCCAATCAGAGCTTGGCTCAGGACAGGCCCCCTTGCAGCTGCACTTTACTATCAAAAAGGTGTTTGAGTTTCACCTAGTTTAATAAATATTAACAGGCGGTCACCATGGAGATGGACTGGACGTGATGTCAGAGATCAGTGATCTCAGCCACCGGTCATGCTTCGGTACTTATCAGTGAGGATGAATTATTCAGTCCCTCCTCATGCCTGTAAACACTGAGTGTGGAAGAGTTCTGTGAAATGCTGCAGCAGCTCACGTGTTTTATCACAGAGAAGTGTGTTTCAGTAAAAGGGACAGGCCACCCAAATTTAAAACAGAAAACTAACAAAGTTTTTGGTTTCTATGTCCTCTGGGTCAGCCTACACATGTGCTCAACCATATTTTGACATATATTATGTGAGGATATTTCCCAAGTCTGATCGGATTCTTCACCTCAATGTGTCATTTTAAATTTGTTGTTGATGTGGCTGGTACAATTTGAATAAAGTCACATTTTTTCCTGTTGGAATATGTACTGATTTGTTCATAAAACTTCTTCAAACATTCATGTGAAGCTGCATTGTCTGAATTGCCAGTTGCACTAGCCATGTGCATGTTGTATTGAAGTCTGTCCCCCTGTCGAATAGTGCCTCTTCCAGTAAATTGTGTTGCACCACCCTTCTGTAGTCAGGTAAAGGGAAAAGTTTGGAAACATCGGAAACAACTTTAAATGACAGAACAGTATTGGGTGCGAGAGGGGAAGAGGGGACGACAAACAGCAAAGGGCCACAGCCCAGACCTGAACCCACGGCCGCTGCAGCAAGGACACCGCCCCCTGTACATGGGACATACACTCCACCCACTGAGCTGGCAGACGCCTCAGGTAAACAGTCTTTGACACTTGCTGTAAACCCCTGGGTGCCGTAAAACACAGTGTGTGAGTGTCGTTAACTGTCACGAGAGTGAACGACACTCACGTTCACGTTCATTAGCTGTAACCTGTCACCTAAAACATTAGCATTCATGCACAACACTGCAGATTTTATGACAGAAGACCTGGAGCATTGGTCTTGGTGGAGGTCTGTGCTCTCAGAGTGCCCTTCTAGTTGGTGATGGTTGAAAAGACTCATCCATGAGCCTGAGTGACTGCACACTGAGTCTATGGAACTTTATTTCCACACTGAGAACTGAATTAAAGGAACAGTTGGTCAGTTTTCAGGTTAATCTGGCCGATTGTTGAGGCAGAATTCTCAGCTGCATTTCTCAAAGCTGTCTGCATGGCTCTATAACACATGAGGTGAATGAGAAAGTGTTTTCCTGTAATTTAGTTAAACCAACTCTTTAATAAGATCTGACTTGGTGTTTTTTGTGCGTCCCATTTGTCACCTGACGCAAACAACAATAGCCTTTGTGATCTGGTGTTAACTTTCTCCTGCTGGATATGTCCCAATCACCATTTTGTTCTGCAAATCTGCTGCCAGAGTCTTGACTCGGACGAGAAACCATGAGCTACACTGGTAACCTGTTGCTTGTAGAACTGATTTTAAGATTTTATTAATTACTTACAGAGCCATGGGAGGCCTTGCTCCAAGTTATATAACAGATCCTTTTTTTGCCCTGTGTTCCTTCTCGCACCCTGAGATCCTCAGATGCATCATTTCTTGTTGTACCGAGGTCTAGATTCATTCACAAAGGCGACAGAGCCTTTGCAGTCTGAGCTCCACAACTTTGGAATGACCCGCCTGAGGAGATCAGGGCTGCAAACTCAGTCTCGTCTTTTAAATCACTTCTGAAAACCTACTTGTTTAAAATTGCCTTTCGGTGATTTTAACTGCTTTATCACTCTGATATGTGTACTCTGTTTTTACTGCTTATATCTTGTTTGTCTTTTTTTTTTCCGGTTTTGTTAAGCACTTTGTAACTGTGTTTTGAAAGGTGCTCAAAAACGACTCAGCACATTTACTTCTTATGTCTTGTCACCTGTTATTCAGACCAGCTGTGCAGAGTTTACCACCCCGGGGTAATTCTGCCCGGGTACGCCGTCATTTACCAACAGGTAAACACATTATCTTTTAATCGCTTCCTCTAGACTGCTTGTCTACTGCACATCTGTCATCTCTTCTATAGCTGTGACAGGAGATATGTCACACATTTGTGACTAGAACTGTGACAGCATTAACCCTGTCAACAAATATCTGCTTGGTAAACTCTGGCTGTAAAGTATATAAATATTTCAGTGATGCAACACAACCAGTCCTGTGACTCCTGCTGGATTGGCCGCCTCGGGAGCTTTAGTTCTGGTTGAAATGACTTCAGGTTCAGCTATGACTCAGCAGTTTATATGAAGCTCTTGGTGTGATTCATTTTTCCAGGTCATTAGCCCATGCCTACACCATGCAACCCTAGGGTGCGATCAGACAGCTGCAGTTTGTAGTCACAGGACAATTGGATTATGTGGGAAAGATAGCAGAGTATGTGTGGTAAGAAATACTTAAAGGGACAGTTTATCCCAACATTAAAAGTACATTTTTTTCCTTTTACCTGTAGTGCTTTATATCAAGTTTGTTTTGGTGTAAGCTGCCGAGTGTTGGAGATATCGGCTGTAGACATGTCTGCCTTCTATTGAATATAATGGCACTCTGCTCTTTCCAGAAATTGTGGGCAGTTTCATGTAGGAACTATTTTCTTTCTACTGAACTATGACCTATGACTATGAGCTCTAACGTTAGCTACCTCAATGGTGCTAGGTGAGCTAGCAGTATTAAACTATTACCATATTTCCATCTAAATTCTGGTGTGTCATGTTCGATGTCATAGGCAGGCTGGAAAACAGGTTATTAAACAGCAGAGAGCAGCATGGAGGCCAGTGAAAGTGTTACGGTGGTTACTGTTTTTTTTTTTTTTTTCCAGTCAGTCAGTCACTTTCTCAGACTCAGTGCTGACTTATTTGGAATGATGTTCGAGCGCTGCTTGAATGGAGACAGATGGATTTTGTGGCGGCCCGTTGTAGCTGGCAAAGGTGTAAGTTAGGGTGTCCACCTGGGTGTCGTACTTGTGTCGCTGAAGATTAAAGCGGATCTGCAGAGTCAATTGTTCCAGGAGTGAATGCTGATTGTAATATTTCCCTTTAAATAAAGAAAGCCAGATGTTAGCAGGGGTTAGTGGGTTTTTTGTCCAGGGGGAGATGGGCTGAAGATGCATGCCTTCCTCTGCAAGGTGATACAGTTGATGGGTGTAGTTCGGTAGAGAGAAAATAGTCCCTGCATGACACTGCTTACAAGAAATTCAGTGGATTATCTTGAGTAACTGGGTCTTGATTTCTGGAAACAGACGTTGCTGTTGAGTTTTTCAGATGTATTTTTTTGGTGCTTTGAGCACCACAGGCTGAGTGCTATCTAGTTCCATTATATTCAAGAGAAGGCAGACATCTCTATGGCCAATGTTACCAACACTCTGCAACTCACACCAAAACAATCTAAATTGATAAATAGTGCTACAGGTAAGAGGAAAAATATGTGGTTTTGATTTCGGGGTGAACTGTCCCTTTAAGTGTCAGCTCTGTAACCATGCCTCAATAACCAGGATGAACACAAACCATGTCATTTTAAAATCTTGTCACAACAACACACCATTATGTGTCAGCACGCACACAAAAGAAAACACCCACAACATGTTTCTGTTCAATAAACCTTTTTTTAATCTCAACAGCAAGTTAGCTTATGTGTGGTCAACATCAATGAAGGTAAATATAAAACTGGATTTCTATTGATAGATTGATGTTTTTGTTTTATCAGCAGGAGGTGAAATTATGATACCTGGAAACACATCCACTAGAATCTTCATGACTTTAGTCTTCAACTAGAGAAATATTGCTATAATACTTTTAAATGGCATACACTGATTGACCAACAAGAAAAAGCACGGTAGAGAAGCTGACAAAGAAGCTCCAAAACTCCACACGGTGGGTCATACAGGGAAACTTCTGAGGGACTTTGGTTTTGTACCTTTGTAAAACCTGGCTCTACTTACTTTCGGAAAAAAAAAAAGTAATCATAAGAAAATAAAAGGGTCCAACAAGAAATAATGGTGCTATTCAAAAATCTTAATTTAGATTGATAATACGAAAAAGTAAAAGGCACACTGAACACTTTTCACGTTCAACACAAAATTCAATCTTGGCGCACCGAAGATTCACTACACCACTAATTTGTACAAAGAACGCTCGTCGTAAACTGACGAGCGTTTCTCTTTCTTGGATTAAAATCAACAATCAGGTAAAGTGTTACTGTGTCTGGTCTTTCTTTGAAAGAAATGTGTTTTGTGTCCATTATTGGTGGGGAAGAGAGAGGAGAAAGGTGTTTCCTACAGATTGCGGTTCGTTTCATCTGCCAGGAAACAGCAGAGCGATACAAACCTTTTTCCCACCTCCTCCTCTCTCGCTACATCTCTTCTTCCCCTTGTTGTCAAAGTGCTCCAGTATTCAACTTCCACGGATCATCCTGTAGCTGTTCTAGCCTGACCATTGACAAAATGACAGCAAACAATCGCCAAAATAAACACTTAAAGGCAAAATCCACCCTTTGACATTTTAACACTGCCATGTACCAACTATTTTAAGGTTTTTTTATGTTGAGCCTGACACTTGCATTTGAGCTGCTTCTCATTTTGAATGACATTTTCAGCATGACCCACAAACTGGGTGTGAGCTCGTCCCTGTCATTAAATGTGGGTGTATGACCAGACAAACATAACCAGCATTTGTAAATGCAGTAGGGTGTAGGGTGGGAACTATTAACGCAACCACAAGACCTGTTTTGCAACATGTCTTGTGGTTGCGGGTGAACTTGGGCCATTGTTGCTGAGTTATTAGTATCTCTGCCCTTTTGACTCGTAAATGTCAGAGTTAAATGTTGACTTAGTCAGCATTTGTTCCAAGATCATGAGATCCCACTCAGTGATGTCATACTGATTGAGCAGAGATACAATTGTTCAGCAACAAGAAAATCAAGATAGGGTTTAAAGGTGTGTGGGATTCAAGGGCATCTAATGGCAGAAACAGTCATGTTTTTGTCTGTTTATAATCACCTGAAAATAAAAATTGTTATGTTATCGTTACCTTAGAATGAGCTGTTTATATTTGTATACAAAAGGGGTCATCTTCCAGGGAGTCTGTCCTGTTTTGTACAGTAGCCCAGAGCAGACAAACCAAACACTGGCACTAGTTAGGGCCACTCACATCAGCCACTATAGTTCTCCTACACTTCAGTTCTTCAGATGCCACTAAATACTACACGCTGGACCTTTAAATGATTTTTCTTTTATGCAAAAGTGCCCCAAAGTGACAGAAATTTGCAACTTTCTTAGACTTCTATGAGAGTGAACTAATTAAGTTTGGGGTTTGGACAAAACAAGCAATTTGAGTGTCAACTTGAGGCACTGTGATGGGCCCACACAACATTTTAAAGGCCGCTGATCACTGGTTGTAGCCGTTATCTGTTGACAAACAGTGTTAAAAGCATTTTAGGGTGGATTTTTTCTTTAAGTCTTGCACAGGACTGCAACCACAGCTGGTCCACATTTTCTAGCCATCATTTAAGACTGTTATCTGCTAGCAAAAGACTGCTAACCACACCACTTTAGAGTCTGATCGTGAACTCTAAGACACCTGCTCAGTGCAGTCTACAGACTGAGAGCGACTGTCTTTGTTTTGAAGGTTAATCTGACAAACAGTTTAACCCACGATCACTGAGGGTCATGCAGTCTGGCAGATGGTCACAGTCCAGTAATCTCACATCGAACCCTCTGACGTTGGCTGTCCTGTTATTCCAATGAAAAGTAGTTTTTTATTTAAAAAAAAAAAAAAATCATCTGTCTGTGTGCTTCAAGTAGATTGAACACAGTCTAAGTGCTGTAAAAAAAAAAAAAAAGATCTCTCATGTTGTTGCTGGTTCGCTGTCAGGCAAAGAGCGGTGGTGAGCCTGTAGTCAAAATCCAGTGTCAGGTGACTGATGTTCTGCTGGTCTTTGTCTCACAGCGGCCCCAGTGTCAGAGAGGAAAACATTCTTTCGTGATCTCTAATGCAGGGAATCTTTAGGGGGATGTTCCATTAGTATAAACATGATTCATCATTAGAACAGCACAGAGGCATAACAGGAGCAATCGAGGATGTAAACCAGAATTAATCTAAAAGCTACGACTGTGCACTGAGGGGGAAAGCACAGTTTGTGTTATTTTGAATGGAGACGTCAATACAGTGTTTGCCTTTTCCAGACAAATGGTGTGATGGAGGCAGAAAATTTGAAGTATGAATTGTGCAAACAAACATAATCACACACACACGCTCACACAAACACACACACGCATACACACAACTGTCTCCAGGCTCGTCCCTGCACTTCCAGGGCGAGTGAGGGAGATTATCTCCTGGTTACATCATCAGCTCGAGTGATGTCACTGCTGACGACTCAGAGGTCCCCGGGAACCAATCAGAGCTGGCTGTACAGGTGAGGCTTCGATTCATAATCCCTCGACATTAAGGATTAATATTGCTTCAGTATTGCCACAAAAATAGAATAATATTGACTGTCTAAAACACCGCTACTTCTCAACCAAACACACGTTAATTACATCAGCCCTCATTTATCAGGCAAACGCATGACCCACAATTCAACTGTTAAACAGACGTGTGGCCATTTCGCCTGCAAAAACTGGTAATTATCCTCATCTTGTTGAGCATAATGAGACCTGGCATGTGTGTGCAATCAGATGGAAAAGTGGGAAAAAAAGCAGTTCAGTAGTGTAAGAAATAAATCAGGATCAGTAGTTACAAGTTCTAAAAACACAAAGAAAAGAAAAAATATTATTTATGTCACGTGGCCTACACAACGGCCTGCAGCTACAGAACGGTGTTCTGCGTATCTATTATTTTCATTCAGCAATAAACTAAAACAAACGAAAAAAAATCAGCTTGGAGAGAGTTTAACGCTGTTAAAAGGTGCATTGCTCCACAGCCCGGTGCTTCATTCAGCATGTTACGGGTATTTTTCTCAGCAAAAAATTACCTGTCATTTTTTGGAGTAATGTATATGTTAGTGTTGAAGCCTGTGCACTCATGATTACAGCGACCATGTTAGCTCTGGCGCTCACATTAGTGTGTAAAATCACTGCTATAGAACGGACAAAAAACACTTTTAACACTTGAATTTGCGGTGATATCCATTGTACCGTGATAAATGAGGGCAATTTTCTCATGTTCAGTTGTTTTTTTATCTACTGAAATAAAAAAAAAAATGCACAAGTGTTTTGAGAACCAGTCTATTGTTGTTGATGGTGTCCTTTTAAATACAAAAAAACCCTCCACTGCCAGCCATTGTCCTTATCTGACAGTCAGTCCTAAATTAGTTCACTTCCAAACCATTTCTGGGTGAGAAGCTGCACTCTGGCAGCCTCCAGGATGTGCAGCACCCCCCCCTCAGGCTTCACGGCGCAGTCCTCACAGGTGTCACATTGTCCGTGACAACAGCAGCCTCACCAAGTCAGCGAGGCGACGCTCACATTGTGCCACATATCGGACCTGTTCCTGCCTCACACAGCTGATGAGAACTAGAACAGACAAGGGGAGGAGAAAGGGAGGTAGGCTAAGGGAGGATTGTGGTAGAAAGGTTGTCTGAGGTTCATCACAACTAAGAAATGAAGTTTGTATTAGTCGTACAAAAATTAACACTTTTCCTTCCCTGTTGCTACGCTTGTGGCCTCCACTTATATCTCCATTCCTTCTGCTCTTAGCGCTGTAGGTTCTCATTGCTTAATACTGCTTTCTATTACCCCCCGTCAGCTGGCGTTAGTTGACCAATACAAAGCCATGCTGGGAGTCCACGGTCTCCATCATCTCACTGTCCAGGAGGGAGCCCTGCAGCTCAGGCAGGCCCAGGCCGTTTGACTGCCCCGGACCAGGTAAAATCCTGGCCACAGCTCCGGCTCCAGCCTCTCCTGGAGCAGGCAGGGGCAACAAGGCGGGGTCCAGTGGGAAATCATAATGCTCTGGGTGAAGACCCTCAGTGGAAGGCCCCAGGGCCTGCTGCTCACAGCCTGCAGGGTAGCTGAAGCCCAAGCTGCTGGCGGAGGCGTCATGAGGCTGTGGATGGTGGAGCTGGTGGTGGAGGTGAGATCCAGGGGGCAGGTGTTGGGCGTAGTGGTGGTGGCTCATGTAGGGATCATAAATGAGGCCCTCGCTCGGTTCCATCAAGGGACTCAGGCTGTGGGGGTGGCTGAAGGGAGGAGAGGCCTGAGGACTGCCCTGCTGCTGGGGCTGAGGCTGGTGGGTGGCTGACATGGGGGGGCCCTGAGGGGAACTCTGAGACGCCGCCGGGTCCAGAGTGGGGCCGCCTGTCGGGTAGGATCCTTCAGCTATCTGCATCTGATTGAAGTAGGCCTGCAGCCCCATGCCCTGTGACTGCTGCAGGTACATCCTCTTCTGGTTCAGTCTGTGGGGAGTGCAGTAGATGCTGCTTACACCAAGAAAACACTTTGAATCAACACAAGGACTTTGACAAAAGCTTGCAAAATATATGCAAAATCACTAACAGGAAAAATTTTGAATAAAAATTGAATTGGGAAGCCAAAGCTCTGAATTGTAAATTCTGTTTCCTGCATGTTTTGAACATGTAGAGGTGAAAATTAGCTTGGTCCCAGACCACTAACTCGCTGCCCACATCAGCGATACAAATAGACCTTGGACCAATGAGAGCTTAGCAGATGCGGACACCCTCTTCCTATATAGCTAACATGCTACCAAGCTACATCCGTGAAAAATAGCGGCAGAAAAATGGTGACAAGCATGGATGAGACTGGCGCAGCTGCACGGAAATAACTTTTAAATCCTGATACTTCTTTGATCAAAACAAATAAAAAGTACACCTCCTTCTAACAAGAAATCAGCAAACATGAACACAATGCTGGGCTGAGTGACTGATGTGAAACAATATTAAACTTCAGTCTGACAATCAGGCTGGAAAATTGCAGCTCTGACACCTGCTTTTAAATTGTGGGTGAAAACAATTTAAGACTAACTCTTCTCATTTGCATTTAGTTGCGTTAAAGCAAATATTGTTTTTCTCTTTTCTGAATACAATCTTCCAGCAGCGAAAGGTCACCATAGCTAAATGAACACAAGAGCACTATGAATATTTCATAAAATGGAAAACAAAACAAAAAAATCAAATGTGTGGAGCAGTGTGATTTACCTGTGTTCCTGCAGCTGTTGCTCTAAAGTTCGAGTGTCCTTACAGAAAAGTTGGCAGCTAGCAGGACTGTTAGCCAAGACGTTGGCCTTTGGGGCAGAAGAGAGAGTGGGACTGATGACTGTGTTCAGTATTATTAACCACGGCATTAACAGCTACAAACTGTTTCATTATTGTTGCATCATGGCACAGCTGACACCCTTTAAATTTCCAAATGACATCACTGAATGTTACACAATGCAGCCATTTGGCTTTAGAAGGGAAGACAGGTCTGTATTAGGCATCACTTGAACAAACACTTGATCATAAAGAGAGAGAGTAGCTACTGTGAGACTGTACCTGTAGTCTATGAGTGAGGTATTGTGTCTCTAAGCTCTGTCTGCGGGACAGGAGAGGCGGCTGCGGCCCACCTTGGTATAAAGCTAGGCCCTCCTGCTGCTTGGAAGCCTCACCCTTCAATCAAAAAACATAAAGCATTAGAACAAGGGGATGTTTGACGATCATGTACACACATGCACGTGGACACATGTATCCCAGATCCCCTCTCCTGTCAGCTAATAAAGCTGTGTCAGGGTCTGGGTGCTTCATCGTGTGGTCTAACTGGATTATCCACGCTGTCTCCTGCCCAAATGCCTGTGTGGTGACTGATCAGCCAGATGCCTTTCTCTAAATGGCATGTACCACAGGGATTACACAGTAGTTAAATGAAATGAAAGCAAATTAAAAGGATGATGGGGCCTGAGCATCATAACCAACAAAGAGCTGCGTTATTGCATTATGAGGGATGGACAAAGGGAATACAACTAGATGTTGTCTGCTTCAATTGATTTTGTTTGTTGTTGGGTTTTCATACAGGAAAGCCTTGGGATCTTTCATAAATGGTTCCCCTTGCAGTGTGTGTGTGTATGTGTGTGTATCGTTGTGTGTATATGTATGCCTGTCTTTGTGTGTGTTTGCAGCTTGGGCCTATTGAGTGCCAGTCACTACTATGGGTAAGTCTGACTGACTCCAACAATGGTTGCATTCACTTTGGCCTAGGCTCCAGGCCCCAGGGGGATGAGAGACAGTAAACAAGCCACAGTTGGCTGCCTCTCCTGGGGTTACACAACAGCCTGGGTGCCTGCTTTTTTTTTCCTGGGCAACATGGGGTGAGGATAGTAGGGGCCGAGGCTGAGAACGGGTTCGGAAAGAGAAAGATTTTGAATGGGTTGAGTTAAGGCCGTGTGTGTGTGTATGTGTGTGTGTGATTATGCAGTAGGACTGACCTCCAGGAGGTTGTGCAAGTGGTGCTGTGGTCCCAGGGGGCCCATGGCGGCCCCTTCCCCAGAGCCCATCTGTTCCACCAGCATCTGCACTTTGTTCAGCTCCAGGATGCCTTTGGTCCTCGCCAAGTTCTGAAGGTGCTGCCGAAACGCAACCAGACCTGTGAGGACAAAAAAGAGTCAGTATTGATTCTTGCAGCTGATCGACAGATTCACTTCCGCACTATCCTCTCAAAGAGTCTGGCTTAATCTCCACTGACGTCAGCAAACTGACTGACCAGTTAGCACTTTTCATCGTCCCTACTGACGATGTGGCTGGATGTACGTCATGAGCCACTGTGGGTGTGTGTGTTTGTGTGTGCACGTCACAGTTTGTGTATGTGTGTGTGTGTGTGTGTGTGTGTGTGTGTAACAGCAAGTAGCTCTGATAAGACCCATCCAGTGGTGACGAGCTGTGGCTGTGAACGATAGGACCTGACTCACTGTGATGGTGGGAGTTATTTAAAACCAGAGTCAGCAGTCTGACGCAAAAAGAATCCACTGCATCAACACTCTCCAAAGAGGATTACTGAAAATAAATAAATAAATAAATAACTGCAAATACCAACTGGGAGCACATAGTGCAGGCTGTCAGTGTAGCGCTAGGGAAGTAACAATTTTAAGCTATAATTATAGTTTATACTTGGCTAAAGCACAGGTATTTTAAAAAAACAGGCACAGAATAATGTGGCTGTGACGAGAAAAAATGGAGAGGTAGAAGTTGTTTAATATTTCCGCTTATATTTTGGCTCCTCTCTCCCTGATGTGGAGTAGAGACAAATCCTGCCTGCCGCAGACTGGGATTTTGAAATGGGAAAGAAAAGCAAGACAGGGAATGAGCCTGTACAGAGGGAGAAGGAGAGTGAATGAGAAGGCTAGAGAGAGAAAAAGAGAAGGGGGGGAAGAGAGCGCGATATGTGGGCTGAAACCTTCAAAAATATCTGTCTGTGATTCATAATGTGAATCATCTCTGTCATAGTCGTCAGAGAGACTGGAGAGGATGAGAGAGGAGGAAGAGAGGAAAAAAAGTGTGTGAAAGAGAAGAGGGGGGGCAAATGAGAGTGTGTGTAAATGTGTGTATGTATATGTATATATATATATATATATATATATATATATATATAGATAGATAGATAGATATATTTAAGTATGTGTATTTGTGTGTGTGTGTGTGTGTAAAGGGTGTGAGGGAGCAGCTGCTGCAGGGGTGTTGTGTCTGTGTCATGAGAATCAATGCTCTTCCTCTTGACTGGTGCTCCGTGGACCCCCGAGCCTCAGACATATGCATGTTGACACTTTATACATCAAACTCTCCGCGGCTCTTGTTAACCGGGCTTTAAGGAGACATGTCGGATATGGCATCTAATTGACACTCATATACGACTGATCGCTGCCTTTAAAGCATTTCTCTCAGCCAGTCCTGATGACTTCCACTTGAGACGGTGATTTTCTGTGTGTCACAGAATATCTCTCAGCAATCTCTCAAGAGCACGTCTGCGCTTGCTGCACTCAGCTGTGGAGGTAGAGCAATAGAGGTAGTGTAGTAATGATAAGAGATGTCAAAGTATCCTGTGACTGTATGGCATTTTTAACTATTAAGATCCTCTCTGATTTAGCACTGTAATACTGTCAGACTCGTGATGGATGGTTAAAAAAAACTCAAATTGAGAGGTTACATCCTTTTCATCCACACATTCTTCTTCCTTGCCAAAACCTGCTGCCTACATTACCCACAATGCAACTAAACCATAGACAGTTCAGTAGGAGATTTGGGTCTGTATGCTACTTGATCCCAATGTAGCCTTCAGCTACTATCAAGCAGAGATGAGTGAGCGGGTGCTTTGTTTACCATGGAAAAACAATGTTTCCTTCACAATTTAAGGTAACACTGAGTGAGTAAATGATCTACAAGTGATCATTTTGTGGGTACTTTAAAGTGGTACAATTGCCTTGTGCATATTGAGGTTGTGTCTAAAATGGACTTCTGGGTTTATCGAGGGGGGCACTTAACCCACTGTGAAGTCAGTGTCTGAGTTTTTAAAAGAAGTGGGTGACTTGAGAGAGGGATGGATGACTATGGAGGAAAGAAAAGACAAATGAACTGACCTTGGGTGAGGGAGGTGTCAGAGGCACGGCGTCCTTCTCTGAAGCTGATGGGGGACCGATTGTGCGTCTCCCTGTGCTGGGAGGTCAGGACAGCCATCGCTGGGTTGGCAGGCCGAGCACTTAAGAAAGGCGTAGGGGTGACGCCAGGGGCAGAACTGTTGGCCGATACCACTTCACTGAGAGACGGGGGATCCTCCAGCAAGCCAAAGTCGCTGTGCATGGAGCCCATGTCGTAGCCGATGTCCGAGTCCACGCTACCCATGGAGGGGTTGTGGCCTAGAGTGAAGAGTTTGCCTGGGGGACAAAGGTCTTCATATTAATCAGCTTTTTTTAGCATTACATGCATGTGATAGAGTCGTGCGTGTTTGATCAGGTGACATCATACCTTGGTTCGAAGGCCCTGGCTGGTTGGTCACCTCAGAGAGGGTGTGTCGTCGTTGCCCAAACCGAGCTGTCTGATAGGCCGAGAGCATGTGGGGAGGATCATCTTCTGTGTCGGGCTCTTCTGTCTCGATGCCCTCATCGATCGACGTCTCCATCATGTTGCTAGGCGACGAGGTGGAGGACTTGCGGAGGACAGTGGGGGGAGGCAGTGGGTCCAGCAGGCAGCCGTTCACCTAGATGGGGGGAGAGATTTAAAAAAAAAAAGGGAACAATGACCATACATTCAAAATGGATTGTGCCAGGGAAAAAAAAAGCTTCACGTTGAAGGAACCAGGACACACTGTCTGTCTAATCGGGCATCTTAAACACAAAGGGTGCACACACACACACACACACACACACACAAGCAAACAGGCGCAAGGGCAACCACCATACTGAGTATGAGGGCTCCATTAGTTGCTCTCCTCTGTTTTCCCTTCACTCACCACAGTTGGTCTCACACTGGGAGAGTGTGTGTGTATGTGTGTGTGTCTGTGTGTGTTTGTTACAGCATGCAGGCCTGTGTGTGCTGGCGTAGAGGTGGAGGGTGGAGATAAAGAAATGCAGGGCCAGGAAGTGAGCTTTGACTGAAAGTGCTGTGTGACTGACACACACAGACATTAATTCACACACACACACACACACACACACACACAGACAAAGATCATCCGCATGAGTGACCGCAGTAACCGGAAAGCCTGGTGTTGGTCTAGAAAGAGCAACTTTGCCCAATTCCCCATCTGCTTTCTGTAGTGAGCTGGGAGAGGAATGCTGTTACTCAACACACACACACACACACACACACATATACACAGACACACACACACACACACAGAGGACAAGAGGGGGAAACAACATTGAGAAATAGACGATGAAAAGAGGTGGGGGTCATTAGGGGAGAGTGAAAATAAAGGATGAAGAAGAGGAGAGAGAGAAGAAGCGCCATGGAGAGGGAAAAAAAAGCCGCTGTTGGCTGATGGGTAGGAGGTCACGGCGGCGAGATTGCTGTAGCAGCACAGCAGCTTCCTGTCCATGTGTGTTCACTCAGCTTCGCGTTAGGTCACATCATCATCACAGGACTGCTTACATAACCAGGCTCCATTCACGCAGATAACGCGCACTCTGTCTCTGATCTGTTTACCACACACACACACACACACACACACACACACACACACACACACACACGCACACTCTCTCTCTCACACTCACACACGTGCGCACACACACACACGCTCACATAAAACAACGAACACATCACTATTTATTGGAGCCAGGAGAGGGGGGGGATGGAAAAAAAATCTTGAAGAATGATATTGCATCTGTGTGTGTGTGTGTGCGCGCGAGTGTGTGTATTTCTGCAGGTGTGTGAGGCTGTCATCTCAGACGTCTTGTGTCTGTATTCCTTAATAGTCGGTCAGCTCAACAACAGGCCTGGAGGAAAAGGTCGCTGGTTGGCATAAAAAGAGAAAGCGTGAGACCACTGTGTGTGTGTGTGTGTGTGTGTGTGTGTCTAGGAGCCATGCAGGACAGGCAGCTGTCCTGTCTGATGTGAGTGCTGCCTGAGTTCTTACATAAGAGAACAAGTCAGCTGCACTCTGGCAGGTTGACGGAGGGAGCCAATGCTCGAAACCTCAAAGGAGTCTGGCGTACACACACGCACACACACACACACACACGCACACACACACACACGCACAGACACTTCAGATTTACAGTGAGTGGGTATGCTTATCAAAGCGAATCAATGTCAAGCTTATCGGGATAATGTTTCAGGACATACTTGTGCAGGCTGATAATGACCGTGATAACTACGGCCTCCATAACCCAAAAAGCCGGATGTCAGTGAGCTGTCCTGTTCGGACAAAGGACGAACACACACACACACACACACACACACACACACACACACACACACACACACACACACACAAAAAAGACATCCAGAAGCCTCAGGCTGTTTTCACTGGTATTGGACCTACTTTGGGTGTGTTGACGTCCTCCACCATGAAATTCTGCTCCAGGGGACAAGCAGTCTGGGGGAAGGTGAAAGCATCGGAGGAGGCTTGGGGCACAGCAGGGGAGCGCAACAGACGAACGCCCTGCGGGAGCAAACCCACCTGGGTTGAACCACTGGTTGACTGCAGAGAGGGAGAAAACAGAGAGTTCAACACAACATCAAAAATACCTTCTTCAATCCATGGCCAGTACTTAACAACATCACTGATAATAATGCAATTACAGCTACATGTAGCTGCGATGAATTTGACTTTGAAATCCAAATGAGACAGAACACCACGTCCTGGTTGGTGCAGGAAATGAAAGAGAAATTGCAGAGTGTCACTAAGAAAAGACAGTGGGTAAAGAAAATAAAGTAATGAATAATGTAACTGAGATCAAGGCTGGACTGAAAAGACTGGGCGAGAGCAGGTGAAGACAGAACCTGGCTGGGTGGATAAATGAATGGGTCACGTCTGTCTGTTTGTTTGTTCGTGGGTGCAGGTGTGAATAATGGAGCTTTGATCAGAGAAGCATGGATGGTAATCTCTGTACACATTATTCAGAGTCCACCCCTCCCCCATAGCCCCGCAGCTACCTTGACGACAGTCTGTTCAGCGATGGTGCTCGGCCGTCGCTGGCGGGCGTCAAGCCGCTGTTCCACGGGGAAGCTGCAGCGATGGGCCTTGAGCCGCTCCACCAGCAGGTAGTAGATAGCAGCAAAGTGGTTGTAGCTTTTGTTCTGCAGAGACTGGAAGATGACAGACAACATAAATGGCGGCGTCGGTGATTGAAGTTATTAATGAAGCACACCTTCCATTTTGGATGACTTAACTGTGACAGCTCTCAGGGAAAAAAGAAGAGTTATCTCAGTGTATCTTGTGTGAAATTGGGTTACTACAGCAGCTTAAAAGCAGAGTATGGATAAGACATACGACACATAGAATGTACTCAAAGACAGCAGAGTGAACATACTGCATATAAATTACAGCCTCTTCATTACACTGACAGAAATACTGTTTAATGAAGGAGTGGATATATTTTAGGCTACCAGTGTGCCAATTTACAGTCATTTTAATGTAATATTTTTAATCCATAATGACAATTCTGTATATAACATAACTGTACAAACCTGTGTGCAGATACAGAGTCAATATAAATTATTTTCAACAATCATCTATACAAAGCGACTGGAGCACCTGACCTTATGCTAGATATGCACCACGCACTATTGATGTATATTTTAGAGCACTGGTTCCCAACTGGTCCAGCCACAGGGTCCAGATTTCTCCTTAGTCATTAGGTCACGGTCCACACAGTTAGATACATTCAGTGTCATACTTGCATTTGACCATGTCATCGAGTTAGTTTGCTCTCTCTGTTAAGTAGCTTTCCATTACTCACTCACTCAACTGCAGGAAAGGGCACTTCAAAAAAAAGCTCTGTGCTGGAAATTCACTGTATGTTGTTTGTGTTTTACAAACTCGACATGTTTGCGAGTCACTTGCAGTCCATTCAGAATGACCCGCAACCCACCAGTTGGGAACCACTGTTTTAGAGTATGTATGGTGCTTAATTTCAGTTTTAATTCAGTTTCTTCTCAAGATTTTATTTATTAATGTTTCATATAACTCCATTTACTCATTTACTTATGTGACCTATGTTGTTTGTTCTGTAATTCGTGTGTGATGTAGCTGCTGTAAAGCTGAAATTTTCTATTGGGGCTTATAAAATATATATCTATTATCAGGAAATAAGGAAAAACACAAAAATAAACCAAACATTCATTGCACATATTGACCAATCATTGCAGCTTTTTTAAAAAATACACCGATCAGCCAAAACTTTAAAACCACTGACAGGTGATGTGAACAACATTGATCATCTTGTTACAATGCGATGTTCTGGTTTCCACCTGACACACTCTACACACCTAAACACCATTGCAGACCAGGTACCCCCCCTTATGGCAGTGGCACTCCCCATTTGCAGTGGCCCCCCAGCAGGACAATGCGCCATGCCACACCACAAAAACTGCTCAGGAGTGGCCCAAGGAACATGACAGAGGCCTCAAGGCATTGACCTGGCCTCCAAATTTCACAAATCCGAATCTGATCAAACATCTGTGGGACGTGCCACCTCACAACCCACAGGACCCAAAGGATCTGAAGCGCCAGGCACCAAGGGACACCCCTCAGAGGTCCTGTGTTCATGCCTTGACAGGTCAGAGCCAAATCCAGTCCAAGGAGCACCCACCGTGAATCGGGGGTACCTCTGGGGTACCCGCATGTCCCTCAAATGTTCAATCAGGTTGGGATCTGGGGTATTTGGAGGCAAGGTCAACACCTTGAGCTCTTTGTCCCATTCCTGGGGTCATTCCTGAGCAGTTTTTGTGGTGTGGCAGGGTGCATTGTCCTGCTGGGGTGCATTGCCATTGCCAAGTGCCATTGCCATAGGGTGGGGGTACTTGGTCTGCAACGGCGTTTGGGTGGGTGGAGCACATCAGGTAGCATTTATATGAATGCCAGGACCAAAGGTTTCCCAGCAGAACATTGCACTGTAACAAGATGACCAATGTTATTCACTTCACCCGCCAGTGGTTTTAATATTTTGGCTGATCGGTGTAGATATTACTGGAAAGAACCACGGCATTTAAATATATAAAGATTTAAGATGCCAAAAAATCTAATACTGGAGAACTTAAATTGCAAACTGCATTTCCCATGTACACTTCCATGACAAAGCAAAAGTGTGCACAATTTGATGTTGTTATAACTCGTGAATCTCCTTTTGTCAAACATTTTCCAAGACTAAAGTCCACTGACTGATTTGCACACAGACCAGAAGAATGCAGGGCCTTCCCTTAGTCAATATAGCAATTTATATTACAGCACTCAAACCTCACTTCAACCACTTCCCACCCAGGGGCAGACTTTGCCATGAGGCACAACAGGCAACTGCCTGGGGCACCCAACTACCAGGGCCCCTAATAGGTGCAGATATACTCTGCAGCTCAGATCTAATACATTTAGAAATATGTTCCCATTCTACCTTTAATTCACAACTAACCATAGTGAACAAAATTCCTATTTCAAATTCCCAATTCCATTTCAAAGATGAAGCCAAGAGCCAACTAATGAGATGTTTTGTGTGTGAGATCGTAACCTGCAAAGTATCTATAGCTGTCAAATAAATGTAGTAATGTAAGAAGTACAATATTTGCCTCTGGAATGAAGACAGTCCACAAGTAAATGTGCTTAGTTTCTTTACCCTATGAACTAGTCTAGTAAACAAAGACCTTATTCCACATGTTTTAATCCTTACTATATCTGTATGTTGCACTGCTAGGCTCTCACCTTCACCATTCTGCTTAAATGCACATATTAAAACTGTTATCTCATCACAGTCTCAAGCCCTGACCTTTAAACCACTTCATACTCCTGGTGAATAAATAAAGCCAGCTAAGTCCTCACCTCTATAGTCTTGTGCTGGTCGATGCCGAGGCTGTGCATCAGGCGGAGGACCTGTTCGCTGTACTCTCCCACACCCGCCTCGCCCTCAGCAGACAGAGGCTGCTGGTACAGGACAGGCCTCTGCACAGGAGCGTACAGAGCCATCCACTTGTGCTCCTTGATCTGGGCCACAGATAGACGCTTCGATGGGTCCAGGACCAACATCCTGCGGATCAGGTGCTCACAGTCTGTGAGAGGCGGGAGAGAACGATCACAGAGGATGTGACAAGGTTTTTATAGCTTTTCATGTTTTAGGATCACCACTTTTGAAAAAGGAAGAGGTTGTTTATGTTCAATAATGCTGAGTACGTCTTGTGTAAGCTATGATGAAGCAAATTAAGCCACAAAGCGTCATGTTCTTGTCAAAGTAGCCCAGAGGAAGTGGAGCAGAAACAACACTTAGGAGCTTAAAGTCTGCTGAAATCTCTGCTTGGTTTGAACAGTGTGTCTACACTCTTTTCTACTTTCCTCCCCTCCTAATGAGAGCTCCTCACCTCTAGTTAGTGGCTAGATGAGTTTGACGTCAGACACAGCTGGGTTCTTAACAGGATTACAGTTCCCCTGGCTGTGCCGCTTTGGCCTGCCTGCACCCCTACTGCCTGCACTGAATTCCTGCCCGCCACACAGCATCTTTACCCAAATACCCTGCTGCTATGGTCTCAAGGAACGGGTGTGTTCTCGATTAATAGGTTCTGCAGCTAATTTCCTTGATCTTTAATGATTTCCACTGTGAGATTTCATTATGAATGAAGATGCAACACAGGTATTTCAGAAACCTTAAAAACAAAACATCTAAAAAAAATCTAGTATATTGTCTTTAGTCCAATTTGGACACTTCAGAGGCTTTAAATAGTTTAGAGGCAAACAAACCTTTCAAATATATATGACACTAGACCAATCAGTAATTTATGGTAATATTATAATCCTACATTCATTTGAACGCCTTCTCAAGTCGGAACAAGAACTCAGTAAGTTGGCGAAAATGTTGGTACAAAACTTGCCAAGTTGATGTCATATATGCAGAAACATGGCGGCCGAAAGTGTTCAGTTGATGGTAATAAGCTTTTTTATTAATTCACATATTGTATATCAATAATTCTCATATTGCATATCAATTTTTTTGCATGTAATTTCTAACTGTTAGCTGCTGTCTGTGTAGAGTCACCTAGATTAGTTATTAGCTTTATTCCGGTGAAGCAGTATTTTGGTAGTTTTAGGGGATGTGCTGGTGCAGCAAAAAGTCTGGGACAAAATCATGTTGTAATATAAACCATCAAACTGTTATGCACATGTTGGTTAAATGCTCACACACCGTCTTTGTAGCCTCCATGTTGTTTTCACATTATAACTTATGAACACAACAAAGCCAGAAGAACAACTTGCCAGCTCGGGAATGGGACCATCCAAGGAGACCATGAATGCAGCGTTAAAGTCTTAGCTCTCTCCTTATTCTGCTGTTCTACTTATGTCCATGGATATCCTTTCTTAGGAGTTAGGAGAGAGTAGTTCATAAGCCCATGGACATGGCTGCCAACATTAACTCCCTGCTTCACATTCTTCCCAGTTGCCCTGCTGATCTACTAAAGTCTTCTTACATCACATTTTTTCTACCTTCAGCCGACTCAATTTTTTCCCCATTATGTACATAACCAGCATGTTATGTTGCTGCACTTTTGCCCCATGCTGTGGCATCTCAACAGCATGAGCAGCTGCTTAGTTACAACACGCTTTAAATACAATACAGTACAATACAATTTGTTTGACCCAGAAGTTACTCAAGCTCTGCTCGTTGCTACAGCCATGTTTATAGCAACAGTTAAAGCTGAGCACATTTTTTTAAGCTACTAACCACCAGGGAAGGTTGGATTATGTAAAAGGGCCGGCACTGTATAACCATCTAGCCGGCTGGCGGGCTGATTGATTGGCACTCTGTTCTTCGCCAGTACATTACACCACCATGACTTAACCACAGAACCATCCCAGTTAACACTTGCAGTGTCCCAGTGGTGTAGAGTTGCACCAAGTTCCCCAATGAAGGAGAATGGCACTGTGTTGCAATAAGTTGGAGGGCACAGAGTGGGTACTGTAGCTGACTACATCTTACCTCTTTCATTCACTTTATAAGACACGAGCTTAATAATGACAGAGATCAACCAAAACATAAACTGTAACCATCATGGATGACTGTGAACATGAGCAGAACCCTACATTCTGACATTTATGAATGAAATGCAGCACCAACTGCAATTCAAGGCTTTCTTACATCACCAAATTTCCTTTGAGTTTCAAAAACAACACCCTATTTTGTTTCAGTGTGGGCTGTGATCGGCTTGCTGCACTTCTGCAACACATGACAGAGGAAACAAAATGCCACAAGCAGCATCAGAAGCAGCTGAGCTTCACAAGGCAAAGTGTTTATTTTTATTTTCAAATGGGAGTCAATTAGAGCTGAATAAATTAGCAGATTAATCTATTTGTTGATAACAGAAAGCTGTTTTGCAAATCAATTAATCACTTAGTCTTATTCTGGGTAACATGATTCTACGCTATTCTGTGCAACTGTCTACCAGGTCTGTGCAACAGCACAGAGGGACAGAAGACAGCATCTATTGTTGTTATTAAGTCAGTAATTTGGGAGTAAACCACAACGTTGTAGTGAGAGTTTACTGTGCGGTGCTAGGCTGTGCTCTGCACCACAGTCGTGAGAGGGACGAGAGGAGATGAGATGGACGGTTTCTGGATGAAGAAATCAGCACACTCTGTTCTCCTTGTTCGGGGAACAGGGGCTGGACTGGGGGTGGGGAGGCGGGTTTGAGTGTCAGTCTGGCCACAGAGCTGACATTACACTCCTACATTCCCCTTATGTCTTAATTGTTTCAAGGTCCTGAGCAAATCTGCTCAACTCTCTCACCACACCCCCTGTGAAGAAAGTCCTGCAAGACGTACAGATGGGACACAGAGGGCCACAGATGGACAGGAAGATGTCTCACAGATACAGAGCCTGAGTCAGACAGACATACAAACAGACAGACAGGCAGGCAGAGTCTCCTCGGAGAGACAGACAGGCAAGCTGCTGGAAGGCTTCACTGGCTCTTCCCCAGGTTACATAAACAGCTCCAGCTCTGGACTTAATCTGCTGCCAGCTAGCTAGCACAGCCGCTAACAGCAGGGCTCCTTTGAGACAGTTAGCAAACCTGACTCACTCTGCAGCCTGCATGCACGCACATACACACTGGCGCACGTATACACATTAAAGAGGACAATGACAGAGTGTCTTCTACTGTGTCCCCTTCAACTGAGCGTGATGCTCTCTCCTTAATGAAATGACCCCCTGACTGGTGGCAGTGAACATTCAACAGTATGATGGCTCAAGCAGAAGAGTGTGATCTATTCATCTAAGCGGCAGTGTTCCTCACGGGAATTTTCATGCCATTTTTTCCTCGGATCAACTACATGAAGTGATAAGAAAGACTTGAGGATGTCCGACAAGTAACACTGCATGCGTTAAATTTACAGGAATGTGAGGTACAGAGAGGTGGGAGTTGGCATGGTCTCTTATCTTATTTAATGCTCAGTATTGCACAGAGGCTCTTCTTACCTTCAGTCATGAAGTAGGGGATGCGAAACCTCCCTTCTAAGACTCTCTGTCGAAGCACAGGCAGAGTGGGCCCATCGAAGGGCAGAGCACCACACACCAGCACATACAGCACCACCCCCATACTCTGTGAACATGATAGATGCACACACAGAGAGCAAGGTCAGGGCATTGGATAAATCAATCAATGCGTCTGGATGTAAATAAAGCTATATGATTATTGTTGGCAACTGTTACACAATACACACAAATGCATAGTCTTCACTCACAGAGAAACACAAACACAGAAAAATATGGAAAGTGATTGCAACATACAGCAGGCTACAGACTGTGGCTGGGTAATCAGCGTCATCTGGCAGAAACAAAAGCTGCTGGCTTAATCATCAAGACTTCGTTTTCTTTGTTATATATATATATATATATATATATATTGTATACCGAATGCTACAACACAATAAAGTAGGAAATAACAATTAAAATAGATTAAAACAGAACATTTAACTACATAGCCCACAGTGGTCGAATTGAGGGGGGATGAGGGGGATGCCATCCCCTTTGTTAGAAAATTGACCAAAAAGCATCCCCCTTGTTAATCTCGAATCTGTGTGTGCAGGCACAGACGTAATTTGAGAGAGGGACACAGGGAACATGTCCCCCGCACTTCCCGTATCTGTGCCCTCCGTCCCCTGCACTTTTTGCAGCCGTTACAACCGTTCAATTCGTTTTTAACATGTGGTAACGTGTTTTTCCGAGCCGTCTTTAAACGCACCATGAGTAGACTGCGTCAGGCGCATACACATGCTGTCATGTTGTGATCTGAATCAATCGCACAGATGAGACAGTGGATGGACAGTGCCACTGTGTTAACTATGTTCAGCAAACCAGCTAGCAAGAAGCAAAAAACCTTGTAGCTACAGTTTCTTCCAAACAAACCATGTAAGTTGAGTAATGCTGTTGCATGTAGATAATGTTCGCTAAATGATGACTAATTAATAGATGCCAATGTATCAAGTTAAGCTAGTTAACAAGAACACTAATATTAATGTTACCTATGTTAAATCACTTGCTAGCTAGTTTCATGCTAGGAAAAAACCCACTCCTCCTTAATAAGAACTTGTGCTCACTAATGCTTTGCACATATTTTTTTAATCTTTATTGCTACAATATAAAGAGCAGGGTCAGGGAGGAGACAGTGGACCAGAGGCCAGCAAGGATGATCATGCAGGGTCCTTACAGGTGAGGAGAGATTATAACTGGCTGAGAGAAAATATCTAGAGTACAAAAGTGACTGTGCGATTAATTTCCACAGCTATGTCACCACTACTATTCCTAATTCTATTTATGAATTTTGCTTTGCACATTTATTATCTATATTAATGCAATAGATAGAAGAGGGACAGGGAGAAACCAGGCAGGTATCAGGACAGGGACCTGACAGCATCACCAATTATCAGCCCAAGGAGTAAGGAGAAATTATAACTGGCTAAGGAAATGTCTATAGGATAAGAGTTACTCTAAGATTAATTTTCACAGCTATTTTAGAACTACTCTTATTTATACTCTAAACATTTTTTTTGTCTGTATTGCAATAGCAATATTACTGCATTATTTGTGTTTTTAAAGGCAGCAGGTATAGGTCATGCCATTTTTCTTTATCTTGATTAATTTTGCACATCTGTGCTGTCATATTTGATTATGTGTGCATGCAAAAAAATCAAAGCTACATTGCATCCCCCTTGTTAAAAAATAACAATTCGACCACTGGTAGCCCACTTACTTACTTATGGTAGAGGCACCGATATCAAAGAAGAACAACCAAGTCAACAAAATCTGCAAGTCTACAGAACTGGACAGGTAAAATGCCTCTACAAAGCTTCCACTGTTGGACAACACCATGTGGCGGAAAGAACAAAACTAAGGTTGCCGCTGATGCTTGGCGCTAGTTACTAAAATGTTCATGCAAAGGGTACTTCCTGTAGCTCTGGTTGAGGGTGAGAGGCTGTCAGTGAATAGTTTTTAAAGATTATTTTTATTGGCTTTTTTTGCCTTTGTTGACAGGACAGAAGGTGAAATGGGGAGACAGAGAGAGAGTGCAGCAAGGCAATGCCTCTGTACATGGGGCACTGGCACTATCCACTACGCTACCGATGCCCCGTCAGTGAATAGTTTGTTGGGGACATGGAAATGTAGATCTGTGTGGGTACATGAGACCCTAAAAAGGAGGTGGATCACAGGAGTACCACGAGTTGGTCCAGGAGCTTCTCCTCAATGATGGCCGTTTCCAAGCATATTTTAGGATGACTTGGGGGCAGTTTAACAACCTGCTATCTATCGTCGGGCCTAGCATAACAAAAATGATTACTAACTAGAGGGAGTCCGTTGGTCCTGCCGAGCGACTGAGCACCACCAGTTTCTCCATTATAACCAACTTAGTGTCGCAACCACCACGGGAGGCCCGCCTCTCAAATCATCCAGTTGGACAATGGGAAAAAAGCTGAGATGATGTGGGGTGTTTTTTTCCACCCAGAATTGAACTTTTTTCAACTTGAGGAGTTTAAAATGCCAAGCGCCTAGAGTGCAGAAACATGGGGCATGTAGCAACGCAAAACAGCACGCGAAAAGCTTAATCCTCGTTAAAGATAATTACAAAAAGCTGCCTCCAGCTACTAAAACACTTTCTGTGTGATCAGGGCCTCAGGAGTCAGCAGTCGATGACGGTATAAAACAGTCAATAAAACTGTTTAACGGTTATGAATCAGCGCAACCACAAGAGGTCCTTGAGCAAACAGTCATAAATATGCACAAAAAATATGAGGCTGATTGGTCCAGTAGTTTGTGAGATTAGCTGCGGACAGACAAATTAACACACACACACACGACCAAAGAAGATCTCTTACAATTGCCTACTCCATGCAATCACTCATCTTACCCAGATGTCCAGCTGTGGACCCTCATACTGTTGGCCCTCAAAGACCTCTGGAGCAGCATAAGGCGGGCTGCCGCACCACGTGGCCAGAGGCTCCCCAGGCTGGAAGAAGTTCCCGAATCCAAAATCTGCACCAAGCAAAACAGCAGGAGTGGGTGGTCAGTGGTTTAGGAGGAGAGGTAAAGATAATACCAAACATAAGAGCTTGTTCAAACTGTAAAGTCCTTGTATAGGCCCCATGCTGAACACAGAGACAAAAAGCAGAGGTTAGGTACATGGTGAATATGTTGAGTGTTGCGGCAGTGACTGATGAGCAGGCGTCGGTGAAAATGCACAAAGAAAACATCCAGAACAAAGGTGGGTTACGTCTTGTAACTGAGAGCTTATTAGTGTCTCCATGGGGTCTGCAGGTTTTGCATAATGTAATATGTGATCCACATTTTTCTTCGTTGAGGAAACGGGTCTTTGTATGAGGTAACCTCCCCAAGAGACTGACATGAGGTCATCAACGCTGTGCTCTGATTGGCTGTCTGTGAAGTGACTAAACCTTCAGATTTCTGTCTTGTTCTTCTGAAGAATCAAATCTCACTCACTCTTGCACAAGTACACTCTGAGTTCACGTATGCCTTTCATTAAAATCCAACTGCAGTTACATCTGCCAAATCACACCGAGCCAACTTGCGTGCCTGCAATTACTCAGCCAACCCCCTTTTTTGTATTAGTTTGTATCAGTCTCCCTCCCTCTCATCCCATCTCCCTCGTTCTCAAACTTTCTCCAGTAAATTATCCTTTGTCTATCCTCCTCATTTGGTTCCACAAGACTTGTTAATGGTGCTCACTTCTGGTGCCGAGGTAATTAATCCATTAGTGCATCAACAGAAAATTAATTAACCACTATTTTGATAATTGATTCATAATTGATTCATAATTCTTAGTAATTTTTCATGAACAAAATCCTTAACATTTGCTGGTTGTCGCTTCTCAGATGTGGTTTTCTCAGCCTCTTTTTATTTCTAAGTGGAATCTTTTCAACTATAAAACAAAATAATTCATTGCTTATTTTGTTCGTTATCAGTGGGGCCCTGGGATGTGTCATGGGACCTGACAGCTACAGGAGCAGACAATCAAGCTCATTTAAACCTCCACCCCCACCCTTTTTCCATAATTCGAAACAGTTACATAAACAGAGAAATGTACTGCAAAACAAATAAATAACACTGATTAAAAAAAAAAAGATCAGTCTTACATAATGGGGTTGGAGGTGATGTGGGTTCACACACAAAGGCACACATGCACAGTAAGCAGTGTGTGAGCGTAAGAGACAGTATGTGTGAGCAATACCTTTTCTTTTGCTCTGTTCTGCATCATGATGCTTTACAATTACCTACAAACAATATACACATACAGCTAGCAGCAACGCCACATCACACATTGCATAGAGCTGCATTTACCAGCTTTTATTGATCATTTAATCTAGAGATCCATCCACCCATTATCTGTTACCATTTACCCTATTCAGGGTTGGGCGGGGCTGTTCCAGCTGACATTGGGTGAGAGGCGAGGTGCACCCTAGGCAGGTCACCAGACTATCACAAGGCTAATCTCTAAAAACAACAGGAAGACTTGGGATCACAAGTGTCCTGGTTTCTGTTTGTAGTTTATTTTTAGTCCTAGTAGTGTCAACCAGTCACGTTTGAATGACGGTAAACAGTGCATGCGGAGAGGTGGAACGAAGCGGCTGAAATGCAATCTTGAAACCCATCAGCTATCGCATGACGATAAATTAGCTTTCTATTAGCCTTTGTAAAATGTGCATCACTTGCAGCTGCTATCTGCCCCTTCTCAGGGTCAGATTCACAAAAGATATTGTGCTCGTGATATTACCGAGCAAACACACCCATAAAGTTTTGCAGCTAAGTGTAATTCCACCATTTTGTAACTCTTTTAATTATCCAATTTTAAAGATTTTAATTATTATATGTCAAAATATAAATGTGCCTTTGTGCCAAGAATACACAAGGCAGAATAACAGCAGAGAGAAAATGAAAATAAAAATTTCAGACCTACAGGCTAAACTCCTGACTGAGGAGGTGCAGAGGCATGCCTGGCAGGACGACGCCTTTGCTTGACAACAACCATTGCTGCCATGTGTACTTGAACGTCTGGGTGTGACAACCCTTACAAAGGAGCTTCAGTTTCCACCAACTTTCTAAAGATGCTAATAATTTTACTGTAACTGTGTGTGACTATTAGCACTGATTTTTGTGCATCTGACCGTTTGTGCAATGAAGCTCATTTGCCAAGAAAGGGGCGAATTTTATGGTGAATGTATGCATATTGCCTAAACTAAATACATGTAAATACAACAGGAGCACCAAGACACTATTTTGCATTTCACCTTTTGTGGGTGCTTTGAGAATTACACAGTTTCTTTTTGTCTTATTTGTGCAGGTTTAGCAGCCACAAAAGCTGTGCAGTCCTTATGTGAATATGTCCTTGAATTTCTTAGAGCACTGGTTCCCAACCTGGGGGTTGCAAAAGCTTCACAGGGGGGTACAAAGCCCTCCTGATTGTGAGGTGTGTAAGAAAACTTTTTCCAAAAATATGCAGTAGGCCCACATCTCAGCATTTCATTTTTTTCTGTGAAATTGGTATTTTCACAGTTAAGATTATTATTAAAGATAAAGACTTCTATAAAAAAAAATCTCACAGGATAAGGACAGGGTGAAGACCTGAACACAAGCTACAGCCAAAGAGCCTTCACTCTCTGCTGAAGAGCTTCATCCTGTGTCAGAAAAGTACACAGTTAAAACATTCAAAGAGCTAATAGAACAATGGTCCAGCATCAAGGAGAAGAAAACACTCAATTGGTCGAAAAAGGAGCCTACTGACACTTTGAAACCTGAACAAGTTGGCTTGATTTCTTTCAACAACATGGGAAGAAGGTAATCAACAACAAAAAAAAGAAATGACACAAAACACTGTATGAAATTAGTAAAAAGGGAAAATTAAAAACAAGAGTTAAAAGGAAAAAGAAAAGGAAAGTTAAACACAAACAGGGATATGACCTGGAAAAGGTGCTCAAAAAGTCTAATAATTCTTCGCCATAATTTTAAATATGTGATAATAATAATAATTATTAGAAATGTATTTTTTCCTAACTTTTCCCCCAGTTTAAAAAAAAAAAAATTGTAATTTTTTTTTTTTTTATTACAAAGTTGCTCAATGCCTTTTTCCCCATGTTTTCAAAGGGGTTCAAGGGTTTAAATTCTAGTGAAAGGTGTCTAAAAGCAGCACAGGATAGGTGATGTTGCTCCCAGCTCCCAACGGGCTAAGTATGAATGATTCTTAAAAAAGAAAAAAATACATAATACAGACAGAACTGCATAAAACATTTCTGAAAATATCAAGAAAATTCATCCTTGATGCAATATTCACAGTCCTACAGTTATTGCATTCACTGTTTGGGTTAGTTTTACAGTTTATCTGTCTGTACTGTTATTGTTATGCATTTAATATTATATGAAATATCCATAAAATGTCACTGTCAGGGGTCGTCAGTCTACTCAATGATAGAAAAGGGGTCCTATCAGGAAAAGATACATTTCGTGTTTGTCTTGAGAACAAAGCCCGACCAGACCAAAACACAAAGATTAATTCTTGCTAATGCTAAATAATGATGCAGTCTAATACACAGTTATAATAAACCCTCCCTCAGTGAAGGTCATAATGTTCCATGTTTGTTGAAACGGTTTTAGAAACTGCTGAGTACACTTTATGGTCATTTTGGAGTCTGCAGTTGAATTACACTGCGTTATACAGAGAAGTGTTTCTGTAATTTAGTCTACCAAACAAAAACAATTGTGGACAAAACAATAGAAACACCGGTCAGTTAATGCAGCACAATAAGTTCCTGCTAGTTCACTGGAAAAACGCATGTAGGACTCAGGTCTGAGAGATTGGTGCAAACTCCAGCTGACAAGGAAATGGCGGGTTTGACACCATGTATATGAGTGTGTGTATTCAATCCATTTAATTACTGCAGTGCAGTTAGCAGCAGGTGTGGCTGACATTAAGTGGAGGGTAAAGCGGAGCGCCACAGTGGGGTATATTACAAGTATGTTTACTGTCTGATGCTGCTGTGAAGGTGAGATGTGAGATGCAGGCAGAGCAGAGCCGAGCAGTGCAGTTGGTTTATCGTCAGAAGCTGTGACCCATTTCATGGAGCTGAATACTGAGCAGACTGGTTGACGTCAAACGCTCCAGCACGCTGCAGGCGACTAACAGCACTCACAGCTCAACAGGAAGGGCGGGGTGGGGGAGTGTGTGTGTCGCACACAAAAGTATTTAGCATAATATTAGCCTAAACATGTCGCACTGGAATACACTCTAACGGCTTATAGAGCAGTGTGTGTGGATATGACAAGTGTGTGAGTGATATCATCACACTGCAGTAAGAGGACAGCATCCAGTAGTCACAAATATTACTCTGTCATTTCTCATAAGGTGTGAGCATTGATATAGTTATGGCTGCAGCTCAGGATGCACTGCTGTGATTTACTCTCCTTGTCTCGTTTCTTCTCTCACAGTTGTTATCACCTAAAAACTTTCTCCTTCCTTGTCTTTCTCCTTGCATGCCTCAGGTTGCCAAAACTCAGCCTCTTCTACTCTTATGATAAAGGACAATTCACTGATTAAAGTCAGACTATTTAACTTTTACACATGAAAAGTGTAATTCAGGTATGGTATTCTGGCTATTCATAGCTTATAATGGCTATTGGTAGTTATTTTGGTGGCTCTTTGCTTGCTTCTTTTGCACTTAATTTATCTTAACTTCTGTAAATTTTGGTTATAATGCTTGCTAGGAGTGGAAAACAACTGGTACAGGATATCCAGAATATTCCAGATTTAGGTTTTAAATGTGGACAATTTAAGGAGATATTTTTTCCATTGCGTCTAAGAATGTAGTAAGATTAAAAAGTTAGAGTTAAAATATATGATGGAAGAGAGTGTATCAATACTAATTCATAATAATTAACTATGAAGCTCCAGATTTTCTTATTAGGTTGCATCCAAAAGACCATAACGTAGGGAAGAAAGAGAAAATCTTTTTAGATCTGTTTGTTACTGGCAAAACAGATGACAGCGCTATCATGGAAAAATGAGAACCAAGTATATGTACAGGGTTAGATTTAAGACTTTTAAAACACCACTGGGAATTAAATTTAAGACCAATTTTACAGTAAATAAAACTGAAGGGAAAAAAAACACAACCATTAACCAACATTAATTTTTTAGGGTTAGGGAAAATTTTGCCGAAATGTTTGTTGTAACATATAACATTCCTTTTTTGTCTCGTGGTGTAGACGAGGGTAGAACACAGCTTGTACATTTGTTGGAAATTTTCTTGGTGGTTTTGTTTTACCTCACTTTGCATGTGGGATCCCATCATGCCAAGTTTGAAAAAGCTTTTTGCATAACATACACCAAGCCTCGCATGCATTGCCCTGAACTGTTTTCACCCATGCTGCAAAATCTTAGTTAAATAACCAATTTTCATTCGATTTGCACTTCACAATGTCGTCCAAGGTACAGTGACAGCTAGCTTGCAGACAGTGGGTCCTCTGCTCTGAGCATCGCAGCTCAAAACAAAATATGAGCGGTGGTGGTTCAACAATCCTGATCTGGGTTAATGCGAAACACATTCTGTAAATTATTTAGGAAAAATAGATGTTACCAATTGTTTAGAGATTTTACATGTGATGTCAGAGAAAGGCTATTCATAAATTTATACAACTCATGTCTTAGCATTTTAAATACATTTGAAATCTTGATTTACAACATTTTAATACCAATAATGGCCTTATTTTCTTGAAGACTTTTCACGGATCTGCAGGAACCCTGTTGTTATCTGATGAAAAGCTCGAGGTGACATTGTTCTGTCAACTGTGTTTTCAAGGTCAAGAATGAATGAAAACTCTGAAGCTCAAGGAGAACATTTGTTCAGGGGTAATTCAATAAGCTGAATACTGACATATCAAGTTTGTTGCAAAAATCCTGTAAATCAAATAACGCACCAACCAGCACACGTCTTATCTATTGTTTCCCAGTATTGTTTACTGTCACACTGTCCAACCCTTGTGTTTTTCATTTGTTTCTGTTATTGTAGAACCTATTGTGTCGACAACACGTAATTAGAAACTGTTTTCCCAACAGGTGTCCTTGATCTGGAGATTGTCTGCACTTTTGCATCATTCAGTTGAGCACGAATTGCTTCAGGGTTTGGTGCACTTCCAATGACATCACTCTAGATGGATGTTTCAACCTTGAAAAACTCAAGTAATACTTACTGAATATACAGTTTAAGTTTGAGGTAAGACAATATATAATGACATATCAGATTTTGTTTTTGAAATAGGTTCTCCTCAACCATTTTTGCTTTTTTTTTTACCATAAAAACTCAACACAACCCAAATCATGGGACATCTATTTTCCTGTGGAGCCACAAAAACTGCCTCCTCTCCTCCTCTGATCCAGCAACTCGTCTTTGTTTTTTGTTATTTCTCCTCCTCTCCTTCCCTCCCCTTCAATCTGTCAACTCGAACGTAATGGGGCTGTTTGAAGTGAGAACATGAAGGGCACCCCCCCGCTGCCACTCTCCCTCTCCTCTGCAGCCACCATGAACATGACCTTTCTTTGACTGACTGCTGCCTGGTTAAGGTTCATACAGACTGACCAGAAGTGGCCTTTAGAAAGCAGGAAGACATCACTGGACTGCAGGAAAAACCCAGAGGCATCGGTGCTCTGTCTTTCTTCCAATTAGCTGTTTAAGTCATTCAGCAAGCAAAAATGCCAAACATTTACTGGTGCTGGCTTCACAAATGTGACGATTTCCTGCCTTTAACCATTTTATCTTATTGTAAATTGAATATCTTTAGATCTTGGACAGTTGGTCAGCAAGGCTGGATTACCAACAAGACCAATGAGCATCTGCCCAAGGGCACTAGACCTGCAGTGGACACAAAGGCTCCAGGTTCACCATGTGTTTGTGGTAACATATTTATATTTTAAAATTCTATATACTCCCCTGAAGCATATTTTAAACTACAATGGTGTAGGGATGCACCAATCCAGTATCTGGATCAATATCGGCCCCGATATCATCAAAATAGATGGATCGGGTATCGGAAAATGCAACCCATACCTGAGGCGATCCTTACCCTTTAAATTTATTGCGACATGAGCTACGTCATACATCATGGAGCGAAGGAAGAGAATCTGCTGTGTGGAGGTATTTCACACTATTTCAACTGCTGTTGCACAATTGTTTATTTTTGTTAAAAATACATAGTTCATCACTGCATTAATTGGTTTCATCTTGTTTCATTTTATCTTAGGAAAGAACTGTTTAGTCATCAATGCCTGATGCCTCTAGTCTTTTCTGTTCTACATGTAAAGGTATATAGCTTTTTAGGTCAACCATGGTATCAGATTGGTATCGGGTGATACTCAAAGCCACAGCATCAGGATCAGTATCGAAACTGAAAAAGCTGCATCGGTGCATCTCTGCAATGGTTTAACAACTGCACATCTAATCTTGCATCTCTGCAAAATGAGCCCAGATACATATATACACACAAACATTTACAACCCTAGTTCCAAAAAAGGGACACTGTGTAAATAAAAAACAAAATGAAATGATTTGCAAATCCTGTTGGACCTATATTCAATTGTATACAGCACAAAGACAAGATATTTAATGTTCAAACTGAGAAACTTTATTGTTTTTTGGGAAATTATACACTTATTCTGAATTTGATGTCTGTAACACGTTCCAAAAAAGCTGGGATAGGAGCAACAAAAGACGGACAAAAAGACAAAAAGAAAGTTGAGTAATGCTCAAAAACACCTGGAATATTCCACAGGTAAACAGGTTATTGGTCACAGGTGGTAGTATCATTATTGCGGCATCATCGAAGGGCAACGTTCACCATTTTGTGTAAAACTGTGTCTACAAACAGTTTAAGAACAAAATCTCACAATGCACAATTGGAGTAAATTTAGAGATTTCACATCTACAATCCGTAATATCATCAAAGGATTCATAGGATCTGGGGAAATCTCTGCACCTAAGGGGCAAGCCTGAAAACCAATATTGAATGCCTGTGACCTTTGTTCCTTCAGGCAGCACTGCATTGAAAACCAATATGATTGCATAAAAGGATATTACTATATAGGCACACTTTGGAAAACCACTGTCAGTAAACAGAGATCGTTGCTGCATCTACAAATGTAAGTTAGGACTCTATAATGCAAAGTGAAAGCCATATATCAACAATATCCAGAAACACCACTGATTTCTCTGTGCCTGAGCTAATCTGGGATAGGCTGACACAAAGTGGAAAAGGTTGCTGTGGGTTGACGAGTCCACATTTTGATTTGCTTTTGTAAATCATGGATGTCGTGCCCTCTGGGCTAAAGAGGAAAAGGACCATCTAGATTGCTATCAGCGCAAAGTTTAAAAGCCAGCATTTGTGAAGGTTTGGAGGTGTGTTAGCACCCATGGCATCATGGGTAACTTACACATCTTTGAAGGCACCATGAAGGCTAAAAGGTACATACAGGTTTTGGAGCAATATGTGCTCCAAACGTCTTTATCAAGGATGTCTCTGCTTTTTTTCCAGCAAGACAATGAGACACATTCTGTGTTACAACAGCGTGGCTTTGTTGTAAAAGAATGTAAATACTCTACCGGCCTGCCTGCGGCCCAGACCTGTCGCCTATTGAACGCGCAATATGAAGTCCAAAATACGTCAGTCAGTTAAGAAGCTTAAGTGGTACATCAAGCCAGAAGAGGAAGGAATTTCATTTTACAAAACTTCAACAGTTAGTGTCCTCAGTTCCCAAACGCTTACTAGTGTTGTCAAAAGAAAAGGTGATGTCACACAGTGGTGAACATGCTCCTGTCCCGACTGGAACGTGTTGCAGGAATCAAATTCAGAATGAGTGTGCATTTACAAAAACAACAAAATGTATCAGTTTGAATTTGAACTTGTCGCTGTACTGTATTCTGTTCAATATAGGTCCAAAAGGATTTGCAAATCATTTCATTATGTTTTTATTAAGTACAGGGTTGCATAATCAGTTAGAACATTTAAACAAATAAAGATTTCAGTGAGATTCAATAAAAGCAAGGACACAGACTAAAGGTGAGTCTTCGGGCATTTCTAAAAAGGTTTGTGAAGCAGTTTTTAAACATCACTTTAAGGCCTTCATTGTTTTATTTTCTACAGTGCTTACATGGTGAATTTCACTAAATTAATTTGCACTTAATACACATAAAATGCACAGATAATGTACAGAGAGTCGAACACAAAGGAGATATCAACCAACAAACAAGCAATCTGAGGATGTTTTTCTGACATTTCATAGACTAAAAGATGTTAGGTGCAGCCCTACACCCACTTGCATTTGAAGATAACCTGCAGATCGTTTTTTTTTTTTTTAATTTTTTTTTTTTTAAGCACCAGTGGTGCATGAGGGGTTGCATATACGCACACGCATATATCAGGTAACATGATAAACATTCCTGCCAGCTATTACATTCTATTACACTGATCTTACAGACAGCGGCAATGGGCCAAGATATGCAGAAATGCTCCAGCAAGGGTAATAAAGATCTCTTGCTGGTAAACATGAATGTTTAAAATACAGGTTTCAAATACAGGGCACCTTTAAGGTCTGAAATAATCAACAGATTAATTGATAATGTAAATAATCATTAGAAGCAGCTCGAGCTCAGCATTAACACAAAGGTTGAACGGATGGCTGATGTTAATTGACACCAGTGTTACTGATGCAGTACGGTGAGGTGAGGACTTTCTTTCTCATGAACTGTACAAATCTATACTCAATGTACCATTTACCAAACTTGCCAGAGCGTGTTGTGGGTAAGAGTACAAAATGTACCCTGCTGCTGATGTCCTCCCCAAAGACGTTTTCTCTAATCACAAGCCAGGTACTGTAATGTTCTGTTCATTGTTTTCCTGCTTCAAATCTAATCTTCTGTGCGGACAATCGCCTGTGAGTCAGACATGTTTATGAAAATTACTGCTGGGGTAATAACATCACCAGCTTATCATCTCGGACCCTTCTGAGAAACGGTGGACAGGATGATGCAAGTAATGAGGCAAGTGAAACATTTGGTTCTTTATTACTTATTGTATAGGTCTGTCTAATTTGTCCTTATTTGATTTTACCTTTAAGAAGCAATAAAAGCACGAAGCTTAAAGGGATACTTTGCCGATTTTTAACCAGGTCCGTGTTAATGTGAAAAATCAGCTTTTCTCAGTTTCATTTTTCCTTTAACTGAGATGCTCATCTACTATGCCATGACATGAATTCCTTTGACAGCAAAAGGGCATTTTTCCTATAGCACACATTCATATTCAGTGTCAAAGGTATCTTTTCACACCTGTATTTTAGTCTCCTCATGTTATCAGCTCACCTTACATGGATTCTAGCATCAGCTCTGAGTAAAGCCTAAGATAAACCTCTGCCTCTTCCAGAGCATTGTCACAGCTGCAGCCCTGCCACCCTGCTATGCACCACTCCTTATCATTCTCCCTTCATCCTCTCACCCACTACTTTGTCTCCAAAGTAGCCAATCCAATTTATCACCTCCTCTCCTCCTCCAATTAGACCCAAACTCTTTCCATCCCAGTCTTCCCCTCCTCCACTCAGGAAAACAGCAGTGGGGTGACATTCTCACTGGCTAGCTCTAAATGCCAGTTCCTTAATAATCACACTTTGAAGCTTGTACTACAGACCTCCAGCTTAGTCTCAGATCTCTGCCTCTGGGTCGGTTCCACCTTTTGTCTTCTATCTTTATTGTTACCCCCTCGATTTAAAGCTAGGAGTCACCAGGGAGGGATGTTTGATCACTCCTGATCATAAGTTTGGAGAAGGTGACACAAGCCTTTGGACCGTTAGTGAGATTTTAAGAAGTCTGTCCTGGCATCTTTCAGCTAACAGCTATCTTGCGAGCAACCCAGACCACTTCTCAACACTGTGCAAACGGCCCGGGCAGGTAGTTAAGACATTTCTGAGCTACGCCGGCACTGAGATCATGGCAGGCAATGGCTCAAACTAAATAATTCCTTGCAGACGTCCTGCATTTCTCATCCACGAATGAGTTTATGGATTCTCCTGCACTATGTTGTTACAATACCTGCAATCTTGATGTTCATGTGGCCATCCAGGAGCAGATTCTCCGCCTTCAGGTCCCTGTGGACGATGTTGCGGTTGTGACAATACTCCACCGCCGACAGGATCTGCCAGAACTTCCTCCTGGCCTCTAGCTCACTGAGACGGCCATGCTTTGCCAGGTAGTCTGCAGAGAGAGAGAAACAAGATGTGTCATGTTAGATGTAAATGTAATATTTAACACTGACTTATATAACATGACTCTCTGGGCCTTTCCAACACAGTATAATGTGTCACTTCGCACAGTTGAAATGAAGGTTTTTCATTCCACTAAGTGATGGTGGTTGTGTTGAAAGGATAATTTACTTTTGATGAGGTGCAGGCCGGGTGCCAACAGTAGTTTACAGCTGCTCTACATTACAGCATGCTTTGTAAAGTGATTCAGTATGAGATGTACGATGTAATTTTTCTTTGTAAACCCCTAATATAACTCCGTGCGTGTGCATGTGTGAGTAAGCAGTGGTTGACAGCGGAGAAGCTGTGTTGTCATAGTCGGAGAAGGAGAGGGGAGGATTAGATTTCTGAGAACTGGTCTTCTGCTACATGAATGTCCACATAAGTACAAGCTGGAACAGGGTGTGAGTTGGGAGGTCAGTGGGAGGTAGTCAGTGTATGATTGCAGTGCACACACAGACATACAAACACACTTGACAATTAGTGGGGAAAATCAAGATGCCAGTGTAAATATAAACCTGGATTCTTACCCAATGAGAAACAAAAACATCTGATTTATCTGTTTATCTGCTGAGGACAAGCTGTGCACAGAGCATCAAGACAGACTGAGTTTGTGGTTGTTTAGAAAGACACATGAAACCGAAGTCTCCAGGGGGCCAAAGTCATAAATTTTACTGTCCTCTTTCTCCAAGCATCCAGATCACTGACCTTTTTCTCATTGTCTGCTCTCACACGGTCCTCCTTGTTTTTCTAACCTTTCACACTCTGCGTTCACTAATTTTCACAAAGTTGGCTGACAGACTGTTCTACAGGACGCATGATTTTTTGCAGCCCTGTGAACTTTGGAAAGCGTGGTGTTTGTTGCTGTCGGCAGGGTTCCTCTTCACACCTCTCTGTCCAGATAGCTCGCTAGCTCTTCAATTCACACTCTGTGGCAAACAAGATAGGACACTCTGTGTTGGCTTTCCTTCCAGCTGGCATGGATACAGACCACCGACCAAACCTGACGACAATGCACAACAACCACAACAAACCAAGCCAACAAAACTTCATATACGAGTAAACAGGGTGTGCAAAATGTAAGGAGAGCAATTATTTGAAGACCTACGAGGTCAGTCTCATAAAAGGGCATTTTTTTTGTAACCACAAAGCAGACAGGAAGCTGCAGCTTAGTTTGCTCAATGTATTAAAAACAACTTTTCGCTTCCTGCTCACATTTGTTAGAAATACCTTATATCTTTTTCTTTTTTTCTTACACAAGTAATATTGCTGTGATTTCCCTGGTGTGCACACACATTTATGTAAAGATAACATCACAGTCAGACTTTCAAAAACCAGGCCTCTGTCACGATGCACAGAGAAGTCACACTAAGCCGATTTCACAGCCCATTAACATCAAAAACGTGCCATCAACTAAACATGAGATATTTAAAGTAGAGCAGTGTGTATCCTGGGGCCAGCGACAAGCATCACATTGTGAACACCTCATCTTAACAACTCTGTATTGTCTCAACTCAGAGTTGACCAAAGGGTCAGCTGTATATTGGGACAAAGACTGCACAATAAAAATGACTGAAGGCCATAAGCTGCACTATTAAGCTTCAGGGAGATGATGCTGCTCTGTCGTCAGCAGCGTGGTTGATAAATAGCTAACATCTGACAGAGTGAGAAAACCTGATTAGATAGTGGCTAGCAAATTCCGTAGAGGAGGCCTCTCAGTGACCAGGGCAGCTTTCATGCAATGCTGCTAATCAAAAAACACACTGGGGAGGGGAATGTGTCGAGGACGTCCAAATATGCACCTGTGAGAGGAACAGGACTCTAAAGTAATAACCGCTCTGAGATCAAACCTCTCCCTCTCTTGATCCGCCTCCGTCTCTTAAGGTGTCAGTCTTTTAACCTTGCAGTCAAACAGCAACAAACTGTACAAACTTGAATGATTTAAACATAGCCTGTTCAACCACATCTGACCAAAACATTATGACACTTGCATATGGAGTTTTAAAGGCATACTATGCAGGATTTGTCACTTTATTTTTAGAAACACAACATTCAAACTTTGCCTCTTCTCCTCGGCTCGACAAGACTAAGAGAGCAGTGGTGATCAAGCCAGCTAGAGGGTGAATGAACTGAGGGTGCAGCACTGACAAGAACAAATCAGTGAATCAGAGAAATAAAATTTTCTTATTGTTTCACAGTCATTACATTCTGAAGCACAAATAAACACACCCACACCTCCGCAAAACCCTGTAGGAAGATGCCGCATTGCCAGATTGTGTATAAATTTGGCAAAAGTGCATGCTTGTGTTTGTGTGGCTCAACCTTGCCCTGGATCTAGAGCTGCGTTTCCACCAAACACTTTTGGTATGGTACCTTCAGAACCAAAAGTAACCCTTCAGACATGGTACCTAGACCTTAGGTCCGTTCAGCATTTCCACCGCAAATAGTACCCTTAAATGTGGGCGGAGTTGTTGTCATTCACTGCTCCGTTCAGCGCTCACTGTATTTCCTCATCACTGGTGACACAGAGAGAAGTCTTCACCTCGTTTATTGTCCGCAGAACGGAGTTACACACCGACATTTTCAGAACAGGCTGGAGTGAGTGTCTCTATCGATGAGATATCTAAAAATAGTCAGTTTGTGCATTTAGTCATTGTCGGGCAAGCTCAGCCGGCTGGAGCCCACAGGAATGACGCTCTGCAATGCCTTTTTTTTCTCTAAGTGAGGATTTGAATATATGCTGTTCACATAATCTGGTCGAAATCAATCTTTTAACGCCTGAAGATCAATTCCTTACAGCTTGTTCACAGTTCCACCTTTTAGTACCAGATCTGTGTGCTAGGTACCCCAACATAGGGGGGACCAAAAATAGGGATAGTATGAAACGGTTCCATTAGTACCGAACTGAACCGTACTGCTGGGTGGAAATGGAGTGAAACAGACACAAAGACCTGCAGCTCGCATCCACAGAGCAGAGGAGAGAGATGGCTGGTTGCTACATTTTTATAAATAGTCCTGACTTTGCGCTGCTATTGGCTGGGGGATACACACCACTTCCCAAAGGTTGATACCCAGAAATGTCCCGAACAAACCAAAATAAGAGGAAAATAAGAAAATACAGAAGGAGAGCAGATACAGACACCACTGCTAGTGGGTCGTAAGTGGTGATTGTGAGGTAATATTTTTGTGAGTCTATATATGCTTTTTTGTTGTGGTTTGTTTTTTAAGAAAAATCCTGCCCTCAGAATATAATAAGTAATCTAGGGCTACAATTTCTGAATATTTTCATTATCAATTTAACTGCAAATTCTATTCTTGATTAGTTGTTTGACCTATAAAATGTACAAGTTGACAAATTAATATTGTGTATGTGATCTCGCCAACCGTCTATAACCCAATGATATTCAAATTACTCTTATAAAAGTCCAAGTATATCATCACATATTTAGTTCTGAGGTGCAAGAACTAGAAATTTTTGACATTTTTTGGCTTGAAAGCTTAACATATTGATCAACTATCAAAACAGTTGCAGATTAATTTTCAGGCAGCTGATGACTGTTTTCATCTAAAGACTGTATATAAAGATAAACAACACATCTCCACTTCCTGCCACTGTGCAAAAATGAAACCAAAATATTCAGGATACAGATGTTCCCACCAGTCGTGAGTCAGTCACAGCTGTCACTGATGATGTCACACCTTTTTTTACTGCATCCAATGACTAATCAAAACCACATATCAGAGAAACACTTGAACATACACTGGTGTGATGAGAACTACCTAAAATGAGAGAAACCATTTTGGGGAAATATTCATTTGATGCGTATTTTATTTGTCTCCGCTAACAATGAGTAGGTGGGGTTTGTGACCTACACTGCAGCCAGCCACCAGGGGGCGACTAAGAACTTTTGGCTTCACTTTTGGGGGGCTGTCACGTCATCCATCTTAATATACAGTCTGTGGTTTAGCTCTAAAAAGACAAAAACTGACTTAAGACTTTAGACACTGACTGATAATAAAATGAACCTTGTAAACACTGAAACGCTCAACAAACCAAGTGCTGAACACGACAGCTAATCTTGATTCTGTATGAACAGCAGCACTGTGTCACCACAGCTTGTTCTACAGTAGCACTTGAAAAACAAGCCATTACTGTCTGAGCAATCAACACTGCGCAGCCACACACACACAAATGCACACAATGCGGTATGTTGCCCCAGTGGAGGAATGAGTAATCCACTGATACAATGTTGGCGAGGGCAAGGACCTCAGCACAGTGAGGCATGCACAGCGGCATTCTGGGAAAGCGAGCAGAACAAGTATGAATCATAGGGGTATTAGGGAACAGCTCAACAACCACTGTGTTCCACTTCTGCTGAGAGCTGGGCGAGGACCGAAGTCTCTTAACAGCTGCTCAGGTTTGGAGGGGACAAACATCATGGGTACAAACTGGCTTGTTGGCGAGACCTCTGGCTGGACTTCAGATAACACTGTGAGGCAGGCATGCGGAGTTGGTGTGTGTGTGGGTGTAAGTGTGTGTGTAAAGGACAGGGGGCAAACACACACTCTGTTTCCACATCAGTAACTGATACCCAAACCACTTAAATACGGCAGCCACATTAAAGCCACGTCTATGTGCGTGTTGATAGATGCTGGAGCTGATTTAATACAAACACCCTCAGGGGTTAAACTGGGCTGGAGCCAGCTGGAGCTGCGCACTGCCCTTTCATCCAAGTTATAACCCGCCAAAGATCAGCTGCAGCTACTGGTTGTGACAGTCAATTCTTCTTCCATGGGATAAGAACTCATTCAAGAGGTTTTCAAGTAAATAAATCCTATTTGTTTTGCCTTAAAAAACAAAGATCATGACTTACTCCTTTACGTTTCACTAACTTTTAATACCCTCTCTATTCAACTCTTGGGTTATTTTGCCAAACCTCTGGTCAGGGCAGGGTCAGGGCCCCAAATACTGAATTCTCACTTTCTTCCTTGTGAGGATCACTTGAGGTCCAACAGATGGGAATCGAGAGCTGGTTCAAAATTGTCTAATCCATGGGAATGGTATGCCTCTGAGCTGATCAATCCCTTTTATTGATGTGGGCATGTTCTTCTGTTAGTTGCGCATTGCAAAACCATGATGTCAAACTCAAGCATCTACACTGCTGGAAACTTGCAACAAGAAGGAGTCACGGCGAAATGAGGAGACAATTCAAAGGGTGGCTTCATTTCACAAAGAAAGACTACAGCCGTGCTGCTTGTAGCATTTGTAAAATGATCATTTCAAGTAAGGGTGGAAACACCAGTAATGTGCTGAAACATCTTTCTGCGCAACATGGGTTTATATTCAAGGAATGCCATGCATCTTAACACTAAACGCAGAAGTGCCACTGCTTCCCAACTGAGCAGCACGTCTGTTACATCCTATGTTATACAAACATCCTATGTTACGGTAATATTTGCACCACGTAGGCAGGCTTAGCAGATTTTTTCTTTGACTAAGAAAAGCTAAATGAAAATAAATGCTATCAACATCCTTTCTTTTCATCCATTTTATATGATGACAGACTGTTGCTACAGTGTGATCAGTAGAAGTGATAATATAATAGTTGCATTGATGCTGAAAAAATGTGTAGGCCTTCTTTTTTCCACACAAAAAAACTAATCAGGAATCAAGAAGGGAATAACAGAAAATCAGACCGATGAGCAGAATTGGTAATGGTACTGGTGTCATCCCTATAAGGTCTTCAGCTGCCCTGACTTTTTCAACTTCACTGTTCACCAATAACCGTCAAAGTAGTCTCCGACACGTCAAGGTGAGCTTGTGTGTTCGTAGCTACGTCTAGCTGTCAAGGGTTCTTCATTTGCTATCCCTGTATCCTCTCAGGGGAACGCTGATGGTAAGGTCAAGGGTGTTGGGTCATGCCCTTGCCCAGCTGCTTGTGGTTTAACCATCTCAGGGAAGGACCCCCATCGGCTCTGCATCCATCCTCTCGCATGTATGGGAGTAAAGCATGCCCAGCCATGCCCAGGCAGGGGAAAGGTGATCCCTGCCTTTCCAATGCTGTGGCGAAGCCCATGGATAAGCCCAGCAGCTCCATCAGCAGGGAGGCTGAGCCCTTCTCTGTACCCATGAGGTCTATCTGGATGAGGTATGCAAGTAGGCAGCAGCCAAGTAGGCTATCAACTGGCCCTCATCACAAGATAATAAGTGGTACGTGTTTGAGAGATGGTGTAAGGTAGGGGACATAATTTTTCTGAGTTCCATCACTGATCATGATTGACTGTGATGCTTCCACCAGGATTTACTGGACAAGGGTATGGCTTACTTCGCCGTGATTTCAGCCTGCGAAGTGCGCTTTGGTAATGCATCTGTTGGTCAAATACTCTCTGATACTGAGGTTTATGAAGGGAGCCCACTGGCTGTGACCTGTATGTAAACCTAAGTTCCATTTTGGGACCTGCCCATTGTTTTGGAGGCACTCTAACGTTGTCTTTTGAGCCCTTTAAGTGTGCAGACTTAAAGATGCTGTCTCTTAAAACTATCCTGTTGCTGGCATTGACATCAGCCAAGCAGATAAGTAAATTATATGCTTTGTCAGTGCATGCATCCTGATTGCAATTGCTCCTGACTATGGGAAGGTGATGTTCCACCCAAACCAGCAGCTTAAAGAGACTTCTTATAGTTGTACCACACTTGAGCTGCTAGCCTTTCAACCCAGGTGGCTTAATTCCCTCTGTCTCACCTATTTGGACAGGACTCTGGGATTTTGGAAGGGTAACCAGCTCTTTGCAATATGGGCCTCTTCTCATAGAAGAAAGCATGTATCTCGCCATTGTCTGTAACACTAGGTAGTGGAGGCTATCATTTTGGCTTTTGAAAGCCATGGATTGAAGCCTCCACGGGGAATGCAGGGTTAATTCCACCAGGGTTATGGCTACCTCATGGGCCCTGAAGTGGGGCATTAAGGTATTGTTTTTGTGACATCTGTACCGCTGCAAGCTGGGCATCCCCACATATCTAGGGTTTTACCACCTTGGTGCACCCTTGCTGGCGCACTCAGTTGTGTATTAGCCCATGGGTAGGCATGTGGTGGCGGCCTTCCTGGATTGAAGAGTTATGGGCTTCAGAGCATGCAATTCAGCAGTGGGCCACATTGCTCAAAGTGAGATACCAAACAAGGGTTGACTCGAGGATAACCCTGGCTCTTTTGAGTGCCACTTTTGGAAGTCAAGGCTAGATTGCATTGGATTAACCTCAAAGTAAATTGGAAATAATTGTGCATTTAGAGGTTAAGGATTTGTTTCAGCATATTTGTCTTGGTGAATGTGAGACTCTATCAACCTGTTACGATCTCCTAATTACTGGGTATGACAGTACAACAGTAAGTAGAGTGATGGCAGGACCCTACACTCCCGCCCTCCAAATAGTATTAAGTACTGTAGCTACACCACCTAATAAACACATTTAATTAAGTTCTGAGATGTTTGACAAGATACAAGATCATGTAGATGTCGTTAACTTTTCTATACTGGATGATTAATGCCAACGCCACCGATTCCTTGTTTTCAGCTTCATACAATTTCAGGTAAATATAGAACGCAATCAGAAGCCAGTAAGGTAACCTGGGAGATGGTTGGGAATCATTAATAAAGAATTAGATGGCATGTTAAAATGACGATTTTAAGATTACTAGCTCTATTTATCTATTCAGTGTAGTCTACCCATGTCACTGTAGGACTAGGGATGTGTGTGGTAAGTCGACTAGTCAATTAAAAGTTGCTACCCTCGCTAGTCGGCACTAGAAATACTAGTTGGCTGAACTCATTTGATTTTTTTTTTTTTAAATTATTTTAGTTTTGTAAACATATAAAGGACTTGTAGTTACATATTCTGATAACTAATGTTTTTTGTTTCTTTGTTTCCTAAAGATTTAAAATGATTTTTGTTAACTTTAATTTAGTGAGTTGTTGTCATGTTTTGTAGGGTAAGGAGCAACATCAGCAATTTGGTTATTGGAAAAATGCATTTAATGACTGCAAATGACTCTTATAACACAATATATTCTCAGTCGTTTGGACCGTCCCTGTGTAGGACTGATGCTATGTGCAGGTTCAGACATCTCAAAAAAGAAACACCATGTTATTCAAAGATGTTCTGATTATTTATTACTATAATACTGCGCTGTTTCCAAATGTCTGCAATCACTGAAGAAGATGAGCACAAGTTACCTCAGCTCAAATGTTGAAAAAAACATGGCAGGTTTATTCTGGCAAAACATTTTCCTCCTTGCAATTTTTCATTCAGCAGGTGGATGTTTCGAAGCTGTTTCCTCTTGCATGTCACACAACTTAAAACATTTTGGTAAATATTAAAGCATCAGCAATAAAGGCAGACATTAAATTTTTCAATTGGAATTTAGTTAGTCATAGATGCATTCATACTAGTGGTCATCCAAGTCAAAGCAGCCACACCCTGGTAGCTAACACATCTGCAGAGACCTCACCCAGTAAATATGAAGGATGGTTTATGGGGAAATGGAAATTGACAGCCTAAGTAAATAAGAGTGTGTCTCAAAAAATAGCTTGAGTATTTCTTTGAAGTCAACAGTCCCCCTGTCTCATTCCCTTTCCATCAGTCAGACAAGAGATCTGCATGAGTGATTCTACTCACTGCCAGCTATAATACTCCCCTCTCTCCAGCAGTGCTTTCTTAAATATGCATGCCCTACATTTCCCCACCACCTTCCAAATTCAAATGGATGTCCCCTGCTCTCGCCTCTATTCTCTTCTGCCTCCTCTTCCCTCCTGCCTCTGCTGCAACTCTGCTTTATTTGTGGTTGACCCAATTTCTAGGTTTGATCCATATTGCGGTGTTGAGGCAGACTGTGGAGCAGCAGGCTGACTGACAGACAGACAGACAGACAGACAGACACAAAGGCACATCAACAAGCTGGCATGGATGCCTCTGCTGTGCCCATTACTGTGCCCACCCACCCCTTCACGAGTATGAACCCATCACTCTCCGCCTCCTTGTGCCAAACCCAGCTCTTTGTCTTTACGGCTCCAGACGCACACACACACACACATATACACTACTCCTCCTGCTCCTCCACAACACCATTTACTGTTTGGTCTGCAGAGAGAGAATCAGAGGCTCATCCATTGTCTCACTGATTCGCTGTAACAGGGAGGGCTGCTGAGCATCCACAGCAGCCTCACATCTTCCGCTCCTTGGTAACCTATGGCCAGGAGCAGACCTGAGAAATTCATCATGTCAGAAAAGCGGAGGCAACTCTCTGGAGGGCGACAGTGGAAGGAGAGGCTGGAGATCCGGCTTGGCAGCTTATCCATTTGTCTGAGTGCATCATGACTGAAGGACTTGATCCATCTCCAGAAAGCGTATTTGGAAATCACAAATGACTGCTCAATTTTGTGAGATTGAATACTGTAATACTAGGCTACAGCTGCAGCTACCAGTCGCTGTCTGTCTGGCTGAGTCAAAGCTGCTACTGCTGCAGCAGCTGACGATGACATATAAATGTCTTACATAACTACATTACATAGTGCAATCAGGGCAGAGGGGTCTGAGGAATCAGGACACAATGGTTGTGTAATACCAAGAGATGATCCATGAGAAAATCTATGGATTATAGAAAATGAAGTTGACCATCATGATTGTTTTTTTTAAAGGAGCACTCTGACATTTTGGGAAATTCACTCAGTCACTTCTTTGTCAAGATTTAAATGAGAAGATCAATAAAGGTCTTATAAATGTCTGTTAACTATGAAGCTACTGCCATGAGAGTTAGCTTAGCTTAGCATAGAGAGTGGAAACAGGGGATCTGCCGAGCAGCAACTCTAAAACTCACTAACATGTTTGTAATAGGGATGGGCATGAGTTCTCGAGCACTCGTTCTGTTGTCAGTATTTGTTTGACATATAAAGTAATCACTAGTAGTAATTTTTTCCTTGTTTTCATTTTGTTTTCTTACTTATTTTGCAGTTTCATTAGCTGCATTATCACATTTCAGATATTTTTTCCTTTTTAACAGTGATACAATAATCAAATTAAATTTTATTCAATTAAATTTATTTATAAAGCCCAATATCACAAATAACAATTTGCTTCAAAGGGTTTTACAGCATGCAATATCCCTCTGTCCTTGCACCCTCACAGTGGATAAGGAAAAACTCCCCCAAAACACATTTAACAGGGAAAGAAAATATAGGGTAACCATGGCTGGTGCTTTGCAAATCAAGATGATGCTAATAAGACTGCCAGTTTTGTCAGCTGAAATTTAAAACCAATGAATCACATGGTTACGCGTAATTAAGTTTTAGCTCATTTAACAACAGGGTTCCCCCCAGATTTATTTATTTGTGGTGGCCTGTCTTAAAAACAGCATCTGCTCTCACATGTTTATTTTCTATTTTTGGAGCTGGACTGTTCATCAGGAGCACTGATGTAATACGTAGACTGTCCGGTTATTCATTGCAGCAGCTGCTCCTATCATCCATCGATTTGATCAGCTCTGACTGGATTGACTGATCAATTATCCCCCCATGACTCACACTCCATAAACTGCTGCTGCAGTAAAAAAGAACTCAAGAGTTTCACTAGCGATGGGTTCATGGACAAACCACCCGAGTTAGAGACACACAAAAAAATTTAACGGAAAGTTTGCTGATCTCACCCCCTCCAATATTTTGTTTTTACTATCTCAAATAGGTGAAATCTTATTTTATTGTAGAGCTGCATGCAGAGTATCTCTTCACCCAGCACCCCCTTACCCCACTGTCACTCTCTCTGTTTATTATGAGACTATTGCAGCAAGAGTGTGAGCTGTCACAGTCGCTAAGAGTCCACCTGTACATGCACACAGACACACAGTGACCAAGCTAACTGTTAGCATCACATGGCTAACGGTTACTCACAGTGCAGACTTGAGCCGTTTTGTGTCATGTGAGTTTATTGAGACTGTTAAATGGCTCAGTGTTGTATGTTAGCCGCCGCTACTGTCTTAGCTCATGCTAACTGTGAGTACGCAGATACTCTATATTAAATAAATGCAAGTACTTGAATATTATTGATACTTATAATTCCCATTCCTTTGTGGCATGTTTTGTTCATCAAATCTATACGAAAATCAAAGTGCAGAAACAAAAGTTGATTTTATTTTTCCTGTAGACAGAGTCAGGCTAGCTGCTTCCAGTCTTTATGCTAAGCTACCTTTTCCTGTATTTAGCTTCATTTGTAAAGAAAAGTATGTGTGGCATCGATTTTCTCATCAAATCACCTGCATGATATAAATACACCTCTTCTTCTAAATGTCAAACTGTTCCTTTAAACGTATACTGTGTACAGTGAGAGGCTAACAGAAGCTGCAGCTTGGTGTATCCACAGTTAACTGCAGTGGCTGTAACATATGTACAGATATAGATGAGTCCTTCCGTTTTATCTCTGCACACCTCTGTACTTCCTTCTTATTTTTAACCACACTCTTTTCTCATTCATTTTTTTTCTTGTGTCTGCTTCACAGCTCTCTGTAGGTCACAGGAGCAGGAGCGGCTGCTGCTGAGTCAACATCACAAGTGGAACACTGGCCTCAGAATTACAAAGACACACACACAGACACGAACAAAATGCACACACACACACGTACACACACACACACGCACGACTACTAAGTTTACTGTTGGCTATTGCTAAAGTAATCCTCTCAGCTCCTGTGTCTGGAGGTAGGCTAAGTGCAAACATTCTCAGACTGTCTAATAGGTGAGGCCAATAATCTGTGTGGAGCACGATCCACCCGCAGGTTGTCCACATCAGACAAGTCGAGACTTGTGCTATAAATTCTTGAAATATTTGAATGTATGGTTTAGGTCATGTCTGCATGTTCAGAACTGGAATGATACTAGTACATTTTTGCTTTTGAAACAAGTAATCCTGAGATATTTAATTAATAATAATAATTTTAAGTATTTCTAATAAGTTTTAAAAACGCGCTCTTTCCTTGGGCTCATGTCCAGTGCCCTGGATTGAGATCGCAGTGTGTGCACATTTAGTGTGTCTCTTGTGCATGTCTAGTAGCGATATAGCCTATGCGGTGCCCTGGCAGACTAAGATAATTTCTTATCTTCATGTACTATTCTTGCTATGTCCTGACTTGCCTGTACTGCAAAAACTCATTATTGTGTCTTTAGGTTCAGACTGTCCACTTGGAAACTTGTATTTGGTTTATACTGCAAGTCTGAACGTACTTACTTATAGGTCAGGTTTTGTTTTGTCTTGTAAATGACTGACTGGAAATTGTCCATACCAAATGAATCTTTTTTTTTTTTTTTTTTTTTTACCCACTATCTGTCCCAAGGGTCCTATTTGAATAAGGCAAAGTGTGTTTTTCTTTTTCTTTCTCTGTGATCTGCTTCTGCCAAAACAGAAACATCTGGTCCTTTTTAGTCATTTAAAAATCATTATGAAAGACCTTGAGGCAGCCAGGATAAATCTTAAACGCTTTGTTGACGTGACATCTATTTGGCTCCTATAAAGACTACTGCCTTTGGAGTGTTCATTTCAAAATATGATGTTATGTGATAGTTTCATTTTTTAAAATCAAGAATATGTGAAGTTTACATGCCTTCAGCTTGTTTTGTGGTGTTTCTCTCTTGACCAGTCTCTCTTTATGATTAATCAATAAGTTGATCAACTGGAAACGGCAACTGGCAACCATACCCTGGTCCCAGTTTGGTAACGGGAAAGTTTTGCTGTTTTTCTTTGTCCTCTGTGATAGTAAATTGGCTGTCTTTAGATTTTGGAGTGTTGGTTAGACAAAACAAATTGTGACAAGCACTATCTTACAAAATTTGTAAGACCAAACTTGATAAATCAAGAAGGCAGATCATTCAATAATGAAAATTAACATAAGTTGCAGCCCTAAATGTTATTTATATATATAATTTTTTTTTTTTACATGATCATAATCAGTTGGTAAGTGGGTGTTTGTGTGTACTTTATTAATTCATATTTTATGTATTTTTAAACTCTTGATTTGGTGAAAGGTCCATTGTTTAAGCCTACAGCTTCTTGACTTCTCCTTTCACGTTTCACTTCTTTTATCTGTTATAATACGGTTTGTATAGTTTGAATAAAAGTAAACTAAACCACCAGCTGTGCTTGTCCAAAATCTCAAACATGTTTGTAAAATGGTGGCTTTAAAAGACGGGCCTTTTCACAGCTACTTTTTGCAGATCTCCTCATGAACAACACTTTCAGTTAAAAGCAGAGCAGAAGTTGAGCGGAGAGTATTTATAATTTAATAAAGTGCCATTTACGTGTCAGTGAAAATGGAGGGATGACGTTGTTGGCCGGCCTGTATAAAGTACTCTTGCATAATCAGAGTAGTTAACCAGTGAGCAGTAAGTGATTCTGCAACACATGAGGCAATAAATCAATCTTTCTCTCTTTGATGCTTCCTCTCTGCGGCCCTCGGTGATGTCACTTTATAAGACAAGAATAAGTGTCAGCACATTCAGCACAGCAATCACATGACAAGGACCACATCAGGATCACTCCTTCAATCATGTGACCTTTGAGATCGAGGCCGGGATAAATGTAAGAGCAACGCAAACTCAGTAAGACTTTGATACTTCCTTGTTTGCTAAATACATTACTGATGAAACAGTGCAGATTCTTTTGTGCAACTGATATGGCGGAGGACATGTGTAAGCTGGGTGGGGAAAATGTTTCTAAAGATACTGAAGTCAGATTGATCTTGTACTTGAAAAGATCACTCACCAAAGATTTCCCCATTCTTGGCATACTCTGTGACTAAGTAAAGCATGTTCTTCGTCTCCATCACCTGGGAGAGGGAGGGGATGGAGGAACAGGGGTCCAAGGGGAGGGGAGAAAAGAGTAGGAGAGTGAATACACACAGAAGACCACTTTTCAATTGCAATATCACCATTTAATTTATATCAACAGGCTCCTGCAACAAGAGAGGATTAGCGTAAGGAAAAGGAAAACTGTAACAACACGTACAAGTGAGTCAAATATTATGCAATTGTCCACATGGTTTTCTCTGAGGTTTAACCGCAGTGTCTGGCAGCCACAAAGTCATGAGCAAAACAAAATGTATGAATGGCACAGGGTCTAAATATGGCATCAATGTAAGAGAATGGAGGTGGACGGTTGGTGCTGCCGAGTTTATCTGAATGGTACTTAAAACCTTTCAGCCCTCACATGGCGCTGTGTTGTGTAGGAGGAGGCGAACCGATTTAGAAGCAGAAACACTCTGGAGATGAACAGAATTAAATGCGGAGGGTAGAATCAGATGGAGAGGGAGGATGAATCAGACACAGTGAGCCAGACATTCACACTAGAAATCCCACGCTCATTGTTTATGATCAATTTTCCATCTGTTACACTGACCAATTCATGGATTTAGGAAACAAGAGCCAGTTTTTTTTTTTTTTTTTGGCCCTGGTTGTGTAATAAACACATTTTGTCCTATCTGTATCGTGAAGCTGGAGTACAACTGATTGAAGGATACCATCAATCAACACGAGTGGCACTGCGAGCCAAAATAGCATCTAATCTGGGAAATAACCTCTCTCACGGCGGACATTTTGACTTGTCACAGCAGGAGAAGCACATGTGTAACTAACAGTATTAACAATGGCGTCGTTTCATTCAGGTGTGCCAGTAAACCAGCGTGCACAATAGCAGGTCCCTGGCACCGGCACACCTGAGTAAAATACAGCCATTATTAATGTTATTAGTTACACCTGTGTTTGACAAGATAAAATATCGCCATCAGAGAGGTCCGTTTTCTATTTATAGAGGTTATTTTCCTGTCATTTATCAGCCAGCTACGTGCTCACTGGCTTCACATGCTGTCATGGATCTCTTAGCTGTCTTAAGCTGTTCCTTCATATGTTTTATAAGCATGCTGCGGAGGCACTGGGCAACAAGCAGGGAGACATGGCAGATGTTTTGGGCAGCATTTTCAACTTGAACAATAGTCTTAAAGTAGTGCTGACTGTTGTAATGCTGACATTTTTTTATACTAATGTCAACACCAGAGTTTATTTGCTTACTTTTAATTTATTACCTCTGATACCTCTCACACCTTGTTTGAAGAGTATCAGTTTCTGCCATCACACAGAAGATTTAGACTCCCTCAGGCTTGACTGAACAGGTTGAGGAACTCTTTTGTTCCTCAGTCTGTCAACCCTCTAATAGCCTGAGTGTACCTATGTCGAACATTGAATGTAATAGGAAGGATTAATTTATCGCACTGCATCCACTTTCAGTAATGTCCGATGTGATTTGTAGCACCTGTAGTATGGGTTTGTTGTTTAGTTAAATGTTGACTACTATGTAAATGTATTTTTGTATTTATGTGACACAGTTGTCGCTATGAGAAGTATTTTTTCCACTGACCTTAATCTTAATCAGGGACAACACACATTTATTAACATCAGTGTGATGTAACTGTGGCAGTTTTGTGCAGTCCCTTTGCAGGTTTTACATCACTGATGCAAAAAACATACTTTTTTGATACCTTACTTTGAGAAATAAAAACATGTTTGTCTACCTTTTCCATATAACAAAGTCCAAAATTTAAAATGTAAAAAATAAGCAGCTGTGCAAGATTTTCGCCAAAATAAAAATTGACTAAAATTTTATGCATGTCCCGATCCGATCACGTGATCGGAAATCGGGGCCAATCACGTGGTTTCAGACTCGATTGGAATCGGAAGTTACATCCCGATCAGGGATCGGATATAGGCCTATGACATATCAGATACATGTCAGGGTTTTCCCTATTTGTCTAAAGCAAGATGGGCCGCATGGGGGGCGTTCAGATGTAGCTCTTTTGCACTCTCAAACCCATTACTTTTACTGTAGACGTGCGTCATGTGTGGCTGCGTCGTCGCGGACATGTAACGATATGAAATGACGGCGCTTGCGAGAGTGTGAGAGACGATCGTCCGTGTCACCGTGTCAGCTGACTGTTTAGTACGTGTGTGTGGCTGAATTGTTTCACTGCTGACTTCCAAGCAGCTGTTGTTCTTGATGTTTGAGCGCTACAGACCCCAGCAGCAACAACAGTCACTGCAGCTTCTACTGAGAGCGAGTCAGACGTAACGCACGTGAGACAGACACATGGACAGACTGCGCAGATGTCGCGGACATCGTTAAACTTCTTACACTGTTGTGTGACGGCAGATACAGAACCAGGTATTTATTTAAAGTTAGAGAGGGAGAGAGGAGTGAGGTGGGGGCAGACAGGCAGGTGAGGGAGGGATAAAGGGAAAGAGGCTGGTGATTGAGAAAGGCATGATAAGCTATTTTATTTTTGACCAAATGTTCTTGTTGTTGACTAATGGATAATGGAATTAATATTATACCGTGGAGCTACTGTACTATTATCATACAGTGAGGTTTTGATATCATGACATGACTTACAATACTGCAATAAATGTCATGGGCTTGTTATTGGGGTACAGTATTGTAATATTGTGAGATTGTGATATTGTTACATCCCTAGTAGAGCACAAAGAACAGAAAAATAGTGGGATGATGCAGTTAATCTACAGTAAAAAATTTTACTGCATTGCCAAAGTATCGGATCGGGACTCGGTATCGGCAGATACTCAAAATCAAATGACTCGGACTCGGACTCGGGGGCAAAAAAATGTGATCGGGACATCCCTACTAAAATTGGAATAATTAAAATTTTAATCAGGAACTGTCCCATCAACGATGAGACAACAACATTATCTTTACACATTCGCAGCCAGATTTCAATACATGACATTCTGCTAACTCGTTTCAGTTGGCAGCGATAAAGGTACTAAGGTTTGATACACAGCCCAACTTGAGAAGCCAGATATCAAGCCAATACGATCCCTTGTGCATTTGTGTTAAACCAAGTAGAACTTCAACAGGATCTTTATATCGTGTTTCAGGCTGCACCAGGCCCTGTGGCTATACTGCAACACTTCCATTTATATTACAAGTCAGCAGCTGCTTAACATTAAAAGCCTTCCTGCACCATCGATAATAATTACACCACTTTAATACGGTGGAGATAATACATTTAGTACACAGTATACAGCATTATAATGTCATTACAATGTATTTCTGGCCTCCGACAAAGCAGACTCCTTGTTTTAAAGAACTGCTATTGGGGAAATAGCTGAAGCTGAATCTCCGGCGTGTAATAAATTGTAATAGGAATGTATTTATAGGCTGAATTCCCAATACTAAGACAAGCTGCACTTTGTGTTTAAAGCTTTGCAGGGTCGGATGCTGCCGATGAGTTGGTCTGAAGACCATCTAAACATGATGATTGATCGCGTCTGAATATCAGGTCCTGATGAGGGGCAGCTGTGGTCCCCGTGGTGAATTGCACGCTGTATACAGGCTAGACGGTTTAATGTTTTAACGCAAGACCGTACATGAATAATTCATGACTCTAAATGTAATTGTTTTAATGGTTTTAACAATGCAGGCATTAATTGTAGTGTAGAGGAAATCGAATTAGGGTTATGATCCATCCAGTATCCTCAGCTAATTCAAGCATTTTCCATAACATGACCGATACTCAAATGGAGCACTTGTTTTGCAGTGTTATCATTACATAAGTGCTGATAGTCAGAGAGTGGTTTTGTAATTTTGAAAACAATATCCAGCTGTAATTTTGCAATCGTAGAGAAACTAGAATAAGAGGGAAAGTGGAAAGCTGAAAACCCGATGGTGAGATTTAAAAACGGAGAGAACATGAAGAAAACTATGGCCGACTGAGGTCAATACACAAGAGACCGCACAACACAAGACAAACCAGTGTGAGGTCCACATTTGGGTCGTCTGTGTGTGTCTTCATTAGCTTCCCTTTGGGCCACAGGGCCAACCCTAGTTTATGAGACAACAAAGGAAATCACTAATTGACCTGAGCTGATTGGATGGATGGGCCGTTGGAAATAATGATAGACACCAAAATAACACAGCAGAAAGCTGGAGCGATGCCACATGGTTGTGTAATGATAATGAACACTCATTTACTTCCCCTAAACAAACTGACAGGACCCCAAAGGCTTATGTAATACAACTGAATCACCAAAATTGTTGAGTTATTGGCAGTTAGGCTATTTTGTGCCAGACAGCGGACATTACGGTAATCGGATGAAACACGTTTCCTTTTGAGTCTCGTTAAAATTGATGTGAACTTCCCTTGCGCACCTGGACATGCATACAACTGCTATAAACGGTGTCGGGGGGACATGAGGGAAGTGACATTTATGGGATTTATTTCTATAAAAAAAAAGGACATCATGCTACCGATAGTGACAACAGGCTCTATTTCAACAGCACCAGTTTAAAGGGTGCCTTAGGAAACTGAAGCACATTTCTGCTGCATAAAATCGTATCATGACTAAAAATACATTTTAAGATTTAACCATGACAGACATCATTGCAGTTGAAAGGAAAGCCATGGTCTACGTTGCATTTCTGAATAAGGATAACAGACAAAGACAATTGGTACATGGCCTTTTTCACAGCAGACAATTCGGCTGAATCCAAACTCACCACACTTGCAGACTTGCGGACATTGCAAGCATGTTCCTGGAAAGTCTGGGAGCACTGATCGCTGTCCATATCCACAATTCATCCACTTTAGAAGTGGCCTCAAGCAGACTTCTGCACTGACTTCCAGAGAGTCTGCTTGTGGTGCAGCCTTCGACAGACTTTACTGATTTAATTAACCACAATTCATTGCAATATGGACGTGTCACTGTAGCTTTTTTTCTATTGCCGACTAAAAAAATAAAACAAACTCATCACCAAAGCATAAAACAATTCCTGTATTAAAACACTACTTGAATCGTGTAGTCCAAAAATGATATTCAGCCGCATCATGATACAGTAATGCGCAGAAGTAGAGGTTACTGAGGTAGCCTAATCAAAATGCATTTGATCATTGCAGCCTGTACCTTGCAGGCTTGAACCTATGCCATGTAATGCCAAATATACAGGCTAAGAAAACTAGCAGCAACACAACAGTTGAAGGTCTTTCATTGTAAGTACTTCCCTGTCTATTAGGTCATAGTCCGGTCCTTCTTTACAAACACTTCTGTATATAAATGTCTATTAATATCCCTTTCTTAAGTGACAAGAAAGCCTACTCCTACATGGGATTTCTATGATTAACTGCAAGGACAGATGAGCAGACACTATTCATCAACAAGAATATGACAGCAGCAGTCACCACGTACATGACTCAAACGCTTCTAAGAGTGAAACAGACTTGAGTGCTGCGTTATCAGTGGCTCTCTGTCTCTGCCCTTGCAGACTTTACGTCATTACAGTGAACACATCACAGTACGTAAGACTTAAGTTAGCAAGGGCTCAGTCCGCAAGAAGTCCAGAGGGTAGACATTTGGATTCAGCCTTTGACTTGTCACAGTTGGAAAAAAAAGAGATGTTACTAATAAGATTATTATTTCTAAATGGAATTCAACCATCAATAATGTCATTAGTTTTAATAAGTTCTGTTTTTCCTATTATGTCTTCTATGAAAAAGGCCTCTAGGAAAAAGAACAAGGCCAGAGTTCACCATCAACTGTGTGATTTTTTATGCAACAATGGACTGAATATAAGTCTTACTAACTTAATTCAGCATCACTCTGTGGTTTCTGCTGTGCATGTCAACAATCTACTTTGTTCTTTACTTCTGGAATCACTAAATGATCAATTTAGTGTTACTCGCCCTGAAAACGGGTCTAGTCTTTAGACACCGACTCTCAAAATGTACCAAATTCATCTGCATGGAACTCCCATCTTGTTGCAGCTTGTCATGAACGCTGGGCAGAGAAATACTAAAAGGACATTGCTTGTGCTGCAGCACTGATGTGGTAGTTGTTGTCCAGCCACAAAAAAAGAGGCCTTTAACTTCAATAAACATTAGACACGATTGCATGTTTGAAAGTGTATAGTAGGTATCTTCTAGGCAACTGCAGATCACTTTCGCTTTGGGCCTTTTTAGCTAAATCATTGTGCAAATAAACTCTGACACTGTGTCCTCATATTCAAATAAATACTTTGTCAAGGTCCCATGAGGTCAGGGCCGCTGACAAGAATTAATACTTGTTTTTAACAAGCAGTGAATTCATTCTGACCTAAATTAGATGATATTACAATTAAACTGACTGTTAATAAAAAACGGTGCATTCGTATCTGATTTTAAAAACACAGTTTAAATAGAGCCTGATTCTGCAGCACAGGTCTGATATCCCAGTGCAATAATTAAACATTTCATTACTGTAATCTTCAACAGCTAACATTATTTAGTCTGAATCATGCCATTAGCACCTTCACACGGTGCAGAAAACACACAGATGCACACAGCGCCAAATGTCAGTCAGTCATTAACTATGCTCTCATATCTTAAACTATCCGAGGGTGGAAGGTTCTGCTTGGCAGCAGTTGTTTGCTAATGCATTAGAAAATAGCCTGGATTCGTCCTGCACTTCAACACCCTGAACCAGGAGATCAGCAAGGAGCAGCGCTGAATCCTGCTCCACGTGACTGATTGGTTCACAGATAAGCCAGAGGCACAGCTAATTCTAGGCCTCCTCAACAGATGTTATGTTGGGCCCCCGCTGCAATGCGTGTTACATATTACATTACTGCCTCTGCTCTCTGAGGGGCCTTCTTTGACCAAGAGCGGGTTTCACAAAGACAGACTATCTTTGGTTTAGATCTATTTAATAGTCAGGCTTCAGATAGACACTTAAATACATCTGTTGCACAAACTGGACTAGTTCCTGACTATCTTAGGTTGGACTGCTTTACAATGAATTTTGGGTGAATTAATATGTTTTTTCATTAGGAACATGACTGACTGAGCAACCACAACAAATGTTTGCCTGGAAAAAGTACACAGTTATAGGGGCATTTTACTGGGAATATTCATTTAAAAGTGTAACAAATAATTAAAAAAATATATATATATATTTTACTGCTGTGTATTTCCAGTGGGTTTCTGTGCTGTCTAAAAACTCTCGCTCCAACCTCCATTATTCCTCAAACCAAGGTTCCTTCTTCTTCTCACTGCTATATTAGCCTGAAGTTGGGTTGCTAACTATTTATCTCAGAGCAAATGTAAGACTTCCCGAACACTAAAGAAAGTCTAAAATATCCGTGTAACATGGCTGTAAGAGCTTAGAGTGCCTCTTAGCATTGTCAACATTAGACAACAAACTAACAACAGATGAGGTACAAATAAGTCTGTTTGTGAAAGAGACTTTACAGCTTTTACAAACTTGGTGACACTGAGTGTCAAGGTGGGCACATTGGTAATGGAAAATGATTTAATAAAAAAGCCATGTTTCCACCAAACACTCTCGGTATCGTGTCCACACATGCACCTAAAAACTAGTTTAGTGCACCGTTGAAAAGGCTCCTAAATGTAGGCGGGTTGTTATTAACAGCTCCATCCAGCTTTTGCTGTATTTTATCTTTACCAGTGATGCAGAGAAACGTCTGCACCTTGCGGATCGTGCACAGAACGGGGTTACATGCCGACATTTTTTAGAACAAAAAAGAACAAGCTGGAGGGTTTACACTCTCTTTCGTAATTAATGGAATATTTAAAAGTAGCGGGTTTATGCAGTCCTTGTCAAGTAAGAGTGACAGTTCTCTTTTGACCAATCAATGGACTGCAGTGTTTCTAACTCTAACTTTAAGTATCGGATCAGCGTGCTAGGTACCTCCCCAGAGGGGTAACAAAAAATGGGATGGAATGGAGCAGCTCTGTCGGTACCGTCCACAACTTTTGACAATAGAAATGCAAAAATAACTGTTATAATTTGTGACAAACTGAAATGCTTGGCTTAATATCCCCATATGTGGTATACAAACTGGAGTAAATATATACAGTAGGGCAGGGATACCCAACTCTTTGCAAAATGACAGGATATCAGGGGCCAGGTAATATACAAGCATTAATCATATTTATCGGATAAAATAAATAAAAGAGGCAAATTCAAAGCAGGCCCGCGCAGGTCAGGTGTATGCGATGGTGTTTCTGGAATTTGAGGTCATTCGGGGCTTAGCCTGGACCTCTGTTGGGGGGTTCAGGGGATCCTCCTCATTTTTTTTTTTTTTAAACAAACAAGCTCTATTTTGATGCTTTTAATGCTCTCTGGTACCTTATGTACATTCAAAGTACAAAAAAAAAACCCCAGATTGAATAAACTGACTTTCATTGTTATATAGAAAATGTTCTGAAGGCCACTCGGCACACTATTGAGGGCCAGCTTTGGCCCGCGGGCTGTGAGTTGAGTATCACTGCAGTATGGTGACATTCTTCTAACATCAGTGTTACAATGACAGTGACAGAGTTGTGATGAAGTGGGTCCAAGAAAAGTTAGATTGAAGCATCTAGGACAGAAATAAATCTCCTGAAATTCTCTTGATTGACACAGCTCGTCGGGCAAGAGACGAAAATCACGACGAAAACCGGACTAAGCCATTTATCTTCACACAGCATTGCAACGTGGGGAATAACAGCTTACAAAGACATTTCCATTAGAGACAGACAAAAAGTATACCAGAGCCCAGATAAAAATCACATTGTTGAGAGGAAAACTGCACTACTAAAAATATAACTCCACATTTTGCATGTTTAACAGGTACTGGAGCTAGACTCACCTGGTACAGCTTGATGATGTGGGGGTGGTCCAGCATCTTCATGATCTGAACTTCTCTGTAGATCTTCTCCAGGTTGACAGCATCCAGTTGGGTCTTGTCGATTATCTTGATGGCCACCTGCACAATGATCGAGCACCAAAAACACAACTGTAATCAGTCAGTAGCATAAAATAGAATAATTGTTGTGGCTCATCAGACTTGATGGGCGATAAGAAACACTCACATAAACACGAGTACAGACAGCAATTTAATATTCTGAGAGGTAAGCGGAGACAGTATGTTCTTTTCAGAGAATTGCTTCTGAAACACAAGATAAATACGTACTTAAATACAGCTTGTGCTGGAAACTTCATAAACACTAACAATTTGAGAAGATGAAATATCACGAGGGTACAGCAGAGGCAAACACAGGCCTTGTTGGATATACACACACACCCACAGTGACACGTACATGTGTAAATTGCACACTCACAACTTCAACACTCTTGGCTTTGATTAATGATGTCCGGTGGGTAACAAGGCGATATTAACATCTCTCCTTCAGACTGTCTCATAAACAGCATTTCATCAGTGTGATCTGAAGTGCTTCCAAACGTCTGTAAGCCAAGCTGGAGGAGTAAACAACAGGAGACCCCAGCTCCCCTCGTAGCAATCACACCACTGTTAGATTTAAGTTAGAAAACTTGTCCTGAGCATTCAGACCACAAACAGGACAGCTTTAAAAGAAGTATACAGTGCCGGTGAGACCTGAGCTGAAACAATCAGGCGTATAATCAATTAGCTGATCAACAGAAAATGCAGGACATTTTCACAGACAAAATTTCAAAACTTTTCCATGACTTCTCAAGAACCCATGATAAAATCCCATGACCATTCACACTGTACAAAACAGGCATTGCTTCATCTCAAAAGTGCAGCACAATTTAGTGGGGCATAGATACGGAAACTTTGGGATTCATGAGCCTACATTATTCAAACATATCAGATTCAAACTGTATTTAAAACATAATTCCAGCTGGCTGGCATACATGGAGGTGTCTTCTATGTTAGTGAATTGAATTTTGTACCGTTAATAGGTAAAAAAAAATGTCAACTTGAGGTTTCGGGGAAATCATGATGGCACTTTTCTCCAAACGATTAATTAATTAGGAACCACAGTAATCAATAATGAGAATAACCATTTGCTGCAGCCCTGAGTGAGCTCAAACAGGATCCAGGAGGATGGGTTTGAGTAATAGATCCATGAGTTTGAAGGTTTATCAGAAGCCAAAACACTGCACAGCACTTTACAACACTGTCTGTGACACTAGATTTTCCTCTGGAAAGTACTGACAGTCATGTTATCCTCCATCTTGATCGTCAGATAAACAGCAGAAATATCCTCTTCATGTTACAAAGTGTTTTAAAAGGAATGTGAATCGGCGTGTATTTCACCGGCAACCGCAGTGCCAGCTGACGTCACACTTGTGGAAAATGTTGAGCCAAGTCCAACGCTTTCTGCTAGATGACCCTGTGTTTTTTTGTGTTGGTATTCCTGCTGTGTCGATGCAGTGGTGTCATTGAAAAGAGTCTGAACACAGTGTTATGGATGTTTTTAATCTTAAAGCGAAGTCTGACACCTCCATCCCACTGACACCCAGTTTAATCCTATTTAACATATTAGTCGTTAGCACTTACAGATGTGCCATAATGGCTGTTTTGATATGTTTAACTCTCTCTGTTATCGTACTCTGCCCACAGTACAGACAGGTATGCAATTTGGCGTCAAAGCCTACGAAGAAATCTTTTAATGGCACTTCAGCTGCAAGTCGAGAACTCCAGGGCATAAAATTTAAAATTGCTGGCCTAGTACAGGGATTACAAGGTACTTAGCATGAAAAGATCTGAGCCAACTGATTACAATGTCAACAATACTAACACACACACACACACACACACACACACACACACACACACACACACAAACAAGACTTCTTGCGTACTCTGCTGGCACAAGGTCATTTGAGGACAATGTTACAGGGGAATTTATCTCATACATTAAGTAATGAGAGCAGAAAGGCAGCACAATGCTGTGATCAGAGATGGATAACCGTACAACCCGCTGAGCTGACAGACAGGACCACATGGGAATGAGTAAGCACTACTTGACCCCCAAAAGCTGCAGTATGTACATAATGGGATGAATGGGTCAGTATAACACGTAGGAGCCATGTGTAGAAAAAGTAGGTTATGCACACACAGGTACACTTATCTACGAATACGCACACAGACACAGATCCAATCTGCCGTTTCATGTGTCTTTTAACACTGCTTTTCTTTACACACATGCTCCGGGCTAACATCTTTTTTGCCCTGGCAAATTCTCAGGCAGATGGCATCACATAAAGTTGATAGCCTGCCTCTCCAGCTGACCTTGGCCACTTCAACAAACAGCCTGGCTCTGGCCATGGGCCTGGCCGAGCCAAGCAGCTGCAGTGGCTCTCTGTAGCAACCAGCGCTGAGTGACCTCTACCAGACCGGCGGACTGCAGATCAGCACCGACGTGCGTGTTTTCATCCAACTTAAATATCACACTGGCTGAGGGAGAGGTGCAGCCACTTAGTGAAATCACCTGGTGTAGTGTTTGACTGAATTTAAAACCTGCATTCACATAGCTGTTTAGTGTTACACGGTTGCACATTACCTGGCTAGACTAACACTCCACCTTTTCACAGGTTTTAATAACCAGATTAACACGATAAGAGTCTTAGGAGCCATATTCTTGCCTTGTTATTCATTAAACCTGCCGGGGGCCTCGTCTGGCTGATGTAAATCTTTGTTTTTCTGTACAGCACGATTGCTCACGTTCACCAGCATACAGTTGGAGGCTCTGTGAGGTCAAAGATCATAGTGTGCAACTGTGTTTTCACAAGCCTCCCTGCACATTTTTCTATCACTCCCTTTGTGTTCATCACACACAGACCAGGCAGTCTTTACATTAACTCCTTGTGTCTGTGTCATTACAATGGAAAGTCATGTCACTCAGTGGTACTAGTCAAGAAAGGCCTTTCTGTAGAGAGCTGACATACAACTATTAGTCACACAAATCCAAGCCCTGTTCCTTCTGCGCTCATGCTGCATCGCCCGAGACTGTGCAGTATTTGTAACATCAAACCCTCTCCAAACCAAGTGAAGACCCCCAGAGCAGTGTCAGTGGATTTCTCTCTGCATGCATGCGTGCAGAACACTTTGCTTTCCAATTACTCTGGCTGACATACCCTGCTCCTCACAAAGCTCTCGGCACTGCTGGCACAAGAAACCACTAAATCACATCATTATTTGGATTACATAATGGGACCACCGACCCATGCTGCATGCCCCAGATACAGCGATGTTTACAGCAGCCAGACTCTGGTGCTGGTACACTGTGTCACCGTCTGGGTCATTACCAAAAGGAGTGCAGGTGTATGATGCTGGTTTGGCGCAGGACAGAGAAGCATGCATGTTTACAGTTTGTGTTTCCCAGCAGCACTGGTGGTCAGATCTCTTACTGGCAGTGATGCTGTGTGACGGGGTGAACGTGCAGCGAGTCGTTGCTCCTGTACCTGCAGGTATTCAAACACACCAGCTGTTGCTCGCACTGGAGCTGCCAAGTGGCCGGCAGTTACCTGATCCAAGTTTCTATTAGTGCACGATGTGGACAGCATTTAGGTATCTGCTGTGAATATCTGGGGTGTCAACTAGTGCATAAAAGTTATGTAACTCAGCCCAACAGTAGCCTAAGTTAGCTCCCAGGCTAACTAGTTCACAGACACACTCACCTCGGTCTTGGTAATGCGGTGTCGAGCCAGCTTCACGACAGCGAAATTGCCCTTTCCTAAAGTACGCTCGATGTCGTAGAAGCCCACTCGGACCGGACCCCGGATCAGCGGTTTTTGGACACTGTCAGCCATGACCATGCTGTTCTAAATGGGACTGTTTGTGGAGGAGTAGGAGGTAGCCAGACGAGCAGGGGACACACGGGGGGCTCACACGGGGCTTGCTTGAGCAGCTACAGATAAAGACGAAAGGAAAACAAACCGCCCGCCGCCGCCGCTGCTGCCGCCGCCGCCGCCGCTCGAAGCGTGTCCATTAAAAATAGACAAAGTTGATTACTGTGTCGCCCTGCCAGCTTGAACGCCAATGTGGCGACACTCTCCCCCGTCAGTGCGGCGATACGAAGCAGGCCATTTGCTGAACCCGGGGGCTGTCACACCACGCTCTCCAATACAATAGAGCTATAATATTTCAGCTCGAGGTACCTCTATCAGCTACGGCGCACACGAGTTGACTTGCAAAGAGGCATCATGTTCTCTGGTTGACGTGTATTGACGTCAAAGCCATAGGGGTATTTGTACAGGGGGCGGGGCCACGAGGCCGCTCCACACTTCAGTGCCAATTGGTTGCCAAGACAACCAGACCCACCTCTTACGTCAACCGGTAAAATTGCTATTCTGAAATCTGTTTGCTCGCCTGCCTTCCTTGATTGCACGCATAGGTTACTTTGAAGTTTCGCCCTGCAGGTGTTTAATAAGCTGCTGCGAGGGAACAATGCGAGCTGAAAGGGTTAAACTCACTCTACACAATCCTGCAGCTTTTTATTCCTCATTTTATTTGTGCTCTGCAAAGAAAAGAATGAATGGATAAAACAGCAATTTAATAAAAAATAAATATGCACGGAATAAACATTTAAAAACAACAAAAAGATGCATTTACCAGCACGTCTCCTTTCAGTTATATAAGCCATAAAAATATGCAATTGCCATTACAAATCCCATTTATTATAACATATAACATTATATAATGTAACATGCAGGACCTCATGTGAAACTAGACATTTTATCAGCCACAAAGACACTTTGGTAAGCAACCTAACAGCGCCATCTGTTGGCTACAATAGGAAATTGAAGCAGCTGTTTTCAACACAGTTGTATTTGTACTGTAGTAGCAGGCATTTTACACTCACACACACACCTAACATGACACAGACACTCCCTTACACACTCACACACACCCACAAACACATTTGAAAACACTCATGTTATTATTAAATAACAACAAATGCAACCACAACATCTTGTAACCAAACTTTATTTGATACCCACATATCATGTTTGAGATTCAGCACACATTCACACCCAGCAGTTGTTCTCCTCACTTCATGCGGTGACAGTCTAATGCAGAGCGGTGGATTACCGAGCAGGCAGGCAGAACAGCGCTCCGAAGGCCTCCGCTGTCACGCACAGACTTCCTGAATGTAAGAGTTCCAGATGTGCTTTTGGCATTTCCTGTCTAACATTCTCCAAGAACACACTCAGCCTCTCCTTACTGGGCTTGCTACATCTTTCCAAGACACAGTCCCAGCAGCCCACTCAGAAACTAACACGGGCAATTGTGTTCAGTAACGTATGTCTATGGTTATTTTACACATTTACAAGGCAGGCGTATGCTTTCACAAGCTGATGAATGAATCCATAACATACTCAAAAGGTTGAGTTTCCCACACAGTCAGGTGGAGTCAGGGAAAGCCCACAGCTTTGAGGTTTCAGGGTCAGCAGAGTTCTGTCATCAGTGTTTCCGCGTGCACTGTCCTGTTCCCTGACATCAGAGTCCAAACAGGAAGCCTTATACTGGGCTCACACCACTCTTGAGGTTTAGAGAAAGGGTCAGAGTAGTCTGTGAATGGGACAACTACACTGCCGTAGAGACAACAGGATCTGTTTGACCTTGTGTCTCATAATATCTGGTGACGTGATTGGAAAACGGCTGAGTAGTTTAATTCTGGATTGTTTACAAGATGAGTAACCTTGCGTGAGTCCTCAAAACTTGCACTTATTCCCAGGGTTCAATGTGAAATCCACCATGCCAAATATAGCAGCACTGCTGCACCGCTAACCTGACTCGACTCAGTTATGCTTATTTGACTCCATTAATGCCTCTTTGAAACCAAAGAGGCAGAGTGCTGCTGTGAAAATACATAATCCCAATGTTAAAGTGTCACTATACCATGTGTGTGGTTTTGAGTGAAGTGTGTCAACAACTATTGGATCCCCCAACTTTCACTGTAATGCTTTGATTATAACCAAATGTCTGCAGAACTAATGACATTCCCCTCAGCTTCAGCTGCTGTGTTCAGTGCTAATTAGCAAATGTTAGCATGCCAACACACAAAAATGAGACAGAGAACATAGTGAATATTACACCTGCTAAACATCAGCATGATATCAGGCCTTTGTGAGCATGTTAGCATGCTCACATTAGCATGTAGCTAAAAGAACCACCATGCCTAAGCCTCACAGAGCTGATGTCATGGCTGCAATCTTTTAGCCTCGTTTGATAATAACATTCATTAAAAAAATTTGACATATATTAGCATTTTTATATAGCCCATCTTTTACTCGTAAATCTAAGGCATGTCATGCTAAGATTCACAATTTGATTGATGATTCGAGAACTCTGTTGTTTAGGGTTGAGAACCGGCTCCAGATTGGAATTCGAACCATATACCTACGAGCTTATCAATTCTTTTTATGGATGCCAGCATGTTTTTTTGACATTTGCACGTTGCAAACCAATACTGTTAAATGTGTCTACGTTGCTGGAAAGTTGCAGCAAGAAGGTTCAAAGCGGAGTTTCATTTCAGAAAGAAAGAAAGATTACAACAGTGCTGCTCTTGTAATGTCTGTAAAATGATAATAATAATTTCGATAGTAATTTCAATTTCATTTCTATGCACAAGTGTCACTGCTTCCCAACTAAGCAGCACAATGGTAAAAATCCTATGCTATAATAACATTAGCTCCGCACAGACAGACTTAGCACGTTTTTCTTTGACTAAGAGAACAGTTAAAGCATGGAGCGTTTGCACACTTAAGTCACATGCATGTCTTTTTTTCTTCTCTGTTTCTACACTGTGTTCAGACTCAGATAATAAAACAGTTGCATTAACGCTAATGTTATTTCCACGGGGGAAATTGATCAGGAATCCATACGGGAACTGATAAAGAAGTTCGATAAGCAGAATCAAAAATGACACTGGTATCAATAAAAACCTATCAGTTTCTATCCATACTGTTGGTGGGGTTCTGGGACGTTCGTGCCTAAATGTGGACTCAGTTGACAAAACTCTGGCAAACCCTGCTTTAAGCATGTATCTAGATGCTGGATACTGAGGATGCTGGAGATACACACACAGGAGAAAGGTTATTGGGACATGGGTCCAGGCCGACACCTGTTTAGTAATCCTGTACCACACAGGTAACCAGTAGAGTGTGCGAGAAAGAAAGGGATGAAGAACATTGTGTTCCTCTGTCTAATTGGGTCAAATTGGAAAGCTGGTATGAGGTTGCTGGACACTCACAGAGACCAGACAGGCATCAACAGTGTTATCCATAGATCTCATTTTCCACCCACCCAGCCTGCCGGCTCTGAGCTCTGCAGGTCTCATAGATGTCGTTGGTCACAAAGCCACTCTCCCTGTCCGCGCATGACACGTTCTCATAATCGTCACACTGGGAGCCCTGGGAGGGAGCACAGGAGTACTTTGTCATGATGTCTGCCAGTATCCTGCTGTCCAGAGCAGTGTGAGGCAGTTTGGTAACGTCACTGAAGGCGTAAGGTCCTTGTATGGCATAAGGTGAAGCTGTTGTTGGCATCCATGGTTTTGATCTACTGGGGTAGCTTTCGGTTTCTGTCTTCCTCCTGAAATTGAAACAAATGACATCAAAGGATCAGCACAACATGCTGCTCTGTGAAGTTACCTCTTCACAGACCACGCAACATGAGGAAACACTTCATGTGGTCTGTGAGTTTTGAACCACAAATTTTACTAGGACTAAAAATACAAGACAAGTTACATATGCCCTTAAAATGTGTGCTGACATTAATTAAAACTGAGTAACTACATGGAGAAGAGCTGCACTGATGTGTCATATTAATAAGTTAATATTCAATAAATGCACTTTACAGATATATATTAACTAATTGTGCAAAAAAGGACATTATTGCTTCTGAAATTCTTCTTAACATTTCCCTTTATAACTCTGCATCTAGAAACACAATGTTTTATATTTGAAGTACAATAGTACATGGTATGGTTTATAGTGTAACAGCTTATATTTTGCTGCTTTTACCTCTTAGCATGCTGTCTGTAGCAAAAGAACCCAGCAGCTGCAAACAGCAGCAGCAGCAGAGCAGGAATAGTTGCATAAAGGATGTGGGAAACATACAGGGTGTTGTCTGAGAGAGAGACTGCAAAGGAAAGAATATTACTAAGCATGATGTCTTTTGAGAAGACTTTAAAATGTTGACCTTTGTTCTTGTATAGTTAGGGCATGTCACAATTCTGTAGCTACTTAAAAGTCCAGTGTGGAGGATATACTAATATAACTATGTTTTTATTAGGTTATACTCACCTGGAAATAAGAGATGTGTTTCGTTAACTTAGAATGAGCCGATAATATCTACATATGGAACAGAGAGTGCCATGTTGTTCTACAGTAGCCCAGAATGGACAAATCAAACACAGGCTCTAGAAAGGGCCATTCACATTTTCACTTTGTTGCATTTTCACGTTGGCCACCGCAGTTCACCTACATGCTTGGCACATAGAAGGAGTTTGAGCTCTGCAACCTCATCACTAGACGCCACTAAACCCTACATACGTTAACTTTAAAACAACATGTTTTAGAAAACATACAGGCCCTTAACTCTAGGTATCAAGAACAAAATTTTCTTCTCTTACCCGATGACTCAGGTAGTCCTATTTTTATCGACTCATCCCTCTCTGTAGTTGAGAACACGCTGGGCCTCAGAGTTGGAACTGGTGCAATCAGAAAGCAGATTAACACCATCAGTTGGCAACACAACAAGAAAAAAAATATGACACTTGACATTGTTTATCTAACTGGTGCAGAACTGATTTCTACCAAAAGAAACAATAAACCAAACGTGAGTACAATTTAAAATGTTAAAGGCATCATGTACGACAAATCCCATGTATTGTGCCTACTTGTTTATTTGTCCCTGTTTACATTTCCTTGTTATTGGATGATGTGGTCATGTGCATCTCTATGCACATTTAGAAAAATTTGTGAATTAGTCATCTCGTCTTACTTTGAATTTGTGAAGAAAACTTTGTTTTTCTTGCATGCCTCCAGGAAAATGGAGAACATATTAGTTTATTGATTGGTTGGGGGACACATTTAACAACAGCAAAACTATACCAAAAAATCTGTTTGAAAACTCTCACACAACACGTGCAGAATAATCCAAGCCTTATTTATCCAGTCCTATGCTCAGTACTTCCCAAACACATGCATTTTGGCTAAAAATCCTTAGTATTGGAGTCTGGCTTTAAAGAGAGTATAGATACAATAAGTTTCACTTTCAGTTCAGTTTTAAATGATAAGGTTTTTGCAAAGATGCATTTGATTTTAAGGAAAACTGTCAGGAAGATTCGGGTACTGACATTACAGATGAAGTGTGGGACACATGTATTGAAAATATTCACAGTAGCTCAATAAATGTTTGGCATGCTTTGATACAATTCAAAGTTGTCCACAGATTGCACTTCTCTCCCACTAGACTATACAAACAATATTCAAAGACACTTCACCCCTCTGTGTGAAATGTTTAAAAGATCAAGGAACACTGTCTCACTAATTCCTGCAATGCCATAGGTTGCAAACCTTTTGGGGTCATTTATTTGAGTTTTTTGCTACAGCCTTTAAGAAATCTGGAAATCTGAGAAGCTCCCAACATTTGATATGTGGCTGAAGAAATTAGGTCATGTTTACATTTACAGAAAATTAGATTCACCCTGTCAAACAGAGAAGGAGACTAAGAAAATCTGGTAACCAGTCATTAGTTTGATTGAAGAATTTAAGTGAATGGGTAATGGTTTAACAGGTTAACTGTGCCATGGTGTCATATGTCAATACCCTGTAACTTGTGAGATAACTTATGTGTAATATTTTGTTTTTCCCTTTTTTGTCAATGCTCCATTTTGTTTTTTCTTTTCCTGTTGGTATGTTTCTGTACTGTACTTACACTGTTTTGCAAAAACCAATAAACAGACGTTGCATGTACTGTACTCCATGTGACCTATAGATTATACACAATGTAAACAACACAAACCTTAATATATTCTGACCACTAGAGGTCTTCATTTACACTGAGGAGAAACTATCATTAAAACTAAGTAACAAAAAGTAGTGATATGGTGGTTTAGTCTGACTTTTCTTGATCTTAGAATAAACACATTTACAGTCACGTGTTATCTCTATCCCACAGAAACATCATGCATACGAGGACAGTGCGTTTGGGGCGGTCAAGTGCATGTTATACCTGCATGTGCTGTGTTCCCTTCATCAGTAAATACTGGTACGTTTTCTGCAAAAGACAGAGAAAAGAAGTCAGCATGATTCAGCCTTTCAATCCTTGCAAAATTATGTAATCAATGCTACTTTACTCAGCTCATACAAAAGATAAAATACATAAAAGCACGCATTCAAAAACCATTTTATATCTACAATAGAGGGAAAAAAGCTTAACATCAGAAAGAATCATTAGAGAAAAGGAAGTAAAAATTAATCAAAAAATAAAACAAGGCCAACATAACGTTCAGACGGAGTGTTTAAAGTAAAAAAAAAAGTGCTCACAGACTCAGTAAGGGGTGTTTCATATTTTTTAAGTCCTTGATAAGACATAAAACCAGTAGATTAATTTATAAATAAACATTAAACAAAGGCAGATATATCTTTTTCAGTTTCCAGAGATCAGAGGCTTACGGTAATCCAGGCAACCAAAATCAAAATTGTGCATTACTTGTTTAGTACTAGTGGTTGACAGCAGTGGCCACATTTCAGTAATGGTTTTTGGACGATAAAAGTCAGATTTTGTGGATTCAAGAGCCAAAACCAAGAGTGCCAAATGTCAATAACTCCCAGCACCATGCAGCCAGATACAACAGCACAGTGTCTGTGATCTCCTGGCTCACCTTCTGGGTATTTGCAGACAAAGTTGTTCTTGGAGTTGCAGTTGTCATCGTTCCACTGGAACAGGAAATGACCTTCTTCGTCAGGTGGTGCAGAGGGCTGGTGGTACAGAACCACACACATTTCAACACCACACGACGGCTCGTCCCAGTGCCAGTTCCTACAGCAAATAAGACGCAGAAGTTTAGACTTGTATCACATTCAAATTGGAAGATTAACATTATTGCACGCAGAGTTTTGATTTATATCTGAATTTCTTGTTCCAGAATTCTTGCAAAGGACTGCGGACAGTCTATCACTCCCTGAAAGCACTATTAGTTTGTCCCTTGAGTCCCCTCATACCATTTTCACCGGTACAGCCAAAATATTCACACATAAATTGTGGCACGATGAAAAAATATAGACAAAAAATAGATACCAACCTGAACTTGGCCTTGCTTCCATCGAGCCAATAGTACTGCGAGGGGCACCCTGGGCTTGTGGTCCCTGCCCTGTAGCGCTGTGGGCTGCGCCGGAGCCCGATCCAGAAGTCTCCGTCCCCAACCTGCAGCTGCTGTATGAACCTCTCCATCAGTCGCTGCTCGCTATCTGTTTCAATGCTGAGCAGATCGCCTCCATCTGACCTGCAGGCCTGCCTGGCGTCCTCGAAGGTCAGCCTCCGCCTGCTGTCCTGGATGTAGGACACCTTGTAGCATGGGCGTTCTGTCCCGCGCCGACAGATCCTTTGGCCTGGACACCACAGGCAGCACCAGGGAGATAACAAGATGATAAGTGCAAGGGTTTTCATTTATTTATTTATTTTCTGAAGACTTCCTGTGGCACCCACGTGACAGGAAGATTATAAACAACCTACAGCATCACGGACAAATTAGGAACTAGAATTTCTTGCCAAAGTCTTCCCATTTCCTGCAGTGTGGGTAGAGTTAACCGTATGGTAGTGAAATTACAGTGTAAAACCTATATTTTTGAAGACTTAAAAAAGATGTGTTTGTTTTTTCCAGATTGGTCTTGTGCCAATCAAAATAGTTTTGATGCTGTGGTGCACTGTGACAGACAGTGACATAAATAAATATATGAGTCTGGACATGTCTGAAATGCAGTGGTTTGCTGAGGTGGCACAATAAGCAGCTGAATTATTGGACTAAAGTTATGGCTTTACACAAATCTTGAATCTTGAATGTCTAAAGGTACCTATGGCAAATCACTTACAGATATATTAATATAAATTTAATATGCCAACTAATAAACAGACTGACTTTACTGCTTATGACCCATTAATACAAAGTCATATCTACCTGCAACCCCTCATTACAGGTTGCATGAGAAAAATAAGAATAAAAAAGCAATGAAATAATGACAGAAATCTCAGACATCTTACCTCTGTGAAATATTCTTTCATTTGGTTCTATTTTTTTGCCTTAAAGATAAAAGATAAATAGTGCTAGTCTATAGATTTGAGCATTTGTTGCATAGTAGTGGAGTTAGTATAGACATGCTGCTATTATTATAGCAGTTAGCAGCATAGTTATTGTTATAGTAGCCTACAATAAGATAAAGTAAGGTAAGGTAACTTTATTTGCCATTTGTACACCTGTACTTAGTCTGGGTACATAGGAATTCTTGTGCAAAAAACACTCAGTCAAGACAAGTGATAAATAGTAAATATAAAGTGCTCACCAAAGTATAAAAGGTATAATAAATACAATAATATAAACTCCAAAAGTGGAAAGCAACTAGTACATTTAAAAGTACATTTAAGAACTGTACTTAAATACAGTTTTGAGATACTTGAGTATTTCCATTTTATGCTACTTTATACTTCTACTCCACTAAATTTCAGAGGGAAATATTGTACCTCTCCCTCAATTACACTGATAACTCCACTATTTGATAACTATTGTTACTTAAAAAATATCTACTGAAAATATCAGTATACATCAGACAATAGATGATGATGTATTATTATAGATTTCTACCCAGCAGTAGCCTATACAATGCAAATAATATTAGCACCGCCTTCACCAGCTTTAATATTAAAATGATGACCACATGAATGCCTAAATTGTTATAATTCTGTAATATAATGTAGGCTATATTTATTTATTTTTCTATTCAACCTTTATTTAACCATTTGAAACGTGGAGCAACATCACTTTTCTTATGCTGCTTTCAGATACTTTTTGCATGTATCTAAACCTCTGAAACCTGAGCAAATTGGTACAGTGTCTTTTGAAAACATGGGGGAAAAAAGGCAATGAGCAACTTGCTGAGAAATGTTCCACAAATTGCAAAAAAAATAATAGATTTAGAAAATGATTTTAAAAAAGCTAAGGAAAAACTGTATTAATAATTATAAGTATTTTATATTTAAAATAATGTTACTTTTAAAATAATTACTTTTATTTTTTAAGCTTTTTTTCTGGGTCTTTTTTATATATATATATATATTTTTTAACAAACTTTCTTGTTTTGAATTTTCTCTTTTTCTTTTTTTTTTTCTTACTAATTTTAGAGGGTCATTTCCTCTTCCATTGCTCTCTGCCTTCTTCCCATGTTTTTGAAAGAAACCAAGCAAATGTGCACAGGATTTAAAGGGCTAACCAGAAAAACCTCAGGATTAAAAATCTCTTTTTCAAGAGTGTCCTGGCCAAGACAGGCAGCAACATAAAGTTGCATAAAGACACACAACACAGAACAAAAATACAGAATAAAAATGTACAACTATAAAACAAGCAATATAAAACAAACAAAAAAAGATCATTACAGGGAAAAGCTAAAAAGTATGTTAATATATATAGAAGTGATCCATTTTTTTAAATGAGCCATTCTGCATAATGAGTACTTTCACTTTTAGTACTTTAAGTCAATTTTGTTTACTTGATTACTTGAGTACTTTTCTTGACTAAAATCTTAAATGCAGGACTTTTACATGAGTCATTATTTTAAATCAAAAGTATTGCTTCTGTCACTTAAATAAGAGATCTGTGTGACCTCCTTCCTCCACCACTGGCAGCCTGTTAGTATTACAGCACAATACTCTGCGACCTCCTGACTTCAAATCAGTGATCTGTTGATGTTCATTTTCCACCTCATCACGTGCTGCTGTGTGACTGCAGCCTGTTTGTCATTATCACACACACACTGTTTGCGTTAGGGTAGTTCTGGTATCAGCCTGGTTACTTTAATTCACTTAAGAAAACGCACAAAAAACATATGCCTTAAAACATATAGTACACAGCCTCGGTCTGCGCTGCGTGCAAACTTTTTATTTATTTATTTGTAACTTTCTCGGTACAAACAACCAAGTCGAAGTCTTACCTTAGAATAAAACATGCAACAAGCCTATTACACAGTCTGACAGGAGTTTATAAAGGGAGTTTTCCTCCCAGGAAAACACTCACCATTTATTTTAGACGCAGATCCAGGGTGGAACAAAACGGCGATAACGGTGCCAAACAGCTTCATAAAATCCATTTCTACATGTTCACCCGAGTGTGTTGCGCGATCAGTTTTAAAATCAAGTGTAAAGTAGCTTGTTGGAGGCAGATTTTCAACCCCTGTGATAAACAGACTGATGATAGACGCAGCCAGTCTGTGCAGGCAAAAGTGGGTCGCTTGGTGGAGGCGTGTGTATGATGGCGTCTGCTGCTGAGGGGAAAAAACACCAAGAGGGAGATAGTCCAAGATTTTTTTTTTCCCCTTATTTCTTCTTTGCAAAAGACAAACTATTCTTGCTTTTCAGTTGTTCTGTCTCCTCACATGCAAACTCAAACCACTGGGGTATGAATTTGTGCATATGTGCAGCCATGTGTCCCCTTTTACTAAATTAGAAATGTCCTGTCCCACACATAGGAGCGTCATTATAATGGGATGAATAGAGTTCTTTGTGGATACACTATGCATCATGCTCCCTGTAGTAAAATAAAGACTGAGTATCTGTATCTCTCATTCTTTTTCCACTACACACACACACACACACACACACACACACACACACACACACACACACACTGTGATTGAGTGCTGGGGGAAAATAGCTCAGAGGAGAAAATGAAGCGAGAAAGCAGAAACAGAAACTGACTTTAAAAACTTAAATGAAGCATGTTAAAAGTACAACTCAGTTTTTCCCTTTTCTTTGTCATGTTGATCTCATGTGTTGCAATTCAGCTTATTCAGTTTACTGACCACAGGTCTGATGTGAAAAAGAAAGTCTCTCATAAAGGAAACTGACTCATAGCACACTGTGAAAACACTGAGACACACAGCAAGGACAAAAAGTGAGATAGGGACGGAGTAATAGATAAAAAGGAAGAGAGAGAGAGATTGGATTGGAACAGGAAAGCGTAGAGGAGGAAGTGGAAAGGCCCTTACTTCCTGTTCATTGCTTTGGCTCGGTTTCCAGTTATTGCAGCTCCATTTCCAGAGTATGAGTGACTGTGAAAATCTGGAGCAGTGGCAGGGATTACACAACAAAGACTGAATTATTTTTACACTGTTTAATCCAGCAAAGTCATAAGACTGAAACTTTCCCCTGAGAGACTGAGAGGCTGACAGGTTAAATAGAGGCCTGCTTTAGTTATGGTGACATGAAAACTCCATTGCTGTTTGTGTGAGACACAAATCTGTTCTGAGCAGGCTAAAGAAAGTAAAAGCAGAAGTGTGTTTGAATTCAAGGGGTGCTTGTTTTAAACTTAGATGTCTGTAGTATTTATCTGTTATTCATACAATAAGTTATTGTAGTTAATTTCAGACCTATGCCTTGTTCAAATAGCAGCGAATCAAGAAAAGATAAGGAGGGAGCATCCCTGGACAAAACAGGCTTTCTTAATCATTATGTTGAGTCTCTTCCTGTGGTGGTGTTTGCGTTAGTGATGGGTGAATATGAACAAACAAATCTTTTTGAACGACCCTTTTTTAGTGTGTGGTATATACCGGCTCATCCTGGTCAACATCCACATGCCGGTGAATCTATAATGTGTCATAACGTAGTGCAGCAACAGCGCTGAATAAACAAGTGATGACTGGTTAAATTGGACTCTAGTTGGGAGATCTGCCAGCCAAGGCCAATTGTGCATTCACATGCTCCTCCAATGGTCCCCCTGATTGTGGTGCGTTCACAAGCTTAAAGTTTTAATGTAGAAACAAAATGGACGCTACAACGATGTGTCGTACTTTATAGCTCACAGTGTTTAAACAACACTTTGATGACAAAGAGCAAAGCAATTTGCATTTTTTCAGATTATTCTGACACCACATGAACACAGCACAAGGCCACGGAGGTAACTGGGGCTTCTGCTACTTGGTCAGAGACATTTCTCTAACATCTTATAGAGCTTACATATCCTACGTACGTAGAAATGGGATGCTGAATCAATGCATTTAAAATGAATATTTTGTCTTCATTTATATAGTTAGTTAGCTAGTTAGTAGCAGTTTATTTCAAACATGTAAATAGCAAATAAAAAAAATAGTCATATGGTGGTAGACAGACATAAAGAAAAAACAGATTACTAAAGGAAGCATGAAAACTGAAAATAATAATGATAATGATTTGATTTACAAAAAAGGAATGGGAGGAAGTACAAACCTATTTATTCCCACCCCTTCTTCATATATTAGTAACAGTCAGTTATGTAGCTCCCCATCAGTATAGAGCTGTGCAATATTAATTCTCCTAGATCTATTAATTACCAATAATATTTGTCTTACAGCATGATATGAATGATTACAAAAATACTTAGAAAATAGAAATTCATATATCTATACCTTATTCAAAAAAATAATCTCATCTTAATATCCTTATCCAATCATGACAGATACGTTTGCTTTGTCAAACTATGCTCATATACACAAACTATGTATATATACATACTCACATATTCACACACATACACAAAACTGATAGTAATAAATAAATGAATAAATACAGTAAAGAGTAAACCTGCTGATAGTCAAACACCTTCTTCATTCAGTCTCAGACATGATGATAGGTAATGCGTTGAGGAGAAGTTTTCTGGTGCGGGAAGCACTGTTGATAGTGCATGTACTATCAGAGTATCATGGAGAAACTGAAACCACATTTTGCAAAAAGTATATAAACTCAAAAGGTTCAATCAATTTACATGTATCAACTCGAGGACACTGATACCATGCAAAGAATCTGTCGGCCCATCACTAGGTTGCATGCTTCTTTTCACTCTGGGGGCTATATTAGATGTTAGGTCATCATTATTGGGATTGAAATGAAGTATGTAATGTTTCTGAAGTTATCTTTGAAGGAGAAAACTTAATCAGGGGGGCAAATATTGTTGTCACGGGGCCAGATTTGGACCACAGGTCTATATTTGCCCATCATGGTTTATCTGAGCAGGCCGTTGGTTGGTTTGATAATTATTTGTCAAATAGAAAACAATGTGTTTATTTTGAAGGCAGCTCATCCACTCTGCTAAATGTTTCTACCGGTGTGCCTCAGGGCTCAGTTCTGGGCCCGATTTTGTTTGTTATTTATGTAAATACATTGGGCAGAAACATCCCAAATGCCAAATTTCATTTTTATGCTGATGACACGGTTATATACTGTTGTGGCTCCACTCTTGCCGAGGCCCTAGGCAACTTACAGATTGCTTTTAACCTTGTGGAAAGTCAGCTCATTGAATTAAGACTTGTTTTAAATGCTGCCAAAACTAAACTGATGATATTTTCCAATGGCAGGGAAGTACCTGTGTCTCCTCCCAGCATTTTGTCATTACAAGGGTGTGAGATTGAACTTTTGTCCAAGTATCTCGGCATTTTAATTGATGATCGGCTTTCTTAAACCACATGTAGAAAACCTGGTAAAAAAAATTAAGATTGAAATTGGGATTCTTTTTCCGCCACAGATCTTGTTTTTCTTTTTCTACCAGGAAAAAGTTGGTTGCTGCCACCTTCCTCCCTGTACTTGATTATGGCGACCTCTTATATATGTATGCCCCTGCAAATTGTCTGCGTTCTCTGGACACCGTGTATCATGGTGCCTTAAGGTTTGTCACTGGATGTAAAGCCCTCACTCACCATTGCACTTTATATGCTCGAGTTGAGTGGCCATCTCTGGCAGCACGTCGCCTTATACATTGGCATATTTTTATTTATAAAGCCATCTTGGGTCTGCTCCCCCAATATTTATGTAATTATTTCTCTAAATCCCAAAGCAATTACCGCTTGCGTTCTAACGAGTTTTATGTATTAAACGTGCCCAAAGTTAATTCTGAATTTGGTAAGCACTGCTTTAAGTACGCTGCACCTGCTGCTTGGAATGCACTGCAGAAAACTCTAAAGTTAAAGGAGCTCATCAACCTTGGATCTTTGAAAACTCGTGTGAGAGAAATTGGAGCAGCTTCATACCGCACTTGTTCTTGTTTTAATGTGAATCCGGAGTTTTAGTCCTGTTGCTTCTATTCTGTAATGTATTTTATCTCTGTTGCTGTGTGATTTCTGTGTGTCTTATAATTGTTGGAACTTTTCTATGCTGCTGTCTTGGCCAGGCTTCCCTTGAAAAAGAGATCATTGTGTCTCAACGGGACCGACCTGGTTAAATAAAGGCAATAAAATATAAAATAAATATATCACTGCATTAGAGAGACAGGTAACTGCAAATGAAAGCAAAGTTAACCTGAGTGAGCACCTTTATTTCTCTACATTTAATGATAAATGGGAGTGGTGTCCTTCAGGATGACAGTATTCCCCTCCACAGGGTGCACACAGGGCCTCTGAATGGTTTAATAAGTATGAAAATGATGTGAATCATATGCTATGACATTTGCAGTCACCAGACTGTCTTATATATTTAGTCACGCAACTACTTATTAGATCTGATACAGTTTTTCTCTTTGTGGTTACATACATTTCTTAAGATAAACCCCAATTTAATAACTGCATTCCTCACATTTCCCCAAACTTTACATCTATTTCACTCACATTGCCCGACAAAGCGCTCGTATCAATAAGATATAAATATAATGCAGCAAAAATAGGAAGCAAAAACACAGGTCAAACATGCTGTCCTCTTCGCAGGCTCGTCTATATATCTGCTGACCGTGTTATTGCATCTAGTGCTTTAACACAATGTACAGTACATGACATGATTGAATATATGACTGAGGTCAGAGACATATAAACTCGTAACCCAGAAGCTCACTGCAGCCTGCAATTTACCCCCCTCTTGTGTTGTGTGATTTTTAACAACATCCATCAACAGATGACCTTGGAAGAAGAGTAATAAACAGCAGCTCCTCTCGGTGGAGAACTGAGCGTGGACAGACAATCACAGGCTGTTTGTTTGTGTGTAGGTCTGTTGTTTACTACCTGGCTTCAGGCCATCTCTCTATTTGTCTGTCTCTGGTAACACATGGGCGTTTGTCATGTGGGAGTCTTGTTGTCAGACTGAGCCTATGGAGGCTCATTGCGTGTGACCTGGGATTTTTTTCCCCTTGTTTTGGTCTTTTCGAAGCCTCTAATGTTTGTTTGCTTACTGGTCGATGCATGCAGATGTATGTCATGTGATGAGGAGCATGTGTTGCAAACACCGCCCCTGTTGAGCTTTTCACAAAGATTATTTGTGCTAATTGCATTTGAAAAAGTGACTGATTTGTATATTTGAGGGAACATTTAAAAAAATCATAAAATAGACGTATGAACAGGCTTGTTTTAGTCCTCTTGGAAGGCCTTTGGTAGGCCACTGTCAGATTAACCTGCCAGGGGGCCGTAAAGCAAGAGCGACCTAATGGGCCCCATTAACTCCTGTGTCTCCTTTTCCGTGCCGTTTTCCTGTGCCAGAATACTACCTGGACCTATTTGCTACGTGGCAATGTAATTAAACACAGAATAATTAGGAATGTCATAAAACTTCAATTAAAAGCCTAGTGCCAGTTAAACGCCCAGTCCCTTTTACAAGTCTGGTGTGGCTACACATTATGACAAATAAATGTCTGTCTCAATTAGATGCCTGGTCTGGTCGCAAAACACTTAATTTTTTTTTTTTTTTTTTAAATATGAAATGCCTTAACTCTCTCTCTCTGATATTCTGTCTGTTGGAGCTAGATCAAATGATTCATTATCTAAAGCCCTTACACAAGTAATATTCATTCTGGTTTAAATAAATAATTTGACTGTATTTCCAGATACAACTGAGCAACAGTTTTGTGCGAAAGGAATTTAAGGCCTGTCCCATATTGACGCCTGCCCCAAATATAGGCCTATTGATTTCAATGATTTAAGCAAATAATAGCCCGGAAACCCCCAAAATAAAGCCTTTAAAAACTAGATTTTGACCCAAATACCTTCTGCCAAGACCTCCAGATCAGAGTCCTCCCTAAGGCCATTATCACGTTAGATGATGCTACATTTAAGAGGGGTATACTGCTGCACAAATTAAATAAGCAAAGAGTTAACATTCAGTACCCCCAGGGCTTTTTGGGCCCGGTAGTGGTTGCCCACTCTGCCCACTTGGTATTCCGACCCTGGTGGTGCAGAACAAAACATGTTTCTCTATTTACTGTTGATGACTTAATTTTTGTGTCTTTAGTAATTCCTGATTATTTGTCCTTCTTTTTTTTACAGGAATGTATGAATGGTGTTTTTCTGAGAACCAAGTGCACAACAGCTTTCACTGTGCTGCCTATTCATTGAGGGGGAAGTTGTGTCTCTTGGCTTGCACTCTTCGACACTGGTGAATCACAAGTCTGTCAGAGGCTGTCAACAAAGCATTAGAGCTGTATCTAACTTTGGCCAGCAGGTGACAGCAAACTACTGATGAAGTACTGAATCTGCTGCTGTCCAATGACACCAGCGGTGATGAGTAACTAAGTATATTTACTCAAGTACTTTAATTATGTAAAAATCTGAGGTTGAATGTTTCTGCTTTATGCTATTTCTATGCAAAGCTTCTACTCCATGACATTTCTTTTTCTTTTTTTTTTTTTAAAGATATTTTTAGGGGCATTTTTAGCCTTTATTTGATAGGACAGTCAAGCGTGAAAGGGGGAGAGAGAGAGGGAGTGACATGCAGCAAAGGGCCACAGGCTGGAGTCAAACCTGGGCCGCTGCGGCAACAGCCTTGTACATGGGGTGCCTGCTCTATCACTAAGCTAAATGATAAGTTTATAAAACACCAGAAAATATTAAAGATTAAACCAACAATTCCCAATCTTTCTGACTTGTAAATTTATAATTTTTGTCTGTCTTGTTGTCTTGTCTTCGCCAAAGACATATTTATTTTATTTTTATCTAAACTTCTCTGATGGTTTAATTTGTATAACTGCTCAAATGATCTAGTATTTTACAAGTATTATAAATATGAGTTGCACAACTTGTTTTTTTCTTTCTCCCATTAATCACCTCATAAGTCCTCTGATTTATCTTTTGACTCTTTGGTAGGACCTGACCCGCAGGTTGGAAACCACTGGACTAACACACCTAACTATGGGGTGCCGTTTGTAAAGTGGCTCCCGCTGAAAATAACATCAACATTTTGCCACATTTAGCTTCAAACAATGTTTAAAAAAGTGTTGTGAATTTTTTAACGTCACCTTTTACCACACTTACAGCAATATTTGTTAACTTAGAAATATATCAAATAGTTAAATCTAAATATTAAATGTGGCACTTAAATGTTAAATGTTAAATCTAAATCTAAATCTAAATCTAAATATTAAATCTAAATCTAAATGCTAAATCTAAATCTAAATCTAAATGTTAAATCTAAATATTAAATATAAATATAAATGTTAAATCTAAATGCTAAATATAAATATAAATATAAATGTTAAATCTAAATGCTAAATATAAATCTAAATGTTCTGGGTGAAACTAAATATTTGGCTAATATGCAAATTCACACTGCCGGTCACTGGAAGTACCAAAATACAAGCTAGAGATGGTCAGACTGTGTTTATAGAATCAAATAACGAATTAAAACCAACTTATCGGGGGAAATGGACACTTGAACATACATTAGCGTGATAATAACTACCTAAAATAACAAGAAACGTGTTTGGAGAAATTTGATGTGTACTTTGAGTTGTTAGTGTCCCTTCGGAGGGAATCACCTTGTTGTTTACAAATACTTCCGGGTAGAAAACCAACGTAGTTTAGCTACATATATATATGCATATCTCACATTTTTCATGTCACTATATCACCGTTTAGACTAATCTGGTGTTTGTAAAGTCTATAAACACAATGATTGAACAAACATTACTATCACGTTCTGAAATTAATAACATGGTTATTGTAGATTAGCCGGGCTAACCGTTAGCTGTTAGCCCCGTTAGCGGTGTCTGTAATGACTCATTAACTCTAAACGGTCCGTGAAAAAAAATATTTTTTTCCAGTAGATGTCTTAGTTACAACATGATTGAGCTAACTGGAGTAGTTTCACATTGTATCTGACAACGGGAGGCTTTTAACAGATGACGTCCTGATGTTAGCTTTGCTGCTGCTGCTGCCACTGATGCTTTCTAGACATCGTGATTTCCCAAAACTGAATAAATACCACACATCGCAACACAAGCACACTAGCTCAATCATGTTGTAACTAAGACATCCGCTGGAAAAAAATATTTTTTTCACGGACCGTTTAAGAGTTAATGAGTCATTACAGACACTGCTAACGGGGCTAAGAGCTAACGGTTGTTAGCTTAGCTTAGGTTGTTAGTCCCTCCGAAGGGACACTAACAACTCAAAGTACACATCAAATAAAATTTCTCCAAACATGTTTCTTGTTATTTTAGGTAGTTATTATCACGCTAATGTATGTTCAAGTGTTCATTTCCCCCGATAAGTTGGTTTTAATTCGTTATTTGATTCTATAAACACAGTCTGACCATCTTGAGCTTTTATTTTGGTACTTCCGGTGACCGGCAGTGTGAATTTGCATATTAGCTAAATATTTAGTTTCACCCAGAACATTTAGATCTAACATTTAACATTTAGATTTAGATTTAGCATTTAGATTTAGATTTAATATTTAGATTTAACATTTATATTTAGATTTATATTTAGCATTTAGATTTAACATTTAGATTTAGATTTAGATTTAATATTTAGATTTAACATTTAACATTTAGGTGCCACAATTAATATTTAGATTTAACTATTTAATATATTTCTAAGTTAACAAATATTGCTGTAAGTGTGGTAAAAGGTGACGTTAAAAAATTCACAACACTTTTTTAAACATTGTTTGAAGCTAAATGTGGCAAAATGTTGATGTTATTTTCAGCGTGAGCCACTTTACAAACGGCACCCCATACCTAACTTTATATAAAGGAGCCAAAAAAGCTACAGCAGTAAAAATGCTACTTATACATTAATGCGTCAGTGTTAACAGTCTTTATATTGTCATATATAATAAAATATTAGTTGCGGGGGACAATGTTCTGCCAAACAAATACTTTTACTTTTAATACTTTGAGTACATTTTGCTAATAATTCCTCTGCACTTTTACTTATAAAACTACTATATCAATAAGAATATGAATGCAGGCCATTTACTTGTAGTAGAGTATTATTACAGGGCTGTTTTGGTACTTTTACGAAAGGATCTGGATGCTTCTTTTAACACTGAATGACACTAATTATTGTTTCTTCAAGAACAAATATTGCTACACAATATTTAGAAGATTGTGATTTGGTCCCCCTGATTACAACATAAAATTGTAAAGGACTTTTGGCAAAGTTAAAGATAATTACACCATAAATTGATGAACAAGAGGCACAAATTGGTGCATAAAAATTCACCATTCATTAAGGGATCTACGCTGCCCTTTGCTTCACAGGTAAGCAATGTGCACTTAGACAAAAACTCTTCTGCAACTTCGGAGTGTTGCATCTATTTTTACACATTTTCACCCAGTTAGTTGTCAGTGTGATGTGCTTTATTCGCACTCTGGGGGTCATTAGCTGCTTTAATGATCTGCTTTACTGGAGATGCCCACAGAGTACAGTGCTGTGTCCTCACAAGCTTCCCAGTGTATCCTCTTTCTTCCATAACTAAAAATGTGTCCTGCCTTGGGCCTTGTTTTCATTGTTTTCTAGTGTGATTGTATATCAGTAACCATTCTCACACTTGGTGAAAGGACGCAGCAGAGATGCACACAAATCATTATCACAGTACACTGGCAGTCAGTCTAAATTTGAATCCCAAAGTAACCATATTTTCCTACCCATAAAGGTTCACTTAAAAGTGGAGATATATGGCTGTCTTTGGGGGGTGACAACATGTGATATGCAATACACTCCGTGACATTCACGTGACTATTTCATACATGGGTGATTTGTGGTTTATCCTGGCCTGTCAACCTATGGACAGGTGAGCAGGTGACAGGTGATTTTCCAGACATCTCCATCCAGACATTATCTCTGAGCATGTAGTCAGAGGGATTATACAAAATGAAATGGAGAATGTGATTAGAGTGCAGAAGAATGGCTGGCGACTTGTTGCCAAATAAGTGTCCTGGGAGGTAATCCTCAGACCCAGACGAAGACTGAGGAGATTGTAAAGGAGTGACGCATCTGTGGATAGTGTAACAAATGTCTCCTCTCACCATGGGCACTTTGGCAAAAACAAAAAAAAAGAACCCACTAGAACATTTCATACAGTGTTTCTGAGGAACAATGGGGCTTCTCGAGTGAACAGCAGCAGCTGTGGCCCATAGCTATGTAGACTATCTGCACTGCAGCTCGGTGGAGACAATAGAGGAGAGAGGGTTGACATGCAAGGGAAATTAACAAAGGTCAATCCTGGTTGGCTGAGGACTTCTTCGCTTGTGGCAAACATGATCACCTTTCAAGCATTCGAGGTGGTTCATTCTCAAGACACGAATCCCTTTAGTGAATCTCTGCACAAAGATTTTGAAAAAGGTGCTTCTTCCTTTTGAGAGTAAAGAGTTGATGATTCTGAATCAGTAGATTTGTATTTTATTTGTAATGCAGCATCTCAGTCATTAATCAAAGGGGCTGCAGTATAATCTTTTTTAAGCATAAAAAATGAATTTTATTCTGCAAGTTTTCAGTCACTGATTTACTGTAGCGTGCTAATAAATAACCTGCAGGTTTTTAGTAACGTTCCCTGAGTTTGGTGAGAAATTGCTGGTGAGAAATATATGAAATGTGGATGAAATCTGATCATGGCCAATAATTATGTTGATAGTTTCAAAATGCATCTCTTTAAAGACCTGAATTACATGTTTATTTACCAATAAATATGTACATTGCATCAAAGTTTGAACCTCATTTGTCTCAGCACAACCAGCTCACAACTTTCATCTTCCATAACTGTTTTGATGGAGGGAAACCTGAAACAGCAGCTGAAGTTAAATGGAGGGATCTGTGTCAAATCCCACTGACAGATTAATCTGCTGTGCTTAGATCTGACAGTGAACCCTGCCAGGAGCGGCTGCTGTCTGAACGACAAGTCACAGTAGAAACGTGGAGAAAGTGTGTTTACTTGTGTGTGTGTGTGTGTGTGTGTGTGTGTGTGTGTGTGTATATGTGTGTGTGTATTTGTGTGCATAGGGATCTATATTTAGTTGGAGGGAGGGCACACCTCTGTGGTTTTAGGTGTCTTGAGTCAAATTCTATAAAAGCCAATGTGCACGACTACTTCTGCAACACCTGCTCAGGTAACCGCTAAGGTAAGTCTCTTTTCAGGTTGTCTCATGGGGCTACTTGGAAATTTATTGATTTTAAATGACAACATTTTGGGGTCATTTTTAGTCTTGCAAAACAAAATTTACAGCACAATTTGATACTGAAAATAAGGATCACATCCAAAATCTACTTTCAAGAATTGTGTTTTTTCTAAACAATCACTTTTTGTGCATCTGCTCTGACTCAGTGCAAAAAGTCCTTAAACTGATTTCTTTTTTTCCTCCATCTAAATACAGGGTTCATCAATCTGACCGAGCCTCCTCCAGACAGCATGATGCTCCATCACTATCTCCCTCTGCTGGTGGTGCTCCTGCAGCCAGCTCTGTGTCTCTACAACTGCTCATCTGAATATGAGAGAACCCCAGGTTGGTCAGTATTACTTTCACTGAGTCAGATGGTTTTGTTTTATCTGAGCATTCTGCACAAATCAGAGCAGAGGGTATTTGGTGACAAATACAAATTGAGAAAATGACTTTTTTCCTCTAATGAAGGTTGTAGCTGGTAACGTTTGTGAGAAGTATCCTTTTGTCATACTTGCTGAAACACAGCAATTCTAATGACCTTTCCGCACATGAACAAAAACGACCAATCTGAGCCCAGGAGTTTCTAATGCAGCTATCAGTCATGCCAATCAGTGCATGTGAACTGCGCTCACACTGTCAAACTAGGCAGCAATGATGTTTTCAGAAACATATTTTTGTGTACTGTTTATCTGTAAAATGAGAAAGTTTGTTAGGCTGGTGGTTTCAACACAGTGGCCGGACCAACTTTCTTATTTTACAGCTAAACAGTGCACTAAAATTTATTTCAAAAGAACCTTTGAGGTGAAAAATAGGCAGAATCTTGACTCATATTTGATCAGCGCTGCTTAGTTTGACAGTTCACAAGCTGTAATTGACATAATTGACAGCTGCGTCAAAGACTTCTTGGCTCTGATAGGTTAGATTGGTAGATTCTCACAAATGCCATTAGAAACAGTAGAAAGAGGAGGAGGAAAATGATTTTTTTCACAGACTGTCTATATTATGTATTTCTTTTAGAATACAGTGACAGTTTCAGCAAATATGACAAGAAGGGAGAAGGCATAAAAGTTACCAATTGTAGCTTTAATGTTAGAAACTTTTCTTATCTGTGTCTCTGCAGCAGCAACTGGATCATCATATTAATTTTCCCTTTGAATCCAATAGGAAAAAAACTCTCACAATGTTAAAATCTCCTCCTTGGCTTCTCTTTTCCCGTCTCTTACAGACAGCTCAGACATGACAATTGACTGTGGCACCACGATGATCACGTTGGAGATCAACCTGTGCACGGCTCAGTGGGCAGGCTTCAACACCACTGACCTGGCTCTGAACGGGGAACACAACAATACAGACTGCCAGGGCTCTGCTGACACCAGCGTGGACCCTCCAATCATCCGTTACAAGCTTCCTGTTAACCACAGTCTGGATAACCCCTGCCGCCAGTCTCTGCAGGTCAGAGGATGTTGAATGATGTTGAAATACTAGACAAATAGTTCCAGGGATTTTACTGCAACAGGGATTCAGATAAACTTTATTTAGAGTTATTATGTGGCAATATAGAGTAAGCTCATGTGTTTTTTTTGTGTTGTCTTGTTCAGATTGTGGATGAGAACCCAGATCCCACAGGTCCCTTCAGCAGCTTCTCAAGTATCCAGTCAGTCATCATCACTGGGTACATTGACACACCCAGATCTGACCAGGGGATGATCAGCTACTCCACAGACCTCTACTACCATTTCTCTTGCCGCTACCCGCTGGAGTACCTCATCAACAATACAAAGATTGTGGCGTGAGTAACAGTTCATCTTAATAAAAACCTACATTGCGCAAAAAAGATTTGTCTGTGATGATTATTTAGTTGTAAATGTACCCTTTTGCATCTTGTCTGAGGCAACACATTACATGTGCATCCTGTTTTCCATGATTTTTTAGCTCTTCAGTTTCCGTGGCGACTGGCACTAATAATGGAACCTTTATTGACACACTGCAAATGAAGGTTTTCAATGTAAGTTGGCAGCCAGAGACACACTACACTGTAGAGCTATTTTTCTTGACTTATTTCGCCCTGACGTCTTGTTTCTCCAGGACTCTGACTATACCCACCCGTTAGAGGTTCCTTCAACAGGACTTGAGCTACGAACCAAGATCTATGTGGAGGTCAAGGCTGTTAACCTCACAGGAAAGTATGTAAAAGTCCGTTTGGATTAGTGGATGCTCATAGTGAATGTGCATAACTGAAAACAATATTGAAATGAAAGTGAGTGTTTTCTAAACTGTAACTTATTGTCCTCTTTTTAGTTTTTACGTACTGCTGGATCACTGCTTTGCCACTCCTACCCCTTACAACGTATCACACACTGAGAAGCACAACTTCTTCACCGGGTATGGACGCACACATTATTAGCGTAGCTTCGTACATCGGGGAAATATTATAACTTTAACTTCACTTTCTAAAATTCTGCTCTCCTCCAGCTGTAATGTGGAACAAAGGACATATGTGACAAGTAATGGCGTTTCCAAGATTGCCCAGTTTTACTTCGACGCCTTCCGCTTTGTTCAGCACCGCGACCAGGCCAAGTCCGTCATCTATCTACACTGCATACTGAGACTCTGTGAGCCCAGCAAATGTCAAGAGCTGCTCGCTGTAAGTTGAAAAGTCAAGAACAAATGAGTCTGTTTTAGAGGTCCAGTGTGTAGGATTTAGGGGGATATATTATGGCAGAAAATATTCATAATATATTAATATATTATAATATAATAAGTATGTTTTCTCTAGTGTATAATCACCTGGAAATATGAATTGTTGTATTTTCTTTACCTTGGAAAGAAACAGTTATATCTACATAGGGGGTGGGTCCTTGTCCACGAAGTCTGCCATGTTGCACCATCATGTTTCTACAGTGGCCCAGAATGGACAAACCAAACACTGGCTCTAGATAGGGCGATTTAGGTTTTCACATCAGCCACTGTAGTTAGCAGCTCCTCTACGACTGCAGTGTTGGAATGAGAAACTATTTTATTCAATGTTTTTACTGGTTTAAATCACCAGATCCATTTGTTTTAGAGAGGAAGAAACCTCTGGAGATAATTTGCCTCCCGATAAAAACCTCTGTCTGGATCTTAAGTTATCAGAGAAAAATTGCCTCTCTGCAATGTGCTAAACGGTGTTGAAGAAACACTGATTTGTAATGTGCAACTGCTTTATTGGGTAATTTTATGGGGTTTCATTACCTGATTAGTTTGTTTTGGAGAGTAGTAGCCTCTTGTGAAAACCTCCTGAACAATGAACACTGAAGGAATTCTAACACTAGATTTCCACTGGATGCGTGTCCGTTGCGGAACGGCAGTGCTGGTTATCCGCTGCGTGCGCCGCCGTCCGTCAATACCCACTGGCTGCGTTTGCTGTGCGGAGCAGTGCAGCTGCGCCGGAAGACATCTCTGTGCACTGCCGTGATTAACATCTCATCATCCATGGTGTTAACGGGGTGAAATGACGTCTGAAAACCTCTGACCTGTTGACTTCAGGCCTGCCTCTGCCCATTATGTAGTTTTCAAGGTGTAGTGCAGGGAAATATGATCCGTGTGAACACTGTGTGTTTTGTTTTGAAAATTAACCGACGTTTTATCGTGTTTCTGTGCACGACTTCCTGCCCCTGCTCTGTGCTGAATTGTTGCGTTGTGCTCCGGCGTCCAGCAAAAATAGAAGTCCTGCATATCTGTTGCGGAGGGCTCCGGACTGCCGGAGCTGTGATGGAGCCGGAATGCAGCACAGCCGCAGCCGGTGGAAACACACACATTGACTAGAATTGAATCCTATTGGCTCCACTGCCATGCCGGAGCGGAGCTGCAACCAACACGCATCTGGTGGAAATAGGCCGTAACCGGGAGAAGTTTAAGCTTGTTGCAATCTGCAATCCTTACCACTAGATGTCACTAAATCTCCCTAAATCTTACATTGCTCCTTTAAATACGTTTGAGAAAGTAATGCCAAAGCAACTTTCAAAAATAACCCACGGCAATGTTTCTTAGGACAAACATTGATAAAAATAGAAATCTACAGTTTAGACTTAGACATTGCATTGCTGCAAACTGTGGAGAAACAGCATCGTTGCAACATTTATTGCCTCATTAGATTGCTGACAGTATAGAGAGGTAACAGGAAATGTAGAGAGGAAGGTTTGAAACAACATGCAACACAGGTCCTTGAACAGATCTGTTCTGGGGACACTGTGGTTCATAGTTGCACCTTAAATGACAATCACCATTATGATTTCTTATTCTATCATAAAATATAACAAGTAAAGCACACATTATTTCTTACACATAAAACGTGTATTGAAAAGCAAGAGTTTTACATCATATAAATATATAAATCAAACCAAACCTGACAGGATGTTTGTTATTTTCAGGGTTGTAATAACCAAAAAAGAAGAAAAAGATCTGTGACTCCTTTTGGAGAGGAAGGCAACGACTCTGCCACTGTTACAGTTGGACCTCTTTACACTGCTGGAGAAGGTAAGATGCAGTAAAAACACTGCTGTAGTGAACTACAATAAAAACTTTTTCACTGACTCTCTTTCTTATCTTCCTCTATTAAAGACAGACCAAATGCTGCTGCCTACAGTGAGTATATTTTGATCACACTCCTCATTAGAAATACATTTTAATATCTTGAAGAAAAACGAATCTAAATTAATCTCCCCTACGTGTATCAGGTAATAACATGGCATCAGAGAGGGATGACGTGAACATGCCAGGCCTGGTGGTGGGGGTGGTGTTTGGCTCGGCTGCTGCTGTCATGCTGGTTCTGGGTGGCTGGTTTGCCGTGAAGAAGTTTTACTGGTCGGGAGGATTACCTCACGCCTTTGACTGACGGATCAACTGCCGAATGTCTTCACCTTGTTGCCTCATACCATATTGCAACTGTATGGTTGTTGCGAGAACATTACATCTGATAATGTTGTGATTTGTCAGGAAACCCTGGAAACCAAGCAAATACGCTTATATCTTATGTAACCTCTTCGGTCTATACTTGATTAATCTGCACTCAGATTTCATTTATCGGTTATGAAGGAACAGTCAAACCTGAGCTATGTGTAAAAAAAGAAACTTTAACTATGTAAGCTTTTGAAGAGCAGAGTCATTTTAATATTTCATGTTGTTTTAAATCTGCTCTGATAATGACCTGCAAGTCTGCCCACTGACAGTCTTACTGGTTTTTGGGTATCATGTACAGAATCTCATTGCTGATAGCACTTAAGATATATTTTTGAGCGCATAATATAGTTATAATCTGTAGTTTATTATTCAGATCTGGTTTGTACATAATAAAAATCAAGTTTAAAATTTGCTTGGCATTGTACTCTGTTGTTATATAATTAAGAAACAACAATTTGTATCATCAATAACTTTACTCACCACAAGCAACATCTTTTTACAGGGCTCAGTGAATGCATACTTTTTACATTTACACACTTATTCACAGACAGAATGAAACATAAATCAAAACCAAACACTCATAAATATTTACAGGCTACTTACTCTGTGAGTACAGTGGCAAACAACAAATGCATGGACAAGAATACAACTCAAATGATCCACTCTAAAGGGTCATGACAGCAGTTATTTGGTAGTTTCTTGTACAAATGAACCCCTGTCTTTGACACTACACTGAGTGCAGAATGTCTTGGATCAGAGCAGAGAGTTTAGCTGAGAAGTCCTCCTGCAAAGAGCCACCTGGCTGCATGGACGAGGAGGAGGAAGAAGAAGACAGAAGAAAGTCTCCCTGGATTTCCAGTTTGTCTTCCAGCCCCTGAAACAGCCTCTCCATCTGGGCCTGAAACACTTGGCTTTGCAGAGCTGCATTTTGGCAAAATCGCTCCATACTGGCCATCACTTCTGCCGCACCTGGCCATGCAGCTTCCAGCAGAGCAGCAAGCTCTGCTTTGAGAGCCCCTACCCTATTCTGTGCCTCCCCCCTCAGAGAGCTCACTTCCTGTCCCAACTTAGAGCTTATGTCCTGCCAGAGCTCAGACTTGGCTGCCTCTTGTTCACTAGCACTGATCTCTTTCAGATGTTCGATCACCCCGATGGTTTTAGTGTGGAAGTCGCTGATGAGGTCAGCCACCTTGGAGCTGCTGTGCTCCAGCGTCTGGCTCATCCATTTGAAGGCTTCTTGGTACAGAGCAGGACTGGCCTCTGCCTGAGCCTCTGCTGTCTCCAGCCCCTGCAGATAGAGGCTCAGCTGGCCACACAGGTCTTGAGTGTTGCTGCTGAGAGAGCTCTGGAGCTGCTGGGTAAGGGGAGCCAAGCGCTCTCTCATGCTGGCCAAGGTGGAGCTGAGGTGGGCTGGCGATGGAGACAACCTCTCCCGCAGCTCGGTCAGCTCTTGGCGCAGACGGGTACGCAGGCGCTCTGACTCCATGTTGAGTTTGTGTTGCATCTCCACCGCCACAGGGTTTGTGCTGTGATCGTCTGTGTCGTAAAGGTCACTGCTGTCGATGTGGCTCTTGTAGATTTTACTGAGCAAAGAGAGAAAGCAGCACTCCACTAAAATGTGTTTTGATATTGTTTCTCTTGGGTGGATGGATGCACATTCAGGTCTTAAAAGAGTTTACAATACTTACTCCACATCCTTTGTGAGCTCTGTCTTGTCATGAGCCTGGTTGGCCTTTGAATCAATCCAGGTTGCCTCCCTGGTGTTACGCTGGAGTGGGTATGCTACAGACGAAGAAAACATTAATGAAAAAAAGGAAATATGTTGCAAAATAAAGGGTATTAAACCACATTTAAGGAGGAATCTATACCTGAAGTTGTCAAGAATGACAGGGCGAAGATCACGACTTTTAGATGCATGATTACCGTTCTGCGGAGCGACAGATGAAAAGAAATACATAAGAATTTCACATTAGACCAAACAAATGAATCAATACTGAATATTTCCAAATTAATAAATGACATATTATTCCTTTGACATGCATTCCCTTCTCAGTCTAAGACGGAAAACAAGAAGAAGATCAATACGTGGAGAAGTGGCTGGCCTTTACCTGAGGATCAGGGGTCTGCAGAGAGACTTCTCCTCTCATCTGACTTATAAAGGTCCTTGTTATCAGAGCAGCTGCCCAAACTCTGCCTGTGTCAACAGTCAACACGTGGAGGGTCACACTGATGACAGAACACAACATGCATAATATACACACACATGCACACACACCCACACACACACACATACAGAGACCATGTTAACAGCGCCCACTGTTGAACCTTCATAAAACGTAACAACATTCTCGCAGCATTGATTCAAGGACATGCAGTCATGTCAATAAGGATACAGCACTTTAAGATAGTGTGTTAACAGAAGAAAGTACTATGGTGAAAAATAGGATAGATCAGTTTTATTTGTCACATATGATTTAAACATGTATAAACCAGTACAATATGCTGCAGTAAGATAAGAATACTGTCATAATAATGATAAAGAAAGACTCATCAAGGCCTTTGTGCTCTTAATCTGAAGAAAAATATGAAAACTAGGCAGAAGTTTATCAGAGAGACCTAAAAAGGTTCAACAAGTTCAAGTTTGTGTGTCCACAGCTAGATAAGAAAGGTGGCCGGATTTCGTTTTTACGTCAAAGCCCCACTTTGCCAAGAACCAGAATTGTACGAATGTTTACAACGGGGTCACTTGTTTGACCCACCGTGCCTGTTGTGGCTTTTTAAGCGTTGTGCAAGATTGGAAGTGGGTTTTTAATGTTTTGTATGTTTTAAAATTGTGTAAGAATTCAGTGTATCCAGTTTTGGAGCAGCTCATGGAGCATTGATTATGAAGGCTGGTTTTGGATGTTTGACAATCAACAGTTTACACATCAATGTTTGTGCTGCAAGTCAGGACGGAGCAGCTCAAAAACAGGACAAGTAAACACTGGTGAGTGTGCTAAATTCTGTGTTTTTCTCTGTTTTATCTTTTTATCAACAAAACAAGAAAGGAGTAAACCAAAAAGTCAACTTTAAGTGGATTAATGAGTCTTTGTGCTTATTTACAGTGCATAGTGTGACATTTCGGCATTTGTCTGCATTGTTCATAAAATGAATTTAAACAATTATTGATTTCTTGTTTATGATCTTATTAACCTGCACAGCATTTGTGAATGCGATGTGGAGGGTTTTTGCACCAGTGACATGGATATGTAGGTGAAAGTTGAATCCTCTTCAGTTAGGTAAGTTACGAGACGTCACTGCGGGGTCAAAGTCCATGGCTACCGTGATGAAATATGTAGGTTATGCCACTTATCCAAAGTCCAACATTTATTTCCATATAATAACAGAGTGAGTCAGAGTTAGTAAGACTTTGATTACTATACTGTACATAAAAATAGCACTGTTGGCTGCTTCTTGCAGAGGTACAGTTGGCTGTTGAACAGGGAGCAACATTAACACACAGCATGTGCTCACAGAAGGACTTGTTATGCACATACATGAATGCACACATAAGCAATTGGGGAAACTGTTGTTTTAAAATGACTGGACAGCTAAATACACTTTGTTTCATAATAAGCTTTGGCTGTATCGTGTCTTTCATTTGAATACGGAGCAGAATTTGGCCACTTGAGGCCGGCTCCAGAAGCCAGTCAATCCCAATTTACAGCAGAAATAAATGTTTACAGCCTGGTTCAAAAAAGGTTTAGGTCTACAGCTAATTTCAACATTCATGACAACTGTATGGAGGGTGAATTTTTATATAACTCACCCATTTACATTTTATTATGGTTTAAAGTTACACATACAGTACAGGCCAAAAGTTTGGACACACCTTCTCATTCAATGCGTTTTCTTTATTTTCATGACTATTTACATTGTAGATTCTCACTGAAGGCATCAAAACTATGAATGAACACATGTGGAGTTATGTACTTAACAAAAAAAGGTGAAATAACTGAAAACATGTTTTATATTCTAGTTTCTTCAAAATAGCCACCCTTTGCTCTGATTACTGCTTTGCACACTCTTGGCATTCTCTCCATGAGCTTCAAGAGGTAGTCACCTGAAATGGTTTTCCAACAGTCTTGAAGGAGTTCCCAGAGGTGTTTAGCACTTGTTGGCCCCTTTGCCTTCACTCTGCGGTCCAGCTCACCCCAAACCATCTCGATTGGGTTCAGGTCCGGTGACTGTGGAGGCCAGGTCATCTGCCGCAGCACTCCATCACTCTCCTTCTTGGTCAAATAGCCCTTACACAGCCTGGAGGTGTGTTTGGGGTCATTGTCCTGTTGAAAAATAAATGATCGTCTAACTAAACGCAAACCGGATGGGATGGCATGTCGCTGCAGGATGCTGTGGTAGCCATGCTGGTTCAGTGTACCTTCAATTTTGAATAAATCCCCAACAGTGTCACCAGCAAAACACCCCCACACCATCACACCTCCTCCTCCATGCTTCACAGAGGGAACCAGGCATGTGGAATCCATCCGTTCACCTTTTCTGCGTCTCACAAAGAAACGGCGGTTGGAACCAAAGATCTCAAATTTGGACTCATCAGACCAAAGCACAGATTTCCACTGGTCTAATGTCCATTCCTTGTGTTTCTTGGCCCAAACAAATCTCTTCTGCTTGTTGCCTCTCCTTAGCAGTGGTTTCCTAGCAGCTATTTGACCATGAAGGCCTGATTGGCGCAGTCTCCTCTTAACAGTTGTTCTAGAGATGGGTCTGCTGCTAGAACTCTGTGTGGCATTCATCTGGTCTCTGATCTGAGCTGCTGTTAACTTGCCATTTCTGAGGCTGGTGACTCAGATGAACTTATCCTCAGAAGCAGAGGTGACTCTTGGTCTTCCTTTCCTGGGTCGGTCCTCATGTGTGCCAGTTTGGTTGTAGCGCTTGATGGTTTTTGCGACTCCACTTGGGGACACATTTAAAGTTTTTGCAATTTTCCGGACTGACTGACCTTCATTTCTTAAAGTAATGATGGCCACTCGTTTTTCTTTAGTTAGCTGATTGGTTCTTGCCATAATATGAATTTTAACAGTTGTCCAATAGGGCTGTCGGCTGTGTATTAACCTGACTTCTGCACAACACAACTGATGGTCCCAACCCAATTGATAAAGCAAGAAATTCCACTAATTAACCCTGATAAGGCACACCTGTGAAGTGGAAACCATTTCAGGTGACTACCTCTTGAAGCTCATGGAGAGAATGCCAAGAGTGTGCAAAGCAGTAATCAGAGCAAAGGGTGGCTATTTTGAAGAAACTAGAATATAAAACATGTTTTCAGTTATTTCACCTTTTTTTGTTAAGTACATAACTCCACATGTGTTCATTCATAGTTTTGATGCCTTCAGTGAGAATCTACAATGTAAATAGTCATGAAAATAAAGAAAACGCATTGAATGAGAAGGTGTGTCCAAACTTTTGGCCTGTACTGTACTTAAGGACGTTTTGAGTGACAGGCTGTCTGCTGACAGTGTCCTCAGCTTCTCATTCAGATCTACCCCTTGCTCAGAGCCAGCCTCCTGCCTGAATATGATGCCTCCTGGCTCCAAAAAACCAAGAGTGGCGGCTGAAATGGTGAACTCGGGGCTTCATAATGGGAGTCCACAAACCAATGGGTGACATCACAGTAGCTACATCCATTATTTTTTTTTACAGTCTGTGGTCTTCACATGTAAAATGTCCCTCAAAAAGACATGTAACAGCCAAGAAGAGACTTGAAATGATCACATATGAATCACAAAGAGACACAAAACAACTACAAAAAGGATGCAAAACAGTTGCAAGACTTAGGGAAGGGGCAAAACAATGATAAAGAGACAAAAACGGACCACAAGGAAACACAAAATGACCACAAACAGATACAAAATGACCACTAAAAGAAACAGAACCACAGAGAGATGCGTTATGATTACAAAAAGACTCAAAATAATAACACAAAAAGACTCAAAATAATAACACAAAGAGGCTAAATAATCATAGAGTCTGTGTGTCCTGCTCCAGTGGGGGAAAAGTGGTGGGGTCCTCTGCATATCTGGGCCCATTATCTCATAATCCACCCACTGGGCAGATATCTGAGCATGAGTTTCAAAGGGAATTCAGCAGCTGCTGTGATGCACATAGTGCTTAATAGACCCCTCTAAAGCAAAGCTGTGTTGATGTACTTTGGGGGCCAAATCTTTAATCAGTTTCATGGCAGGATTGAGAAGAACAAATGCAGTAATGTGATCCGGCACCATCAGGCAGCCTTACACTCTGTTTACCCCGTCACTTTCCACCAGCACCCAGTCCCTCCACTGTCACTGTCACCTTACCCCACAGGCCTCATAAATCATTCAACAGGCCACTGAAAGTTATGCAGACTAACTAGCCCGCTGCTTACCTCGCAGCTCTATCTACCGTCAGACAGATCAGGTCATGTGTGCGGGACTGCAGCAGGCAGGAGAGGTTTATCAACAGGATGAGGCTGCCACAGCATCTTCGTAAAAACTTTGTTGGCTGTGACCAAAACAAGGCAGGCAACCAAGAGACTGTTGACAGATCTTGGATGAAGAATTGAAAATGTCTTGAGGCTGGAAAAGAGCTGGGTTTCTTGTGCACCATATTAACAATGCTCAGGAGATGCAGATGCGAGAGTTTCAGGTGGCTGAGTGCTGTGCTCCTTTCTCTGGTTCATGGAAACAACTTCAGTCAACAGTTCCAGGAGAGGCCACCCTGTCAGCCAGGTAGGCTGTCCCATCTGCACACAGTGATCGTTTAACAATATTTTTGTACCTATTTTATTTATTTCTAATAGGTTTCTACTGCCCTTTGGGGAGCTTTACCCCAATGCCTTGTCCCAAAGGAACCTATGGGCCAATTGCTGGTGCTGTGTCCACTGACAGCTGTCTGAAGTGTCCTCCTCACCACTACTGTCCTAGAACAGGCCTGTCTGCCTCCCTGCCCTGCGGCCCTGTGGCTCAGCAGCCTCTGTCTGGTCAGGAGGCCTGTGTCTGCCCAGGAGAGGGACAGAGTTTCCAGGTGACAAAGTGTTTTCACATGAGCATGTGTGTTCCCTCTGGTGTGTTTTATGTGACCATGTAGTCCTTGTTTTTGTATCACTACCACCTGTACTCTTACAAGCTCTTCCTTTCTTTCATAAACCCAAAGATCTGTATTTCTCATGCCAGTGTTTTTTATCGTGTCACACTTGAATCCTGGGATACATTGTGCACACTAATATGAGAAGAGCTTTCTCCCCGAGAGGAAACTTTAGACTGGACAATCTGTAACTTCACGCTGAAAGAGCTCAAGATCAATTTCGCTTGCAGTAGGGTCTTGTTTCCTAGTCTGTTGCAGCATGCATGGGTGTTGAGTTCTCCACTCATCAGCTCATAATAAAGAGAGTGAGATTTCTTTCTCTGACTGTTGTCTGGTTGTGCCCGGGCTAGTGTGAAAACTAGTTTTGAATGAATGACTGAATGAATGAATGATGGAAGAAAGGAAGGAGGGAAAAACAAATGAAGGAATGAATGAGGGAAAGGAGGAAGGAAGAAAGGAAGGACAGTAAACAGACAGAGGACTCAATGAAGGTAGAAGGAGAGAAAGGACAGAAAAATGGATGAGGGGACCAAGGGAGGAAGGAGGGAAGGAAGGAAAAACATGAGGGAATATACAGTATGTAGGATGGAAGGTAAAAAGGAGGGAAGGAAGCAAGGGATCACTGAAAGAAAAAAGAGGGAATTGAGAAAGGAAGGAAAAACAAGAGGGAACTGATGAAGGAAGGTAAGAAGGAGGGGAAGAAGGAAGGGATCACTGAAGGAAGGAAGGAAAAACACAAGGGAACTGATGAGGAAAGGTAAGGTAAGAAGGTGGAAAGGAAGGAAGGTAGGAAGTAATGAAGGAAGGGAGGAAAACAGATGGAGGAGTCAATGGGGAAAGAATGGGATAAAGGAAAGAAAAATGGATGAGGGAATCAAGGAGGGAAGAAAGGAGGGAAGGAAAAACATGAGGGAATATATGTAGGAAAGAAGATAAAAAGGAGGGGAAGAAGGAAGAGATCACTGAAGGAAGGCAGGAAAAACACGAGGGAACTGATGAGGAAAGGTAAGGTAAGAAGGTGGAAAGGAAGTAAGGAATGAAGGGAGGAAAACAGACGGAGGAGTCAATGAGGAAAGAATGGGAGAAAGGAAAGAAAAATGGATGAGGGAATCAAAGAAAAAGGAGGGAAGAAAGGGGGGAAGGAAAAACATGAGAGGCTCGATGAAGCAAGGAAGGTACAACCGTGGAAAGGAAGGAAGGAAGGAAAGAATAAGGAAGGAAGGTAGGAAAACAGCTGGAAGAGTCAATTAGGGACGAAGGGGAGAAAGGAAAGAAAAACAGAGGGAATCAAGGAAAGAGGAAGAAAGGAGAAAAGGAAAAACCCATGAGAATTGATGAGGGAAAGAAAGAAGGCAAGAAGAAGGGAAGGCAGGAAGGAATCGTTGAAGGGAGGATGGAAGGAAGAAAGGAAAACAAGCAGGGGAGTCAGTGAAGGAAGAGGGGGAGGAAGGAAAGACATTATGAGGGACTCAAAGAAAGAGGGGGGAGGAGAGAGGAGGGAAGGAAAAACATAAGGGACTCATGAAGGATGGAAGGAAGGAGGGAAAACCAGATGAAGGAATCCATTAAGGAAGGACAAAAGGACTGAAAAACAGTAGGGAACCAATAAAGACCTAAGGATGAAGGGGAGATATATTGATCAGGGTATTAGGTAACAGAGTGACCTCACTGTGACCTGCATGCAGTATTATACAACACAGTGCCTGAACCCTGCTGCTTTTTCTACAGACCAGTGATGGGCAGTGCCGCTGCACCATCGGCTACCAACCTGCCAACCAGGGAGATGCATGTGTACACAAACTGTACGATGTCTGTAGAGACGGGAAAACACGCACACAGTATGGAGACTGCCTGGACAGATATCAGTGGTCACTTCAGTGCAGGCAGCAGGTTAGACCTCGTGCAGTCATATCACGCATAGTCATGCACACGAGAGCAAAGGTAACAGGAAACTCATCTTGAACGTCAGTTTGAATGATGCTTTATGACTTTGATGGACTGTGACCTGTTTACAGAGCACACAGACAAAACATACTCCACAATGAAATACTACACAGTAAAAATATTTTGGTGCAAGTAAAATGCTGCTTGCAATTGACAGAAGTAAAAGTATGTAAGTTTAATCAGGAAAATGTACTTAAAGCATTAAAAGCAAAAAGTCTCAATGCAGAAAATAACCCCTGTGACAATGAGGTGTACTCTAAATGTTTATTAGAATCTTATTACTACTAATGTATTAATATTAAAGCATTATTTGTATTTTCCAACCAATAGTCAAAACCTCAAATCTATTAAAAATAAATTAAAATGTATTAAATATATATGTATATATTTGAGAAGCTGGAACGCTGAAATGTTTCACATCTGTTCTAAATTAACATTTAAATGTAAATCTAAATGTTAAATCTACATCTAAATGTTAAATCTAAATGTAAATGTAAATCTAAATGTTAAAGCCACAGTGTGTAGGAATTTCTCCCATCTAACGTTGAAATCATATAATGTATTCAAACAGATGGCGCACTCTAGCGCCTCACTGTTTCAAACACGTATTGCAACAACTGTAGCCGCTGTGTACCAAAAAGCTATGATAACACTGATGAAACCATGTCATCCGATACTACATGGAGTATTCATTCAGGCTCCTACACAGACACGCGACGCGAGTTGACAAACCCCCTCCTCACCATGTTGGCTGTGTTTACAACATAGGACTGTTGGGGCGGATGTAAATTGAAACCAACCAATCACGTCTTGTCCTTTGACAACTGACAAGTGGCTCAACCTCACACACCTCATCCCTCTCCTCGCATTACTGCGCCGCTAACAGCTGTTAGTGGCCAGCGGCACTACTGCCGCATAACAAAGTCCCACTCTTTGAGCATAATGCAGGATCATGTATTATGCAGCATCACGGGAGACGGAATCCTCGTCGCCAAGAAAGTGCAAAAGGGAATCAAAAAGGCAGCGTGACCGGCGAATTAAAAAAACAAGGGTCAGCATTGGGGTTGCCTTTCCCAGGTAGAGAGAGCTGCTGAAGGAGAAAGGTAATACAATCACAGGCCAGCGCTAACAGTGGCTAACAGCGGCTAACAGCGGCACAGTGATGCGAGGAGAGGGATGAGGCTGTTAGCGACTGGCCGCTAACGGCGGCTAACAGTGGCTAACAGCGACGCAGTAATGCGAGGAGAGGGATGAGGCTGTTAGCGACCGGCGAATTAAAAAAACGAAGGCCCACATCAGGGTAGCCTTTCCCAGGTAGAGAGAACTGCTGAGGGAGAATGGTAATGCAATCACAGGCCAGCGCCGCTGTTGGCTGTTAGCCGCTGTTAGTGGCCAGTCGCTAACATCCTCATCCCTCTCCTCGCATCACTGCGCCGCTGTTAGCGCTGGCCTGTGATTGCATTACCATTCTCCCTCAGCAGCTCTCTCTACCTGAGAAAGGCTACCCCGATGTGGGCCTTCGTTTTTTTAATTCGCTGGTCACGCTGCCTTTTCTATTCCCTTTTGCGCTTTCTTGGCGACAAGGATTCCGTCTCCCATGATGCTGCATATGCATGATCCTGCATTATGCTCAAAGAGTGGGACTTTGTTTCAAATTTGCCAGGGTAGTAGCGAAGCGCCTCTTGCTCCTCTCCTTCGGCTCCTCAGTCACGCAGTGCTGGTCTGGCTCTCAACGAAAACGCCGAAGGCGGTGCTGTATGTCCCTTGCTGGCGGGTGTATTCTCAAGATGGCGAAACGTAATGGAACCCCACAGACGACTTACCTGCACAATGTACAAACAAATCCGAAATTCTCCTTGTACGAGAATAAGTCAGATTATTGGTGGAGGTAATAGTACACCAGTGATGACATATTTATGAATGCAGACATCATTTTTTGCCAATAAACAACTGAAAATGTTACACAATGTCCCTTTAAGTCTAAATCTAAATGTAAATCTAAATGTTAAATCTCAATGTTAAATCTAAATGTAAATGTTAAATCTAAATGTAAGTCTAAATGTTAAGTCTAAATCTAAATGTAAATCTAAATGTTAAATCTAAATCTAAATATTAAATCTCAATGTTAAATCTAAATCTAAATGCTAAATGTTAAATTTAAATATACTTGGTGAAATATTTAGCTAATATGCAAATGCACACTGTCAGTCAAACCAAACTAATGGGAGAAAATTAACTTATTAATTTATTGAACATACATTAGCGTGATAAGAACTACCTAAAATGACAGAAACCATGTTTGGGGAAATTTTATTTGACGTGTACTTTGAGTTTAATATTTATATAATTTAGATTTAACATTTAACATTTAGATTTAGATTTAACATTTAGATTTAGATATACAGTAACATTTAACATTTAGATTTAGATTTAACATTTACATTTAGATTTACAGTGACATTCAACATTTAGATTTAGATTTAACATTTAGGTTTAACATTTGACATTTAGATTTAACTGTGACATTATATTTAACATATTTCAAATACTGCTGTAAATGTGGTAAAAAGTGACTTTCAAAAATTCACACCACTTTTTTAAACGTTGTTTGAAGCTAAATGTGGCAAAAAGTTGCTGTTAATTTCAGTGCAAGCCACTTTACAAATGGCACCCTATAGTTTAATTCATAAGAAAACACATTATATAAGCTCTTCATATGTTTTGTATGCAAAAATCTTCTTTTGTAAAGTAACTAGCAACTAAGGTTGCCAGATAATTTAAGTTGAGTAAAAAGGACAAGATTTCCCTATAAAATGCAGAGGAGTAAAAATATAAAGTGGCATGAATGTACAAGTACCTCAAATTTGTACTACAGATGGTGCGTGAGTAAATGTACTAGGTTATATTCCACGGCTGACAATCACAGACCGAGCTGATGAGTACAACCTCGATGTCTTTGCCCTTTTCCTCCATGAACTTGGCAACAGTTTATCTAGGAAAGGTTTGTATCAGCCCAACTTAATATTTAACCATACACTGCTTCCTTTGACTGTCGGTCAGCGAGGCCTTCACCACTCTCACCGCACAGTGTTTATTTTTGTCACTGCCCTCCATTGCGGCCTTTTGAACAAATGACCTTACACCTAGTTACACACTCCATCCGAGCATAAGAATGCTGCCAGTTTTTTAAATGATTTTAAAACACTCAGACAAAAGCTGGTCCAAGCAGAAAAAAGTATTTTCTTGATTTGTCTTGGTTGCTTTCTGCAGGTGTGTCAGTCTGCAGAGGACTACAGGGGTTATGATGGAGAGCTGGGTCTGTGTGTTTGCAGAGAGCCTCCTGGAAGAGCTGCGTGTGTGGGCCTGTGCAGGACAAGGCCAGCCTCTGAGCTGGAACTCCGCTGCCAGTCCAGTGGAGACATGGAGTTGATTTGGAGTTATGATGGTCAGGTGAGTGAAGGCAGCTGCGGATTTACATACACTAACAAATTAATGCACAAAAAAGGAAAGAAAGTGTTTTGGGTCAATAAAATTAAAGCTAACTGTACCCAGGAAGTGTTCCTCTCATGATATCCATGCAGTGTTTCTACTGAATAAACATAAAGAATAGTTTGTGTTACACTACCTGGTCAGACAATGCAGACAAAACACAATGTCGTCTTTATCGCACCAGCAGTGAAAGTGCAGGACGAGCGTCTCTTGTGTTGCAGTGACCTATAAATGCTGAACATCGCTATTGTGTGTGCAGGTGTTGAGCGTCTCAGGCAGCGTGCTGGAGACGTTTTTTAAACAGTGGGACTCCCCGGGGACTTCTCTGTGCGGCAGCTATCTTAACTCCTCACATGCTGTATACATTGTTCAGACAACAGGTATAGACATGCAAAGTAGCTGTCTGTCTGCCTCTGTCTCCTTTTGTCCGTCACATCTCTCTCTCTGTTGTTGTCTGATTGCAGAGGCAGGTTTCTTCGGCCTCCTCGACGGCCTCCCGAAGGAAGTGCAGCAACTGTTTCCTGTCACCACACAGCAGGACACTCAGAGCTCAGCGGGCATGTCATATCAAAACACCAACAGTGATGATGGTTTATTGTCCACGCAACATAACGAATTATTGCTTCAATGATGATGGTCCTGTGTTGTTTTTTTTTTAGAAGGAGATTCTGACGTTCTGTGGAAGGATGTCGAAGTTGCAAATATCAGTCTTGTAAGGAGAGAAATTAATTCCAGCAGAAGTAATGAAGAAGCGAGAGAAACAAGTCTAAATGGAGTTTTGAACCCCACAACATGTCTCCATTTGGGCGACATTCTACTGTTCACTGTTGACACACGTCACTATCCTCAGTATGATCTGTAAGTCAGATGCTAGCCCTACAAGTTTTCCATGTCCATTTTTACCTATGAATCTGTGCTTTGACCAGAGATGGGGACTTGAGTCATTGTGACTTGGACTCGAGTCGACTCGAGTCGCTGTTTTGATGACTTGTGACTTGACTTGACAAAAAATAAAAGACTTGAGACTTGACTCGGACTTGGAAGTTAAAGACTCGGGACTTGACTTGACTAGAGACACGATGACTTGAATGACTTGAGTGTTATTCACATCATGTTTTCGGTTAGAATATAAAATTAATAAATTAATTTAAAAAATAATGTCGATTACCCGGTAGGAGCACAGGCTGAGAATGGCGTTATCATGATTGGATCACTACCCTGTCAATCAGTCATCCCCTCTGTACGTACCTTACGTGTTTATTGGAGAAATAGGCCCTCTTATATCAGATAGGCATCAACATGTCAGCGGGAGGGGTACCGAGGGTCATCGTCTTCGGCTTTCGGAATTACCATTATTACGGCAAAAGACGAACAGCACAATGCAAGACATGCGGCATAAACATCTCGGACAGCCAGGCGACAACTTCAAACTTTGTTCGTCATTTGAAGAGCCATTCTGCCCAGTAAGTGCTTGTCAATTAGCTAATATTATCTGGTTAGTCGGTAGTTAGCTAACGTTAGCTTGATACGATACGGGGGTGGGGTGGGGTGGGGTGGGGGGGTGGATTGGTTTGGTGGAACTTGTTTTTTAATTTATTTGCTAACATTAACCCCAGAAAACGTGAGCGAACATTCCAACCAGTTCATCACAAGACCGGCTGTACGTTTTATGAATGAGCAACACAGGATTAAATGAGCTAAATGGGTGATTTTGGCCGCTGCCTTGGTTAGTGTGTGTGTGTGTGTGTGTGTGTGTGTGTGTGTGTGTGTGTGTCATCCCTGCAAAGTAAACATTGAAGCAATGAAGTCAATGTTTACTGACAGTTACTTATATCTTTTCTTTTCACTTTATTAAGATCAGATTCTGCAGGTAAAATTACAATAATAAGGTGACTTGACTTGGACTTGACTTGACCTATTACAGGACTTGACTTGACTTGACATAACCTGTGACTTGACTTGACTTGACTTGACCGAGAAAAAATGACTTGGGACTTACTTGAGACTTGAAGGTTAAGACTTGAGACTTACTTGAGACTTGCACATGTGTGACTTGGTCCCATCTCTGGCTTTGACTCTACCTTACACCTTACTTCATGTCTTTCAGTGACAACTTGTACAACACAAACAGGGATTTCGACTGGGGTGCATTCAGACAGCTCAAAGAAGAGCTGACTCTGTCTTGGACTCCTCCCAGCTTCTTTGCAGTGGTGTTTAGCCAGCCTGGAGTTTATGTTTTTACACTGAGCAGCCATCGGCACAAACACATGGTAACTAAATTTGAATAACATAAGCATTAAAGAAGTGTTTGGAAGTAGCTCAGTCCATAGGGACTTGGGTTGGGAACCGGAGGGTCGCCTGTTCAAGTCCCCGTCCGGACCAAAAATATGGAGCGTGGACTGGTAGCTGGAGAGGTGCCAGTTCACCTCCTGGGCACTGCCGAGGTGCCCCTGAGCAAGGCACCGAACCCCCCAACTGCTCAGAGCGCCTGTCATGGGCAGCCCACTCTGACATCTCTCCACTTAGTGCATGTATAGGTCCAGTTTGTGCATGTGTGTGTTCGGACCTGTGTGTAATTGACAACAGAGTGAAAAATTGAATTTCCCCTCGGGGATTAATAAAGTATATTAAATTAAAAAATTAAAAATAAAACGGGGCTGTCTGCAGTAGAAGGATGCAAATACTATTGATACTGGTGCTATATGACTAAAAAATCACAGAGGAAAAGGTCTGTGGTATTGCTTCTGCTCAAAAGGTAGAAAACCTACAACTACCAGAATGCACTGTGTGCAATAAAAGCTCCTGCTGGTGAGTGATGTAATGCGAGCTTGGCCATTGCCCACAGGAAACAAAATGGCAGCTAGCTGGTATCTATCAATCTTGAATTACAGTTTAACAGTGAGCCAAAATATGTTTCTGAAAACATTTTAGGTGAGAAGTAGGCAACACAGTAACAGAATCTTAATTCATATTTTCATCAGGATGGGGGTGATGTGGTCACGGGTGTGCGAGTGTGTGAGAAGACGAGCAACTGAATTGTGGATATATTGTAGTTTCTTGAGAGTTTTGGATGATGAACTGTAGAGGAGACTACTGCAGTAATCAAGTCTGGAAGTGATGAATACATGAATGAGGGTCTCTACAGCTGAAAAAGAAAAGGTTTGGACAGAGTTGGGCAATGTTTCTGAGATGAAAGAAGGCTGTTATGGTGATGTGTTTGATATGTTGGTCAAAGGAGAGGGTTTGATCGAGGATGATATCAAGGTTATGGACATAGGGGGAAGTCCGTCACCTTGCATCCAAAATTCCACACTAAATGCATTGAGTATTCCTTACTGCTTTCCTGAAGATAAAGTACTTGTACCAATGTACTTGTCTGCCAAGTCCTCCCTGTATTCTCTTTACATGGTTTGCAAGGGGTCAAACATGTCACAGGGTGTCTTTAAGTTTCCACATCTTGGTCTATTCTTGGTCCTTACATCACATCTTACATTACAAATTCCTTAATTTTGGTCTTTGTGAAGCAAATTCTAACATATATGTGAATTTACAACACCTGGATAATTAAACTACTGTCACATATCCCCCCTCTTATTGCTCTCTAACTCTTCTTACTCAGTATGTGCGGGTGATGCCTGCAGGCGGCCAGTGTTACGAGCCTGGTCCCTTCTTCCCCACCATACCTCGTCATGTTACCAGGGTGGGAATCAGCAGGAGACGCAACCTGTTACTGAGGCCAGATTGGCTGGTGACCGGATGGCTGCTATTTGGAGCTGTGGTCATCCTCTGTTTATGTGTTACACTGCTGGTTAGTGAACATACACAGAACACAAATACATTGCAAGGCTTTTGATCATGGAGAATTTCCATTACTTTTTAAGATTGATTCAAGATATCGGGATAATATTGGGAATCATCATTATTTAATTGTATTAATAAAATTTACATATCATCCCATGCCTAATCTCATGTGAAGATCCTGTTCCGTGAGTATGGATGGCCTGAGAAGGAGCCGATCAGAGCACGGTATCGCTTGTTGCAGTTGGCCTACCACATGGACGACTACTCATCCAAAGGATCAAGGGTGATCTCACATAGGAAGATTCACCGAAACCATCAAGCCAGAATGACACAAGACTCCATTCAACCAGGTCTACACACACTCTCGCAGAAACGCACACACACACACACACACACACACACATGCACATGACCTCTCAACTCATTCATTTGAAAGCCTAAAGGCCAATATGTTACGTAACTTGCATTCAAACATAATCTGCAGCACGTCAATGAATGCAGCCGCAGCGTGCACACATAACACACACACACATGCATGCAAGCACACTTACATATACACAGAAACACATTGATACATTGTTGGTCTTTGAAGACCCTTGTGGCTTCTTATGTAACGCTGACAGTGACCTGGGGGTGTTGCTCCCACCCGACCAATTACTGTTGAAAAGGCTCTTGTAACATTCCTGACATCACGTGCAGTGACAAACAATAAGAATGACAACAGTCCAAATGTCACAGGACTTAGGAAATCCCCTCAGATTACTGTATTTTGAGATGGCACATTTTATGCAATCGCCACTACAAACGTTTTTGGCCAAAAATAGGGCCTTCTTAAATGGCTTGGAGAGAAACAAGTGTTTGCTTGTAATGTAAAGAGTGAATTGATTTATTAAAGCTTCTGATGTGCATACATTAAGAAAAAATACACAACAAAAATTAGAGTGTATGTACCATGACATGCGGAACAGGTAGGCGAGGCGTTCCAAGCTCATTGATCTCTCTCAGGCAGCACATCATGCACGCTTTTAAAAGTTCTCCTCAAGAGATGTGCCATGTATGACTGCGCCAGCGATAGCTATGGCTGGAAGAATGATGCTTTTGGGTTGTCCTCAGGTCTCGTTCTCACATAGACGATTTCTTCACACAACATGACTGAATTGGTCAGATTTTGATCGTCAAAGGTCAAAGGTTGAGGTCAATATGACCCTGCATCCATCTCATTCTAGTGAATGAGATATCTCAAGAACCCCAGGAGCATTTTTTTTTCCTTCAAATTTGGCACAAATGTCCACTTGGACTCAAGGATGAATTGGTTAAAATTTGGTGGTCAAAGATCAAAGGTCAAGGTCACTGTGACCTTGTCTGTCTCATTATTGTGAATGGGACATCTCAAGGATCCCTTGAAGGAATTTCTTAAAATTTGGCACAAACATCTACTTGAACTTAAGAATGAACTGAATTTATTGGTCAAGGGTCAAAGGTCAAGGTCACTGAGACCTTACCTATATATGATATGGTATACATATATGTATGATTTCTGCCATAACTCAGAAATTCCTATGCCAATTACAGCACAATTTCAATGGTTAACAGGATGATAACATGATGAAGTGATGACATTGGACAAAAGGTCAAAGGTCAGCTTCACTGTGACATCATAATGTTCTGCAAAATCACTTTTTTGGCCATTACTCGTCATAAATCAGGAACACAAGGGAAGACATTTGGTCAGATACTGACTTGGTGACATTAATCTTGGGTGCTCACTTTGAAACTGTGCTGATTGTACAAATCTTCTGTGCTGCCAGGTTGAAGATGTGTGTGAAGCGTCCATGTTTTCACAGACATGGATGTAAACTCTAACTGCCACTTGACAGGTTTGTGGAGACATACAAACGTGAGGCAGTAACTCTAGTTATATTCTACTCATCTTTCTCCCTCGGTCTCTTTGTGTATCTCTCTCATGACAGCAGTCTGTGCAGACACCTTGGAGGAGTTCTGGGATTACGAGCACCAGGTGGATCTGGAGGCATTCAGCAGCAACACCTTCTATAGCCTGCTGCTCAAACAGAGTCTGTCTGTCACCACGCGGCTGGGACAGCTCACCACCGAGGCCTGTAGCTCTTAGTTTATATGCAAAAATAACACTATGTGAAAGAATTGACCCCCTCTTTTTCAGTACATGATGCATATAATCAGTCTCTGAAGTTTCTTCCCATGCCTGGGACACCAGAAACTCCCCTTTTGATTGTTTTACAAACAAACAAATTGATGTCTTAATATCCTATATTACACATTCCTCACATTACTGTTTTATGAATAGTTCATGCGTCTGTGCTACTCAAAGCCAGGTGTTTTTTAAAGCAACATCTGCGAACAAAGCCCCAAACCCTTTCGTACCACTGACCCCTTCTTTGTCAACATGCAACACTGCCCCTGGCATCATTTTAGTAATGCGTGAGGCTTCTGCCCAACCTGCAACATATGTTGAGTGGGAATGAAAAGGATCATGCTGTTTTATGCTAAGATAAGATAACCAGCTGCTGGCTGTAGCTTGTAATTATGGTAAAATATGACAGTGGTATTGATTTCTCATCCAGCCCATGTTATATTGTCTTGTCTTATTAAGTCTACTTCACATACCCTGATTTCTCTGAAGCACAGGCTCCATCCAATAACTCAGCTTTTATCTTTATCTCCTTTTCTTTTTCACCTGCTACTGTCCCTTCTTCACTCATAAGGTTATACTGTATTGAAACATATTGGATGTCACATTGGGATGCCTCTGTTCTTTGTCACACCGTTCTCTCTCCTGCGTCCTTCCTGTTTGTGCCACCAAATTGTTGGCTGCAGTGTAGTTGACAGGGGTTGTTGTTACAGCCCTCAGGACAGCTGAAGTGATAAAGATGTAAAAAGAGATGGCACACCTCACACCCATGATCATCCCACAAACGTGCACGTCTCACCAGTGTTACATGTGTGCTAGCCGCATGGGCGTGGGGTCGGATGTGCGATTTGATTACTGTGATTTTATGAAAACAATGTGGCAGTCATTTTTTTGTTTTCATATGTGTGTCTGTGTGTATCCAGGTGAAGGAGCTATATCAGGGAGTGCTTGGGAAACTGCAGCTCCTCCACCCACGCCTGATCACTGAGGAGAGGATGGGGGAGGGCTATGAGAGGGTGAAGAGGGAGGTGGAGAGGGAGGTGGTGCGGCGGAAGACTCTGGCCTCACAGCTGAGGACTCTGCTCGACAGCCAGCTGCAGGTTTTTATTACATTACATTCCCATCTGTGCATCTCCCATTATTACATTATTAAAAAATGAGGAAAAACTAAATCAATCTATTCTAATTACAAGGACAGTGGACAGTAAAGATGAAGAGACAGTGTATGTATGTGTTCGAGACAGACCTTAAAGACACAGGAATCTTTCTCAAGCTGCAACTAACGATTGTCAGTTAATCCTTTGGTCTACAGAATTTCCGAAAATCCTAAAGCCCGAAGTGATGCCATCAAATTGTTTGTTTTGTTCAAGTCACAATAACTAATCAATAAATTGACTGATCATAAACTGCTTTGCTGTTTTCTTCAGGTGCTGAGGCGAGAGCAGCAGGCCCAGCAGAGGGTTCACAGTGTGCTCACAGCCCAGCTCAGAGAATGTACCAGACTCCTGTCCAAGATTAACAGCAACCACCAGCAGAAGTAAAGCTCCCATTTACCCTTTGCAAAGTGTCACAAACAACAAGCAGAACAGAGTAAATACCCTTACATCTACAATCTCTCCTTTCCCATGTTCAGTTTGATCCAGAGGCTAACGTCCCTGGTGGATGAGATGGGAGAGCTGGTGTCAGCGGAGTGCCAGCGTCAGGGGGCCTGGGGGTTTCTGGGTGAGGGTATAGGGGCCAAGCTGCTCTGCCCTGACACTGGAACTGTGCTGACCAAGGACCACATCTTTGGTGAGTCCAACACCCCTGAGTTGGACATAGGTGGTAATGAGACAATGGGCCTCTGGCTGGGCACAGATATGTAAAGGCCTCAACACCTGTCCCAACCTAGAGATCCCAACTGCCAGTAGGGGTCGCCAAAGCTTCACATGGGGACATGAGGCCTTCTTGATTTTAAAGGGTGTAACAAAACTTTTTTAACATATATATTATTGGTCTGTATCTCAGCATTTCATTCATTTATGTGAAGAAAACTATATGAGACTGTTGTTTTTAAAGCATCAGTAAAGTAGGCAGTTAAAATACCCAAAGAGCCAACAGAAAAATGACCAAGCTTTAGAGAGAAGGAAACACTGAGTCTGTCGAAAAAGAAGCATATTAAGCATTAATAATTGTTAGTAATACAACAAAAAAAATAAATAAAATAAATAAATGTGTAGAGAATGGTATAAAAAGTTTCAAAAAATACCAGGAAAATTAATCTCTGATGCAATATTCACAGGAAATCATCTGCTTCAAAGCACTCATTTTACACAAACTTCCCACAGCTATTGCATCCACTATTTGGGTTAATTGTAAAGTTTACCAGCTGTTCTGCATTGTTATTGTAATGCATTGAATATGATATGAAATATCATCTTTCACTCAGTCAGGGGTTGTCAGTTTACTCAAAGTGGTTGGGAACCACTGCTATATAGGAGCCAGACGTTATAGTTGGTCCTCTTTTTGTTGTTGTGTTGCAATATCTTTGTGGTCAGCGTGAGTCTCTTCTTGATTGACACGTGTTAAGGCCTTCACCTGTCTCAGCCTGGCCTTCATCCTTCAAAAGCTCCATCCATAAATCTTAGAGAAACAGCACCATCTTTTGCTAAAAATGTGCACAACAACAAGGTGGCCTAAGTGAAAAAAAAAGAAAAAAAGAGGCACACATTTGGTTTGTATCCTCCATACAAGTAGTACACCTACACTTTCCCAGCATTACTTTACACCCACACAAGTCCATATATTGAGTTTTCTCTAGTGTAACACCTACCTTAAATAATGTAAATTAAATGTCAATCAGCGCTTTGCCTTTCCTCTGCCACTACACCTGGACTGTTAGGACCCAGGCAAGCATGTCTACAGGAGTGATCACAGATCATGAATGAGGCTGACACACCTGTGCTCCATGAGCCTCTTAACAGCTCAGGTGCTCTCACCTTGACTGGCCAAATTTTGCCTGGGTCGTATAGTGTCCCCCTGCTACACTAGGTACATTATTTCTCCTGTAACAGTTAGCTCATAAAATGGAATATAGGTATTTTAAACAAAGCTATCGCACCAGTTGGAGGGTTAGAGGTGTACCAAAATGATGGAGACACATGCTTTTCTTCTTGATCCAAGTTTTTACACTGCAGTGATCCATTTAAGCAGAAATCAGTGTGGCAAGCTGTCCACCCAGCATGTGACTAGACTCACATTCAAAACATCTTAAATCATCAGCTTAATAATTAACAGTCTGTCTTTCTGCCTCTCTCCAGGTCCTGATGGGTCTCTGCGTGTCAGTCGGGCACTTCACTGTGATTCAGTCACAGGCCTCATAAGGCCAAATGCTCACAGCCATATGCTGCTGAGCAGCGGCCACACCATGGCGGTGCCACCTGATTTCTTCGTCCACCCACAGACCAGCAGAGTTATGCCCATAGCTGGCAACGTGGCCTACGATCCTGCAAGCTCTACTCTAGTGTTCACAACTGACTCATGCACAGGTGATATGATGAGTGCTTGTGGGGTTTGAGGGATGATTGAACCAGATAAAGAGGAAAAAGGGATGCACTGATACTTTACACTGGATAACTGGTCAAATATACACAATATAAAATAACACTTAGGTGTGCAGTTTGATGGCAGCTAAAATTCAAACCACCTACACCTTTAAATAATATCCATTAGTTAATACTTTGATATCAGCCCCATAAAAACACATTAGCTCCTTTCTAGACTCTTGGCTTTGCAACACCAAAAACTTTTTTCTCTGCAGTTGTGGTCTCATCTTAGGAAGCAGATGTTTCCTTCTTTTCCGCTTTTTGCTCAATTCAGGACTTTTTTTTTGTTATTTTTGACACTGCTCACTTGTGCTTTCCTCAAAAAAATTGGAAACAAAAAAAAAAGTATGCAGGTGATGGACTGGCCTGTGTTTAGTATTGGGAAGTGCATGTGTCGTGGGAAATTGAATACTGCCAGAATACAGTTTCGTGAAAAATATTTCTATCATCTGTGTTTTAGATTTCTTTTTTCTTAAAACTGATTATGCATACCAAATGATCACAAGTAATTTAATATTATCATGCCCATTCTCTGTGGTTTCCTAAAAGGCATTTGTAAAAGTGGAAGAAATCAATAATTGAAATGGAAAGTGGTTAAGTTTGCAACACTCAGATCATTGACATTTTCAAGAGTCTTTTTTTACAGATTAAACTGTGCTTTTCTCAGGAGACAGCAGGAAGTGGGACAGTCCTCTTCTTCCTTTCATTCCCTACCCAACCTCCTGCCACTCAGACCAGCCTCTGCCCAGCACCCGGCTCAGAGGCCTCAAACCGGGCCAGAGACTGCAGCTGGGTGTCCCCATGGCAGACCCAGACACAGGGGTCCCAGTGCCCATTCTGGCTGTAACCATCCACCCCCAGACAGGACTAGTCTACCCATTGGGAGGGGTGCATGTCTGTCCCCTCACCCGCCTCCCTCAGCCGATACAGATTGGCTACCCCATGCTGGACTCCAGGACAGGGAATGTTGTGCTCACTGTTGGGGTCAGTCTAGATCCAGTCACAGGTCAGTGCTGCGGTTGAGTCTTCAGCACAGCCCATGTCGAGTTTATTTTATCTTCAGTAATTTGTTCTGTGTGTTTGTGTAGGAGCTGTGCTGCCAGTAGGTGGAGTTCTGTTGGCCGAGTCCTTCATCGAACCTCTGAGTGGGCGGATGGTGAGAGTAGGGGGGGCCAGCATACGCGCTGGGCAAGCGGTGCCTAACGCAGGAGGATACCAGGCCCTTCTAGACAGCAAGGTGCTCGATTAGATTAGATGCTTTTGACTGTGTCAAGTAAGAGGAAACAGCAGATGTTTAAATTTCCAGTTTTTCCTAAGCACCTAAAAATCTTCCCATGTTCACAAAAATAGTTTTTGATCTTGAAAGTAGCGGTGGAGAAAGTAATCAAACCACAAGGTCTGTTCAGGAGCTGTTTCTAGAGGCTTACTATTACTGTAATAAATGAATACTATGAAAAAGAAAAAAGAACTTGAGTGAATTTAAACTTTTCTCGATTAGGTTCTGGCGGTGATGTTCAAAGTATTGGAGCTCCTAAAGCCACTAACTGAGGAGTGGGGGTCGGACCAAACTTTGCAGCACCACCAGGGCAGCGAGAGAGGGAGCGGTCGACAAGATAATTTCCTCAGTGTAGCTAAGGAGCTCCAGCAGGCCTGGGGAAGGAGCCTGCACTGTCAGCTGCAGCTGCAGACTAGGTTGGGTATCCTGCTGAACTGGGCTGTAGGTCTGCAGCAGGATGGAGGCATTCTGGGTGAGGAAATGCGAGTGAAAGGGAGTGTGGATTTGAATTGTCCCCCGAGGGCAATACATCACAAAGTCACTTTTTAAAAATATCCCCCTTCTGTGCTCTGTGCTAATGTGGTCCTTTCCTGCTCCTCCTTTCCGTACTGTAAATGAAGTGCTCTCTTTTATTTCCTGTGCCACTGACTAATCCATCTTCTGCTTTTCTCTAAACTATTGTGTTTAAGGGAGCAAACACCCCCCACTTTTCCACTTATACCTTTTCATTTTAATCTTTGCTTGGCTTTACTGCCATAAATCTGCACATTGCTGTGAAAAGAACGTGCTACTTTGTGTTTGTTGTACTGGTTATCTGTTTCTTTTTCATACCTTTGGTTGTGATTGATAATATGTTAGATAAAGTACTCTAGATTTTCAAAATGGTGTCCTTACGTGCCTTCTTCTACAGAGAACAAAAAGGCTTTTAGGCATAAAATTACATATGTATGTTAACTTTTAAAAGGTTTCATGAGCCTGAAGGGTGACATTTTCTTACCTCAAACACTTTTTGTATGACCTTTAGTTGTCATAAGTCCACCCTCCACAGTTACTCAGCATGTGGCCTGCTCCTCCCACATAATCTTATTATAATGGCACATATATTACACTTATATATAGCCCATATCCATATTTTCTTCTGTTTCAAACATAGATACCGTGAACTCAAAAAGATAAAGACATTTAAATTCATCACACTGCCATGACATACAGTACATCAGATTACCCACAATGCTGTTTGACCATGAGTTTGACAAATCTGTTTCATCCCACGAAACTGGCTAGTTTAATATGAGTCTATGAGTCTTTTTTTAGTTGTTTGAGCTCCTGACACATCAATAATCAAATTATGTCAGCACTGAAACATTGTCGCTCTGCTCGAGGCCGATGCCAATCTGTCCTTCATGACAGGCTTATCTTGTTCTCTGCATAATTTCAGCTGCTGTGTTCTTGTGGTCATGTGTGCTCTGCTCGATAATCTGCTTCTTAGTTTTGCTCCTTTTAGTGTTCAATATGCTTTGCCAGATGTGCCGTGAAGTCACAATCATGTCTGTAACATGTGCCTTGCTCTGTCTGTATTTATTTTTGCAGTTACTTTTGTTAAGAGGTTGTTATATCTTAGCTAAATAAACAGCACTATAGTAAAGTAAAGTTAATGTAAAAACTGTAAGTAGAACTACATATGTACCTCTGTGCCTCTCTTACTTGCTAGAAACATGTTGGCCATACAAACTTGCAGGAATGCTTTGGGAAATAAATATTTGAGTACTGTATCGTATTTTGTTTCCTCCACTCTAACCTTCTGACCTCTCCTGTATCATTCACACCAGGAGAGATGCCTCTTCCAGGTTCAGATATGTGTGTGCCAGCTCTGCTGGGGCTGGAGTACCCTGACCCTATGGGGTCTGGTCTCTGTGTACCTGTGCTGGGGTATCAGACTGACCTTGTCTCTGGGACTATTATACCATTGGCAGGGACTATGGAGGACCCTGGAGGTAAAGGTACTGTACTGTGAAACTCAAGCTATTGCACAAGTCACCCGACACAGTTTATCGAATTCACTTTTAAATTCTATTAAGGAGTACGGAATCAAACAAGTTGTACCATTTTCGTTGTCTATGCTGTTGCACTTCACAGGCCTGGTGGCCGTCCGTTATGGATCACAGACTGTTGACCCAGTGACAGGTGTGTTGGCCACAGTGGTTGGAGCCAGGCTGGATGTGTCCAGGAAAACCATTGTACCTGTAACAGCTTCCTACTGGCTAACAATGGCAGACCAAACTGATAGTGTGCAGGTGGGGAAGTAACTGAGAGAAGTGTGTGACCGCAGAGAACAAAAGCCATGCAACTTTCTACCTGATTATTCAAGTTTGCAAACTTGATCAAACTTATTCAAGTCTTTACTTGTTTAAACATTTTATTTTGCAGCACACTGAATTCATTTATATTGAATCTGTACACCTGATGCACTTCCTTTTGTTGCTGGCAGGTAGAGGCGCTACAGAGAGAAGTGTGTGTGCGAAACACTTACTGGCAGCAACAGAGGCAGCGGGAGGAAGATATTGTCTCTGACCTGGACTCAGCTCTATTCCAGTGTCTCTTTAGAGGCACAGAAGCAAACTCTTATCAGGTCAGTGGAGGGGAGTTTCCTGTTTTGGTTGTACATATCATCTATAGCCTGGCCTCTGAGTATAGGAGGGGGAATTCAAAGTGGATCAGCCTTTTGAACATTTGGAAATGAATAAAGGGATGTATGAATGCTGGGGCAAACAGCGTTAGAAAGTAATTCTAGAGAAGCTTTTCATATCCTGCTGTGAACTGCAAGTTTATGCATCGGTTTAGGGCAAACTGCAAAGTCACTATATCGCTGTGTGAGTGTGTGCATGTGTGTTTCCCATATTTCAGTATGCAAATATGTGCCTCTACTTTTCATATTCCAAGAATAGGTGTGTACTCTACTGCAGGTCCAGTGGTCAGGGAGACAGCTGAAGGAAGCAGCCGTGGAGCTGCAGGATTCAGCACAGACCGAGGCGCAGAGGAGAGCAGCTCAGCGCTCCCACTTGGCTCTGATCTTGCCTCCGCATGTATTACACATACTCACACAGGGTAAATTGTCTGGCAAGCTGGCAGAATGAAGAGCATGAGGGAAATTACACTCATGACCCGCACTGCGGTTATATTCATCACTTGCCAAAAGAGAGACACTTCATGCCAGCGTCTCATATCGCACCCTTCAGTTGTGTAGTAATTAACATAATTTGAATGTTCAGTATTTTATTTGGGTTGGCTCTGTGCATTGCTGTCTGTGTGTTTAGGTGACGAGCAGGAGTGGGATCAGCAGTGTGTCTGGCACTCAGAGCTCGTGTCGGGCCTTGATAAGGTGGACGTTTGTATGGAGCAGCTGCAACAAGACAAAGAAAAATGGACAACACATGGAGGAGACTGGGCCACAACCCTCCATGCTCTGGTTAGAGTAATCCATTCCTGGTTTGTTTTTTTTTTGGCCCTGTAGCTTAATTGATGACTGATACACTTTGGTCAGATGTTCAGCTCCCTCTCATGTCACCAGTGCCAATTGCATGTGACTCATAATACTATAGGGAGCTCTAAAGAGTCCGGTAATTGAACTTTGACGCCAGCCCGGTGCTATGAGATGCACTCTGTAACACTGTCATCTAAATGTAAATAAGACTTCATGCTTCTTCTCAGACAAGCCTGTGTTTATTCCTCCTCCAGGACAGAGAGCTGAGACAGAGAGAGTTGTGGGAGCAGTGTTGTTCCAGACAGACAGAGTTGGAGGCTGCTCTTAACGCACTGCACTTTGTCAGACACCTTTCGCAGCTCCATGCCGACACTACTCAGGTCAAAACACACACAGACACACCACATAAATAACACTGAATATAAACAAACTTAAATATGTAATGCAGGGAATTGTATGTGTGACTTTTTACACCATTCACTCTGTTTATCTAAACCTGGGATGAACAATCAAAGCCAATTGGGCCCAATTATATAATCACTGAGAGTTATCAAGAAGTTGAGAAATGTTTGTTTTGATTATCTTTGCTGTGTTACTCTGAGCCACCTCCCTCTTCTTGTTTATCTAGGCAGTACTGTGTGGGAACTTTTGGTACAAGGAATATGGTCTGCTCCAGTGCTGTGGACACAGACCTTCTGCGGAGGTCGTAGGTTCGCTCCAGCAGATGGCTTTGCCTCTGCTAGAGAGACTGAACCAACTCCTGGAAGACAAACAGCCTGCCAGCTTCTCCCCCAACACCTGCAATCAGCACATTTCTGGTACCCAATCAGTATCAGATAGGAGTACTATATTTACTACATGATGGGGGTGCTAATATGTAACTAGAGGCAAACATTTCGATATTTAGTACATGCAGTTCTGGAGAAAGCACACATTCTTGTTGAATAATGGCATTCTTTGGAGGTCAGACTAATTTTCTGCTTCACTCTGTGTCATGGATCCGAGGAAGTGAAGTGTTTTGATACACAATCTCTGAAAGTGCTATGCTGCAACCAAACCTTCCTCGTGCTTTTGCACACATTTTGCTATGGTAGCCAAAGGATAAGGCTGGTGTTAGTCTATATTTTTCTTATTGCCAACAATTCCCATGAAAAGACCAAACCAAGCCCAATGGTTTTTCAAAATACTTTAATTTTTATAAAGGATTCAAAGATCACATTAAACAGGATCAAATGATACATTTGTTGGGGACTATTTTCAGCTGTGTATTAATACACATTTAGTGCTTCAGTGAGTATTTACAACAGCGGGATAGTGGGTGTGGGACTGACTCTTAACAAACTACAGCACCCATGTTTACTGTAGTAAAGACTTATGTCACCCAGTGGGGCTTGTTTATGTGTTTTTAATAGTTTTAAAAAATCAAAGGAGCTCTTTGGCGCAGAGTAATTAACCACCGTATATCAGACTTTGACTAAACAGACAATACTTGTTGGTACTGCAGGAACAAGTCAGCTCTTTTCATGGGATTCTTAAAATAAGAGAGGCTCAAACATAGAGTTCCACATTTGAGGTTTTAATCTCAAGCACAAGCCAAGGAATTGGTGCGTCATGACAATTTACAGCGTCTGACAAACAATCATTGTAGGCACTGTAGATATTTACCATCACTTGAGCTACTGTTTCCTGTTATTCAGATAACAGGAATTGTTCTGGGAGCAATCACTTCCCCTCACATGTCTCATGTCAGGGCCTCTGGCTGAAGTCACATCACGTCATATTGACAATAAGAAAAATAAAGACTATTGGCACGTTTATCCTTTAAGAATGATTTCTGACATGTTTCAGGTTTGTCCACAAAGCAGGCATATGGGCTGGAGATAGCCTCCAGAGTCTGGACAGCCTCTGTGCCTGTGGTGAAAGGTAAGTGCTTCTCAAGCTGCTCTGTGATAACATTTTGGTATATGTGTGTGGACGGAGTGTACGAGGGGAGAATGCGAGGAAATATTGTTAGGCATACTCATTGTCAAAATGCAACAGGATAGAGCAGCGAGATGAAAAACAGCCACTGCGTCATTAAAGTGAACCCTGTCGATGTGTGCTGGAGTAAGAAATCAATAGCTCCATTGTGTTGTTCTGTTTTTTTTAATGTCTCTGGAGATGAGAGATAGTGTAGAAGGAAGTAAGAGAACAGTGAGGAATCGGGTGATTATGAATTTGACAAGTGTAAGACCTTATATTTATGGTTTATGGCAGGTACAAAAACCCCTCAGGTGGGTTTTACAGTGAGGAAGAACATCAATACTATATGTTTCTATCAAAACTAGCACTCTAACATAAAGTGTGTTGTCTTAATAAAACATGTCTGAAGTCTATAGAGAACTAAAGTTGCACAACAAAGCCTCACATCTGCTTGACAAGATACTTTGACCATCTTGGCTTGATTTCTGGCTTGCAGTGGTTTCCAAGGTCTGTGATTGTTTATGTTTCTAAAGGAATCTCCACCCAGTCTTTGAGGGAGCCTGCCAATTTGGCTCAACCCCAGGACGCTGATTTGCAGGCCAGTTCGGCACCGACACACACCTCACAAAGACACACCACATCCTCTGGCATTCACTCCCAGGGTGAGACAGAGCACGAATTATACAGCAGTAGCCTACTGACTGTAAAACCCCTTTGACCCGTGTTGACCTGTGCTGTGCTCTACTTCAGTGTTGTTTATATACCTGTTGCAAGTTTTCTGCCAGGCTCAGGTAACTCCCTACTGTTCCCTAACCACCTCATTTTTTATCATCCAAATTATGCCCTATGCCCAGCATCAGAGACAGCACTTCCATAACTGAATTAAAGTTAGGGTTTAGGGGTTAGAGCCAGGTGTTAGGGTTACCCATATAAAATCTGTCTACTTGAGATACTGTGCTTAACAATATTGATAACAGGTAGACAGTCAAATAGGGGTGAGACATTACCTTACTGGTGGAGGTACTGATCTGAGGGAACATGGCTGACAGTGAGATGAGAAGATAGATATCACTCTCAAATCTGGGACTGACAGGGGAGAATAGCTCGTCCAAATCTGATCAGAGGTAACAAAACCCAGAAGCACTCAAACCAGTGGAAACTGTGGAGAGTCACCTCACCTGCTTGAGAAACAGTCCACTACGTATTGCTGAAAAGATTCTAATCTGATCGAAAATGACAATTTAGACAAATCTTCCAAAAAACCTTTCTCACTATCAAAGACCATAAATACTCACATCACATTGACCTCGTTTGATCCTTAGCTTCAAATTTCCCTCCACTAAATCTTTCTTTTCCTATGTTCATCATACATATTCATAAACTGATGTCTCTCTTCTGGATAGTAGACTATTGTCTGGGGTCACCTCATCTCTGACGATGCCTCTAATTCTGTCGATGTAGACTTTAGACAATATGGTAAACCCTTCAGACATTGGCAGTTCAGCACAGGTATGTGAGCTAACGAAGCATTAAATCAGTTTCTTGCAAGACAGATATCTTTTATCTTTCAAAGTTAATGATACCCCTGACATCTCTCGGGGCCTTTGGGAGGCTCTCAAAGCATACTTATGAGGGCAAACTACTTCATAATGCTTTCTTATGAGGGAAACTGAGAAAGCCAGGGCTACAGAGGAACTTTTTAGATTGCATAGCAGCCCAGTCTCCAGTCTCTATAAAAAATGGTTGCAGCTTCATATGGAATTTGACTTATTATTGACAAACAAAGCTGAACTTCAACTACTTAGGTCTAAGCAACACGTTTTTTTTGAGATGGGGCACAAGGCAGGTAAAAGTTGAGGAGAATCATTTGGTTAATTCCTCTTCTATTTGGGTAACACATGGTGTTCTGCAATGCAGGATTCTTCACAGAATTCATTACACAAATGCTACATTGGCCAATATGTTTCACAACAGAAGCGATGTCTGTTACAGATTTAAACAGTTACCTGCCAATCTTATTCATGTGCTTTGGTCCTGCCTTGAGTTAACTGAGAGTTGAACAGATATATTCCAAACTTATCAAACCGTAATCCATATACCTCTGGACCCTTACCACCCGACAGCTATATTTAGAACTGGCAGGAGGACAGCCTTCCTGTAGCCATGCATAGGGTCATCGCTTTCACTACACTGATAGCCAGATGCCTTATCCTCCCGAAATGGAAACATGTTTTCCCTCGCAGCAATAGTAGATGCATTGTGGAGGTCCTGCATTGCGTCAAGCATGAGAAAATTAGATTTTCCTTAAAAGGCTCCCTACGCTGCCATTTTTTTTCCTTAACTCATTTATTCATTTCATTTCATTTCGTGTCCTCTGCTCATGTTGTGCTCTTTGTTTTGCCGCTCACTTCCTTGCATGCAAGGTCTCATGGGTGGGAGATGTTGGAAGGAAGTTTGACTGGAGGGGTTATTGGAAGTATGAAGTATGAAGGAAATGATGGTGGAGTCCCGAGGGATATGGCAGCTGGGGTTGTATTTAAAACAATAATGTGAACAAACAGTTTTCTTAAAAAAAAAATTTAAAACCTGCAAAAACACTGCTGTATATTGTCTTGATTTGCATGCTTTAGATATGCTGGTAGGTGACTTTTGTTGTTGGAAAGAGTCAGGCTATGGTTTTCCTCTTTTATGGTAATTGTGTTAAACTATGCTAACCTTCTCAAAGAATTAATAATCAATAATTAAATAATCAATCATTTTAATCTTGATTTCCTAACAGAGAGCCAGCCGATGAAAGAGTCTGCTCAGCCGACACACGGTATCACAGTCCCCACGATTCCAGGTGACATCATGATGTAAAATAATACATAGTTTAAATGTGTAACATGTGGTGTGACACATTAACATTGTCCATCCATGTTGCTTTGATTCCCCAGAAGAGGAATGGGCCAAGCTGCTGGAACTCTCGCCTCTCTTCCAGCTGCTGAAGAGGATGGAGCTGCAGCTAAAGGGTTGGGCCTGTGGGGCAGGGCTTCTTAGAGGAGAGCTTGCTGGTAGGTTGGATACAGTTAGGGTTTTTCACCGAGTAATGGGCCTACAGGCACCAACTGTATACAGAAAGTCACATTTATGTGTGCGCACAGCACACATGCAACACCTGTAGCCAGCATAATCATCAATTATTCATACACAATTGTTACCCTGGCACTCCTGTACAAGAGTCCAGACCAGCCTTCACATTAAAGTGGATGAGATTAGCCTGCCTGTTCACATACACAGCAAGTTTCTAATCAAATAGACTGGTGCAAAGGTGATTCATCCAGCTATTAACTGTCTTCTTCCTAAAGCCTGTCTCACTGCCTTCTCACTAGCACCCTTAGTGGACTTTCCACGTGCAGATACGACGTAAAAGGGACCCTGGGTGTGTTAGATGTTGACATTCTGGGATGCCGTGTCAAGTTCTGCCTGTTTCATGCATTGTCCTCTTTCAAACTACACATCCATTTTCACAGGAAATTTACCATTTACATAGGCTACAGAAATAAACACACTACGTCAGTACAACAATGCAAATTGACGTTTTTTTTTGTTTGTTTTTTTTCCCTCCAGCAACTAACGCATGTGGTTAGGTTTGGGAAAAAAGAACAGGGCTTGGCTTTGTGACCTTGTGTTGAAGTGAAGTGAATGAATTTGGGAATTGAACTGAAATACAGAATGAAAACACATTGGAAGTAACTTGTGGATGGATTGATAAACAAAAATACATATCTGAAAAATATTTACAGCAAAGATGGGAAGAATGCACAGGGACTGAAGTAATGGGGTGGATCTAGTGAATCTGTTGGAAAATGTTGCCATTTTGATAAATTGTTTTTGTAAGGTATGGATACAGTTGAGGTTGCTCTTGAAAGTACTTGCCTACATAATATTACAGTATGAAATGAAAGGATAAATCATAGTATAATATAAATTGATCAGGATTTTTCTAGACAGTAAATGACGTATTCTTCTGATATTTTTTGCAATCTTGTTTGAAATGAATGTAATATGACTTTTCCAAGTGAGATTTTCATCAATAAGAATACCTAGAAGTTTAGTTACAATGACCCTTTCCAAGATGTTATTGTCAATATGAACATTAGGAAGAGTGTTTATTACATGTTGATTTCTAGGGGTAAATAACTGAGCTTTTCTTTATATTAAGTGACAATTTGTTTGCTTTGACCCAGGTGTCAACTTTGCACAATTCAGTGTTCATTTCTGATATTAATGTGGGTCCATTCTTACCAGATAAAAAATAGTGGAGTCATCTGCAAAGAGAATAAAAGATGCTTTTGATGATGTCATGTATAGATCATTTACATAGATAAGAAACAGTAACGGGCCCAAAATCGATCTTTGGGGGACACCACAAGAAATCGACTTATAATCAGATGAGGTATTGTTCCAAGAAACAAACTGCATTCTATCAGACAAATAGCTTTTGAACCATGACAGATTTGAACTGCATAAACCATAGAGAGAAAGTTTCTGGAATAAAATGTCATGATTGACAGTATCAAATGCCTTTGATAGGTCGACAAATACTCCAAGTGTTATTTCTTTATTATCAGTTTTATTTCATTATTATCATGCTTTCATAGTTATGCATGAGTCAAGCCGGGGGAGCTACAGATGGGGTGATCTTCGCAGCTGCAAACAAGTGTTACATGATAAAGCCGTCCCCTTTCCCGAAAGTTGAGCACATTAGGTCAAGCTCCTATGCAATCTCAGTCATGAACTAATCTGTGCTTATTCAGGCACTTCCCATTTTCAACGACTATCTGTGGCTACATGAAAGTCTTTGTACTTTCCCTCAGTCCTTCCATTTCCGCTTTCACTCATTTCACACACACACACATGTCGTAAGGTCATAGCACATTTGCTCGTAGTAAACTTTATAATCATGATAGTACTTATTTATAATCATTTCTTTATAAGATCATTAATAGTTTGACTTTCATCAAACTTCAGTTGATTAAACATTTATTTTGTTATAATATGATCACTGACAATCAATGACCAGTTTTGGTCCTCTTTCTCTTCTTCTGGACCTTCAGTGGTAGCATGGGCTTGCTGTTGTTCTTCTTTTTTTGTTTTCTGGGTTTTGCTTGTTCTGTGTTTGTGGTCCACTGGGCCTAATATCTGGCCTTTTTCTCTTATGCAGGCTGTAAAGCCTTCGATAAGACCTCTTGGGATAAGCATTGATGTACATCTTTTGAGCAGCTTTTGACACAATCAAGCATAACGCAAACATGAGAGATACTTTCTCCCTAAATCAAACCCACCTGGAGAAAACTGGAATACAGGCTTGATCTTTCTGAAAGTATTTTTTATATATATATTCATGCATACTAAATAAGGGTCCCATTATAGGCCTATTATGGTGCACTTGTGAAAAGGGCACTGCCTGCATGTTTGTTTAACCTGTCTTATTTTTACACTCTCCAGAGCATTGATGAAGCCCAGATGGTAGTCATTTTCTGAACATCAAGTGTTCAGGCTTTTATTAGCTTGTTTGGCTTCAGGGACCCAGGGTTTAATTTATTCAGCTCTGTTTTACTGAGGCGCTGTTACACGATGTAGTAAAAATAGATCTTGGTGTAACTCCAAAGAAATAGTGTGTTTTTATTAGACCTAGTGGTGGCATGACTCTAGGGATCGCAGTGTACATCTGTCTGTCCACCACTTTGGCCCAGACTGAAATATCTCAACCAATATTGGATGGTTTGCCATGAGACCTTCTTTCACCTTCATTCTTCTCATCTCTCCTCTCATGATGGCATTTTTATGTTTAGGCCATACACAGACATACCATTAACCTCTACTGAACCTCCACACTCAACAACACACTATTCGTGATCTCTTTATTATCTGAAAGATGGGACCACCTTAGACTAGGCCCCGGTAAATGGGGACTAGTTTGGGATGGCTTGTAGTCAGAGGACCTGATCCCCACTATGCCCCTCTCCAGAAAGCTGCTCCCCAGACCCTGTTGAACAGACTCCTCCTGTAGGGGGCAAGGGCTGCTCTAGAGGGGATCTGACCTGCAACAGGCCAGCCACCTTCTACGGGTCTGGTTGCGACCTTAAAGGCGAGAGTAAAGACATTGAGGAAGAGGAGAAAGGGAAAAGAGCTCCTGACAAGATCCACCCTGGCACCTCTTTGTCCTTAGGGCTCAACCAGAGATTGCATTATAATTACATTGTAGGTATGTTTTTCTGTCTTTCTTTTCTTTCTCTCTTTCTTTCTTTTTTCATTCTTTTCATATTATCCCCCCCTCAAGTTTATGGCTGTTAACATTCTCTTCATCAACAAAAGAGTTTTTCCATCAGTTCAGAAACTGTCAGTAGGGGAGTAAATGGAAAAGTGTGAGTCTATACAACACTATACTGAGAAACTCAGAGTTGTTGTTGGTGGTTTGGAAACCCTGCAGAGGAGGGGACACAACAGCAGGTGAGGGAATGTGGTCACAGAATTTCTAGCACATTATTTTCTGTGCTGAGAAATGACGAAGGTAAAACCCTCCACTTTAACCAACATCCGGCCCACAGAGCTAACTTGCATCTCTGCATCAACAGTCTCCCACTCAAATACAACCACTACAATGTCCACACAAACCTACTCATGAGAAAGAATCTAAGCCAAACATCATGCACCTGCCTCCTCATATGTGTATACAATGAACAAAAGTTTTTTCCAAATTTGTGCAGGCCCTTAGACGATGAATCCTTTTGACTTTGGTGATCACTTGATTTTTACTCTAACACCACTATATAGTTCACTTTTGTGGTTTTAAGTGAAATGTCTTGCAAAGTTTTCAATGGATTTTCAAGTTTTTGATAAAATTTGATACAAACATTCATGTTCCCACAGGATTAATTGTAATATCTTTGATGATCCCCCGACTATTCATCTTGGTCATCATCAGGATCATCATCAAATTTTAATGTGTCCAATATTTTGGTTTATAATCAACACATGTGAAACTAGGCCATTCAGTTGAACTTTATGTTTACTTCAGTGCCAATGTGTGCCAAGTAAAGATATTACTTCCAAGCATTTATCAGTTCTTAAGCAGATGTGTGATTTTTGGACCAGGCCAACAACCAGAAAAATCTGAAAGCATATCAAACCCAGAAATCTCTAAGCTCTCACAAAACGAGATTTTAAAGATTTGTGTTTGTATGTTTAAAAACCTCCGAATCTTACCTTTTATGTTTCGTCACTCTGTCTTGCAGAGTAACCGTTTACAGGTCATTTGTTGAAAGAAAACAGTTAAGCTGCAAACTCAGGTGGGCATAAAAAGGTGACAGTAACGCTTTGCTTCTACTTGAAACACTCTTTTGCCAAATATTTTGTCCAGACAGAGGCAAGAGTTTCATAGACGTCCTCGATGCTCAGTGGGAATGTGAGGGAGAGCTGATCCCTTTGGACCTGTCGGTGCTTAACCCCAGAGAGTTCCTGGTCTACCAGCACGGACTGTACCTGATACACACATTGCATAATCTAAAACTGGTTAGTGCTGCAGTTTCACTCTTACTTTCAACCTAGTTGCCTATTCATTTTTAAACTGCTTTTACTCTTTAATTTTGAGGCTGTGAGTAGTCTGGCCCTGAGCTATTTTTAAAATTTTAATTTCTTATGAGCCTTAGTGTGGCCTGAAGTACTCAGGCAGGAAACCTTCTATCTCTGTATCCCAGTTAAAGACCAAAGGTGACTTGGCTTTTGGTGTGAGGGCTCAGGGGCTTTACACTGACCTTCCTTAAGAATTCAGGCTGATTGCGTCCATAATATCTCATCTTTATTTCACTTTTATTCTTCATATTGTGTTTTCTTGATGCTGTTTCCTGTCACACATGTATTTATTCATTCATTGCATGCATATTTTTTTCCATTTTTACTGTGGACTGAGCCTCAGTAAGAATATCAAAATAACAAACGATTGGGTTGTTGTTCTCTTTTTCAACAGACTCCAGCCATTTCACTTCAGATAGCAGCTAGTCTCCCAAACAACAACTATTTCAACAACGCCTTCAGAAACTCCTTCTTTTATCAGGTAATCTTAAATCTTTTTTTCTGTGAAAGTGATTTTCTTTGTGTTTTTCTGTATGTATTGTGTGTGGCATAGCTTGCATCAACAAAGTATCAACCAATAGAGTCTCAAGCAAAGCACCCCAAAACGTGACCAATAAATAGATGATGCACTTGAAATGAAACCCTCAAAATACCTTCGAGATGGATGTAAAATACTTATCACTGTTTTTTAAAAGATGACTTATTGCCTGGCTGTACTTCATGTGATTGTGTGAAGGGGAATAATACTACAGAGTGTCTGCTCTGCTCAGTGTCAATCTCAAGCATCGAGGCATTTCACTCGCTGAAGCTGCAGGATTCCTGAAGATCATTCTCTCAAGCATCGAGAATATTTGCACTGTAAACGTGCAGATCTTTAACAGTGCTCCAACAAAGAATCTGTCCAAGTGAAACAAACTGAAACAACTCTGTAAAAGTTGTGTGGAGCAGTGCTGGAATCAAATCCCAGGATTTACATCAGATTTGCCCCTCCTACTGAAGTCCATATAGAGAACACTGTGTTCTTGGCTAACACTATTGTTTGTATGGAACCTCTGGCTCCATTATAACGCATGTTAGTAATATTCTCCAGTACAGCTCTGGAGGGCCTTTGTGATTTTGTGGTTTTCCCTTTCTCTGCTGAAATGGTATTGTGCATTAGAAAACAAACAAACCCAGTATGGCATGCAGATGCTGACATGCTTGGATTTCGCCCTGTCATAGTCATAGAAATAAAAGGAAAAAAATCTAAAAATAATAAATATCTGTGGTATTTGTAGCCATATAGTTGGGTGACTAGTTCATAGCCTCACTGGAGAGAATGTTGAGAGGCAACATTGAAGTTGGTGAATATGAATATTAATCTATTCAACACCATCCAACATCAGAAAAAACCCTTAGCTTTTGAAAGTTGAGTTGTGGGTAACAGACCCCTAATAACTATGAAACTGTCAGTGGTGGGAAGTAACGACATACAGTACAGGCCAAAAGTTTGGACACACCTTCTCATTCAATGCGTTTTCTTTATTTTCATGACTATTTACATTGTAGATTCTCACTGAAGGCATCAAAACTATGAATGAACACATATGGAGTTATGTACTTAACAAAAAAAGGTGAAATAACTGAAAACATGTTTTATATTCTAGTTTCTTCAAAATAGCCACCCTTTGCTCTGATTACTGCTTTGCACACTCTTGGCATTCTCTCCATGAGCTTCAAGAGGTAGTCACCTGAAATGGTTTTCCAACAGTCTTGAAGGAGTTCCCAGAGGTGTTTAGCACTTGTTGGCCCCTTTGCCTTCACTCTGCGGTCCAGCTCACCCCAAACCATCTCGATTGGGTTCAGGTCCGGTGACTGTGGAGGCCAGGTCATCTGCCGCAGCACTCCATCACTCTCCTTCTTGGTCAAATAGCCCTTACACAGCCTGGAGGTGTGTTTGGGGTCATTGTCCTGTTGAAAAATAAATGATCGTCTAACTAAACGCAAACCGGATGGGATGGCATGTCGCTGCAGGATGCTGTGGTAGCCATGCTGGTTCAGTGTGCCTTCAATTTTGAATAAATCCCCAACAGTGTCACCAGCAAAACACCCCCACACCATCACACCTCCTCCTCCATGCTTCACAGTGGGAACCAGGCATGTGGAATCCATCCGTTCACCTTTTCTGCGTCTCACAAAGACACGGCGGTTGGAACCAAAGATCTCAAATTTGGACTCATCAGACCAAAGCACAGATTTCCACTGGTCTAATGTCCATTCCTTGTGTTTCTTGGCCCAAACAAATCTCTTCTGCTTGTTGCCTCTCCTTAGCAGTGGTTTCCTAGCAGCTATTTGACCATGAAGGCCTGATTGGCGCAGTCTCCTCTTAACAGTTGTTCTAGAGATGGGTCTGCTGCTAGAACTCTGTGTGGCATTCATCTGGTCTCTGATCTGAGCTGCTGTTAACTTGCCATTTCTGAGGCTGGTGACTCGGATGAACTTATCCTCAGAAGCAGAGGTGACTCTTGGTCTTCCTTTCCTGGGTCGGTCCTCATGTGTGCCAGTTTGGTTGTAGCGCTTGATGGTTTTTGCGACTTCACTTGGGGACACATTTAAAGTTTTTGCAATTTTCCGGACTGACTGACCTTCATTTCTTAAAGTAATGATGGCCACTCGTTTTTCTTTAGTTAGCTGATTGGTTCTTGCCATAATATGAATTTTAACAGTTGTCCAATAGGGCTGTCGGCTGTGTATTAACCTGACTTCTGCACAACACAACTGATGGTCCCAACCCCATTGATAAAGCAAGAAATTCCACTAATTAACCCTGATAAGGCACACCTGTGAAGTGGAAACCATTTCAGGTGACTACCTCTTGAAGCTCATGGAGAGAATGCCAAGAGTGTGCAAAGCAGTAATCAGAGCAAAGGGTGGCTATTTTGAAGAAACTAGAATATAAAACATGTTTTCAGTTATTTCACCTTTTTTTGTTAAGTACATAACTCCACGTGTTCATTCATAGTTTTGATGCCTTCAGTGAGAATCTACAATGTAAATAGTCATGAAAATAAAGAAAACGCATTGAATGAGAAGGTGTGTCCAAACTTTTGGCCTGTACTGTACATTTACTCAGTCACATTATTTTCTATGTGTCATAACAATGTGGGAAGTATGTGTAAATTAACTTTGGTAAATTTCCCATCATCCTACCAGAACTAAGATCTCCCTGCTCACCTCAGCTTAAATTTTTGCTGGCTCCAGGGTTGTTGCTATAAATATAGGTTGTACTTCTGCTTTTTCGTATGCTTCCCACCACTGATGCAAAGAGTATAGAAGCAGACTGTAAGAAAAAGCTTACCATCTCTTTCTTGTTTTTAAATTCAAACCAAACTCAGATCAAACGGGAAGACTAGGCAGCACTGGTCAAACATAAACCAAGATTCTGTTAATGTTTTGCCCATTTTTCGCCTTAATTTGTCTTCAAAAATATATTTTATTGCACTAAGAAGCAGGCACCCTACTGTTTCCTGTATTGTAAAAATGAAGCCTGAAAGATGAGATCAAACAGTAAAATTAAGCAGTGCTGATAAAATAAACACATTTTAATTCACTGTCTATAATTCAAGATCGCCGCCATATTGTTTCCTGTGGAAAAAATCTCTAAACTCGCATTACATTACTCACCAGTGGGTGTTTTTTTGGTCTAGTGTGGCGCAGTGAATTCTAGTAGTTGTTGTTTTTTTCTTACCTCTTAAGCATAGACTGTATAAAAAGATGGTTGACGTGTCTCCATTCACCCCCACTGTACAAAATTGAAGCCAAAATATCCATGATAATGCTGCTGCCATCTTGTGCTGGTGATGTCATTTGGAGCCAGAGTTTGCGCAGTAGCATGGCGCGTTCCAGGCAACCGGTAACTTGTGTTTTTACAACCTTCTACCCGTGAAAGTGCACTGGAACGGCAGTCAAACCCACAACTTACAACCCCTGAACTCGTACCAGATCGATGTACTCCCAGTTACGCTCTCTGATGTCACACAGCCTTCTAAACCAATTACCTTACTCCTCTAAACAACAATGGCAGCCCCATAGATACAGTGTTGATGCAGGTGAAACACGGTGAGAAATAGACAAAAAATAACCCTAATGTTGACGCATTAGGGTGACTTCAAGTGGTGACTTACACGCTCAGAAACGTGCTTGGAATGCAGCAGCAATATCCGTGGTGTCAAGTTCCCGCCCATACACTCGTCTGACCAATGGCAAGCAGCACCATTGTTAGCGAGCACACCAATTGGCACACATAGCTGTCAATCAAGTCTCCTTCTTATTGCATCAAATGAGCGAACATGTGAACATACAGCAGTGTGATAAGACCTAAAATGACAATAATAATGTACTTTTACTCCACTACATTTATCTGACAGATGTAGGTTACCTTACAAATTATTGTTTCATGTATACTACACACTGTAGCATCAGCTTATAAAATGATTTAACCACTGAACAGAAGGTAAAATGGTAAAATAAGCTTTGTCTTGACCATGGTACATGGATCAGTGATCATAATTCAATATTATGTTAAAGCATATATATTTTATCATTATAATGTCTGCTTTATGATAAGTACCATAACATTTTATACTATAGGTTAATTTACTTTTAATACTTCCTTACTTTAACTTTTTTTTTTTTTTTAATTTTATTTTTATTTAGAAAGGGCAGGTATAAAATGAGACAAAAACATACACAGAAAATATATTGATTATTTTCCTTTCCTTTTTTAGGCCTTATTTTACCTTAAGTACCATTCTGAGTGCAGGACTTTTTGTTGTAATGGAGTATTTTTATTTTTTGTTCCGCTACTTTTACTGAAGTAAATCATCTGAACACTTCTTCCATCACTGTATATACTATCTTGACAATTGTAAATGACACTTTCTGTGGCAATAACAACGAAAAATGAGGGAATTGCATTAAACACAGTAGAAAATGAAGAAAAGTGAAACAAGCCAGCAGCACCTTCATTTGCATTCTGATCAGCCTTTCCCAGTACCTGAAAACAGCTCAGACGACACCACAACAGCAGCTTGCTGTGGCTTTCTGCTGCTACTACATCTTTTCGGAACCCTCACTTTGCTGAAGGGGCAATTCAGCGTGCAGTCCCAACAGTGAAAGTCTTTATAGAACATCCTGTTCAGCCCTGCTGATCTCTGAACACACAAGACTCTGTCTCTATTCACACAACTCTGACAGAGGAGATGGGTCAGACTGAAAGACCCCTCAAATCAGTAAATAAACAGCAATTCCACAGCCTTTAGGTTCCTGTCTGTGCTCAGGGTTGTAGAGTTTGTTTCTGCGGCAGGTTTCAGATTCTATTAGAGTCTGCACAGCTGCAGACTGGGGCAGCCATTCAATGCCATGACCTTGCAACCACAGGCTCTACATTAACAGTTTGCAATATCTGAAGTGTATCCTGTCTATGCGGGTTTCATTTGCACAACACACAACTCCAGCTGCCATCTAGAATTTAGTGTGTTTAATAGGAGTCATTACAGCTACCCTTGTTACGTGCAAACAAGAATTCCAGCACACGTTAGAGACATTTGTATTGGTGAAGTAGGCTCTCCCTCTTCTTGTCATCTTATCAGCCATTTGTTGCATTCCTGGTTGATACATTCTATGTAATCATGAAACTTTAATGCAAAGCCAAACAACTCCAGCTGCCATCTAGAATTTACAGCATTTATAGGAAATGTTACAGTCTAAGTGCTAATTTAAAGACGTGTGTATTGGTGAAGAAGGCACTTCCCCTTCTCGCTCCGTTAATGGCTGTTAATGCCATTTGTCATTTGTGTGTTCCATTTAATCATAAAACTTTAATGCCAGCCAAATGCTTTAATTCCGTGTTGTAAATGGATTGCAATGCAATGTGTTCTTGACTATAACTCTTGGATGCATGTGAACGACTCCTCTGTTGACAGGAGGCAGAAGAGGCACTCTTTGTCCGTCGCCAGAGGCTCCAGTCAGTTGGAGGTTTCTCTCTGCTGCTGCTTCACTGTCTGTCCCATGTTAAGATGAAAGACATGAGCTCTGACTCTGGTCCTGCCTTCCAGAGGCTTTTTTTCAAGGTACAGACAAACAATTCAAAGTGTGCATTAAATGTTAACAGTGTGGGAAACTGTTTAACCTCTGACAGTACTTTTTTGATTTCAAATATAGCTTCAAATAAGGCTGATGTTGATAATCTGGCTGTTTCTTAATGGGTGTACTGTTCAATGTCTTTCCCATGTGTGACATTAATTTGAATTTTGCATTCTGTTTAATTGTATTTCATAGATACTGCAGGCATGTCTGGGGGAGCTGTTTCAAGCCAGACTGGGTATGCCGTCATCTGGACAGGAAGCCAATGTGTGCGTGTGGCTTAAGGACCAAGAGGCCCCTTCAGGAGTCCTAAAGGGGACTCTTTCTGACCCTCATGCTGCCTCCCTGCTTTATAGGTTGCACAAACCAAGCAGAGGATTGCTGTCTGAAGACGTAAGAGCAGAATATTTCCTCTAACTGTGATCATTTGCTGCAGATTGTTCAGATAGAAGCATGATTGATCTTTCATTTATTAGTCTGACGGTGTTGTGCAAGGATACTTTCTGTGTGTGGGAGAGTAACCACAGCTGTCTTGGACGTCTCTTGTTGTGTGTCTGTTTGTGATTATGGGAACAGGACGTTGAGGAACTTCAGAGGAAGCACAGGGAAACATCTCTACTCTCCCATCTTGAGGGACTTTTAAAGGAGAAGAGCTCTGAAGCGTAAGGGAAATTCTTCTATTTGAAAGAGAAAAAACACACCCAACATAGAACCAGTTCTTTATTGCAAGAAGCATGGGAGGAGCAAACGTCATAGATGAACTACAGTTTCTCTGTGAGGCTGAGAAAATGCAGGCGTTTAATCCAGAGAGACAAACAAGGGTGAAGGATGGGCAGATGCTTTGCAGAGGAAATTATCTCCCGGAAGACAGAATCAACATCCCTTTCTTTTGGTAACAGGAACTTCTTTTCTTCCAGGGAATAAGCATACCACTGTAAGCTCTGTGCGATAAGAACTTGTTTTCCACAAGACGCCTTGTCTCGCCCTCAGTAACTCCCTCTTTGTCCTAAGACATTTTGATACATTACAGAGCATATAGTGCATTGACTGCAAAAATGCAATTAATGCAAAACAGTTTGTCCCACAGAAGCCGCAGAGAAACCTTTACGCTCTAATGTAATTTGTTTACTATTTTTATATTGCCTGTTTTGATAAGATGATATCAGTTCGAAGAAGTCCTGCAATCAGAGTGGAAATGACAGCTATGGCAAGGCAAGGCAATGAACTGAAGGATAATGTATACAGAAGGCTGTACGTACTCACTCTGTTTTTCATTGTTTTGGATTTCAGTGAGTAACCATTACTTTAATCTTAATGTGATCCATAAATCAAACCCTTAACCTACTCCTCATGTTCCACTGTCAACGTTACCTTTAACCATTTCACAATTGGCACAGTTTCGTCAAATATACTAGGATCATCTTACTAAATTACTTTAATAAATTCTGAGTCAAAGGGTGAGGCTTTAATGCTTTGCTGTCGTTTATATTGAGGTAGGATAAATTTTCAATGATGTAACTTTGATCCAAATAAAAAAAAACAACAGCTCAGGTCTTATACCTTTAAACTGAGTGGTGTTATTGAAATATGATAAAGTATTGGTCTAAACATCTAAAAATACTTTAAATGAAGAGTTTCAAAAAGAAGTAGGATAAAGTAAATGTAATTGTGAGACAAAAATGGCAATTAACAGCATTTTTAGATGATTTTAAGAAATGGGTGTGTCTCATTATGAAAAGTTACTTTGCTTTGTCTCTTACCGTATCATTATCTCTGACCTTACTTCAATCCCGGTAATCACTGATCACAAAAACATTCATGTTGCACTGTTTATTATTTTTTTGTTTTAAACAACACAACATTTCTTCTTATACAAATCATACATGTTTTTGGCTTTTACCATCACAAGCTGTGTATTATAATGGCATTCCTGGGACGCTTATATAGGCGCCTGGTTAAAAGATATACAAAGACAAACATGTGTGCAACCTGTGTGTGCACACATATAGAGACATCTGTTTGTATTTAGTGGTCCTGTGTGGGGAGGAGGGGAAGTCTATAGCATGACAAAAGCTTTGCTGAGACTCCAACACGTCTCCGGGCAAATACTGGCACCGTCAGTGTTGTCTTCACTGCTTCTGAGTGGCTTTGAGAGCGATGAATATGATGATCAAAATTATTCCACAGACAAGTCCAATGATATTTAGGGTCTTGGCTGTCCTTGATGCCTCCGCAGCTCGAGCTGAGTCTCCAAGAGCATTGGCATTCTGTGCCTTTAAGAAGCAAGCAGCAAAATTAATTTGCTAGAAAAAAGGTGTTTGACTGAGAAAGAAAGAAAAAAACACACTGAAAAGGAGATTAATTGAATCTTGTGCATCTGAGCAGGAACATACTGTACAGTTTCACCATATACATGCGAAATTAATCTGACTGGTTACATAATGAGCACAAGTCAGCCAATATTCAGTCACAATGAAGCAGCCTCCTAATGCCTCCAACATTAAAGTTCATGCAAAAACACTGCAAAACACTAACAATACTTTGTGTAGTTTTTGATATTTGCACATTTCTTAGAAGGTGAAGAGTGAAAAACGTTTGATGCTCAGGAAAGGTTACCCACCTTACAGGAGCAGATGATAGCAGCAATCCCTAAAGGCAGACAACAGCACAAAGTGTTAAAGATGGACCATCCTAGGTAGGATGGAGCCACATCACGGTTCTGGCCTCCTTCCATTGTGGTGCTCTGTCTTTTTTTAAATGGATGAAAGTTATGCTTTGTTGGCCAGTGTTTAGGTCCAATGGCTGGTGGGGGTTGCAACCCACACCCTTTTATTCTTCATGGGTGTGGTTTATGGGGTTGTGCAAGCGTAAGGCTAACAGCTATATGAGTGGCCAATAGAGAGAGAGGGAGAGAGAGAGAGGGAAAAAAAACACTGTCTGGATTGCAAGGAAATGGGGGCTTTTTGGGCACCCCATGCAACTTGGGCTCTTCTGGCTGGAGTAACTTCTGTATTTAAATGGGGAGAACCCAAGCCAGGAAACAACTTTGAAGAGCCTTATCTCTGGTTTTCTTCAGTGCCTGCTTTCACATTCAGTCTGACACATGGTAGCTGAGTTAATTCTGCTTGCATAATTGTGAGGCATAGCAACAGTTTCATCCAATGCATACTGTGATCAGCTAGTTAGGTATGTTCTTTATTGTGTCAAAACTTACAAGTATAATCACATAAGACACCAGAAGCAGTGTTGCAGCTGTGAAAAACTCAAACAAGCACATGACTTTTTGCAAGTAACATTGCATTGCAAACAAATGGCTTTGTTGTCAACGCATTCTCACTCCGACCTTGTTGCATATCGATGTTTGGTCATGGATCTTCCACATCCAGATACAACGTGAAAGGTACCCTGGATGTGTTAGATGTTGACATTCTGGGATGCCATGTCAAGTTCTCCCTGTTACATGCATTGTCTTCTTTCAAAATACACTTCTGTTTTCACAGGAAATTTACTGTTTACGTACAGTCTCTTTAAAAATAAATGCACTATGTTGGTAAATGCAAATTGACGTTTTTTTTTTTTTTCCTCCAACACCTAACGCACGTGGTTGGGTTTAGGCAGCAAAAACATGTGGTTAGGTTTAGGAAAAAACAACAGAGTTTGGCTTTATTATCATACAGGACGTGAGCACCGCTCTCCAGGGTGAAGGTTGGTGTTTGTTGGACCCATCCATCATCCCTTCCACGTGCCCTACGCAGACTTACACCGCCTTAACTTTCATTCTTTTCGCACCACGTTTCCTCCTGATGCTGCCAAGTGCTGTTAAAGTATAACAGCGACTGGCCATGTATCATCCCGACGTTAAAGGACGACTTTTTGTCAGTGTCTGACACTGCAAGTAACTGCTCATGCACCGGATTTCAGTGATTTCAGAGTGAGACCGGGTTGCTTCTGTACAAACTTGACAAATGACACAAAAAGGTTTCCTTTTAAAAACCAGCTCAGGTTTTTAATAATCATCTCACCAGAAGAACTCATAAGAAGTTAAGGACATTTTATTTAAAAGTACAGCTCTTCAGGTTCAGTAGGTAACTTACATAAAAAATAACTTTTTGTAACTATTTGCCGAAGCTGTCACTACATCCTGACAGCAGTACATGAGACAGGTAATCTGAAAAAAGGCAGGTTCTTCTGGCTCCTTCTAGTGTGTCTAATGGCATTTGCAAGAACCCATTGCTCGGGTGTTTGTTCTTGTTTAAGCTGTTACTTTTTAGCCTGCTGTTTGTAGCTTTTAGCTTTTACTTTGTTTATAGTCTTCTGTTCATTTGTCTTTGCCACATAGGCTGTTGTGCGCAAGAGCAGCGTGTGCAAGAGCAGTGATTGACACATGTTAGAAACTCTTCCTGGCTCTGACTGGTTGGCGTGGTGGATTCTTGCAACATCCGTCATGAGCACTAGCAGCTGATTTTTTTCTCAGATTCACTAACAAGACCACACCAATAGTATTTTCAGAGTGATTTATTACATGTTATGGATGATGAGTAGTCATGACTGAGGAGGAGAGGGAAGAGGGATGAAGGGACGAGGGGTTGAGGAATGAAGGGATGAGGGTCGAGGGATGAAGGGATAAGAGATGAGGGTCGAGGGATGAAGGGATGAGGGGATGAGGATGAAGGGATGAGAGATGAGGGTCGAGGGATGAAGGGATGAGGGGATGAGGATGAAGGGATAATGGGATGAGGGTTGAGGGAAGGAGGGATGAGGGGGAGAAGGGGTGAAGGTATGGGAGGAGGAAAGAGGGTTATGGGTGGATGGACGGATGGATGGACGGATGCTTGGTGGTCGGAACCAGGAAGTTGAGACTCTGGGTGGGGGAGCCGTCTCTTCAATCTCTATAGCCCCCGGTTCCTGTAATAACACAAAAGAGAGAAAAGGAAACAAAAAAGAAAGGGGGTTTGGGGGGGAGAGATGTGGAAACTGAGTCAGAGGAGTAGGAAACAGATGAGGTGTGCTTAAATACTTATTGAATGGAAATGGGATGTGTTCAAGGCGTGGTCTTGTTCCCGAATTTAGGTATAAAACTTAATTTAGTCTCATGTACATAAGCCAGGATACAGCAGCAGTTTCAGCAAATGTGACAAAAATTATTTTTAAAGAAAGTTACCTCTTGCACCTTTAAATCATCCTATATTGAACAATAAAACATGAAATTCACATCTATAGCTTATGGTAATATCACTGTGTGCACACAGATCTTTGACATTTAAACTCTACTCTACATATGTACACTGTAATTGTTCTTCATCTTTTCATATTCAAATTCAAAACTTGAACAGACCATCTTTCTACATACACAAGGAACAATTTACGCCGAGCATCATGAATGTAACACTGATTAAAAGAAACTACATGCCACCAGCACCATTCAGCCACAACATTAAGCATCTTCTGCAGATCTTTTCCTTTCTCCGCAAGTCAGGTCGTCGTCTCATCACCAACATACAGTCTGATTAGTTGTGGCAGCGCAGTTTAAATTATAATCACTCATTTAGCTGGGTTTGTCATCAGTAATGATAGATTGCCACTTCTTTGCTCTTGGTAAACATACTGTACGTCAGAGCTAAAGAGAAATAACTGCAGTCATTATCATGTGTTTCATGGTAAATCCAATCATATCATTTCCAGTAACATTTCCCGGGCAGTCGCAGTGCAACTGCTATCTGACAAATAAATGATAATTTTTCAACTTTGCAGGTTTGAGATCTCACTTTTGATCCGTGGACATTCAAGTATTGGTGTTTCTTTTATCTGCTTTTTTTGTTTTTGGAATTGATCCAAATTGAATCATCTTCATGGCTGATTACTCAACAGCAAACTACCATAATCAGTGTTAATTCGATTCATTCTCGTCTTAATTGAAAAGCAGATTTGCTCTTTTCCAACACAATAGATTCACATTATTCTCAACAGCAATCAAGAATAGTTTGATAAATCAACCGTCTTGCAAATTAATGTTTGAGTGTGTAGCAATAGATAGGCTGCCTGCTGGAGCACACTACAGCAGCATTCCCCTGAGGGAGGACAGCTGACTGACTGTGCAGCAGGCTCAATGGCAGCGAAACTGCCTCCAGTCATCACGTCTCAGTTATTGTGCCAGTAAATCAGATGTGCAAGGTATAATGTCTGAACCATATACAGACGTTATCTGTTCCAGTAATAGCATGGTAGCAGTTTATCCAGGGAGAAGATGCAGTAGCTGTAGTGGGCAGTGACAGTGGGCTTTCAGAGTCAAGTTTACATCACCTGGTCGTGGTGTGATGCATTTGATTTTGAGAAGACTCCTTGGTAAACCCATTTTACACATAGGGGACAAGATGTATGGTGTTTAATCATAAAATACAATACACAAAACACAATACACCTGAGTAATTTCCATGTCTTTAAACTGAATTTGCACTAATACCAAAACAGTTCATTTTGTGTTTTCATCTTATTTTTATCACCCTTCATTCCTTGTTCTCACTTGCATCTGTCATTTAAGTTTTGATTTTCCTGGTAAAACACTGTGTAACTTTGTTAGGGAAAGTGCCAGAGATGTCTTCCCGTATCGGCGTCATTGATTGCCTACACACAGGAACAAAAGGACAGGAAGAATAAGATGAGTCATTAAATATGGATGAACAAGGGGAAACAGAAGGATGGACTGCTTCATTTTTATTGTCCATTAAGTCCTGTTGGACTTACTGTACATTCTAGCATAAAACCACATAATAGAGATTGTTATGGGGACAGTGCATCCAGTATATGTTAGTGGCTTTTCATGTTTTCTGTACCGGCGTAAAAAGTTTTAAAACAGAATAGCCAAACTAATTTTAGCTTGCAGTGCAGTTGTGAAGTGGGGTTCATCTTTTGAGATAACCTCAGAAGACCGGAGCTGTGGGCCGATAAAATGTGCAAAGGCAGATAAAGAGGAAAGCATTTTTAATCAGTGACAGCATTGTGCTGCCTGTATCTGTTATCCTCTGAAACACGACACTGTGGAATCCACTGTGGTTGGCGTCTGGCCATAGAAAGCCCCTGTCTGCAGGCTCTTACAGAAATAGCTATACATTCCACCCTGCTTCAGTCTAAACATGCTGCAGTGTTGCAGCTGTTATCAGTCTTTTAAAGATGACACTTACAGTGACGTTTCCAAGCTCTGGTTGTTAATCTGACACACAATGAATAAACAGCAGCTGGATGATGAATTCTCCACGCTAGCTTTATTTTAACTTTATTAATTATGCATTTCTCATCAAATTCTGCATCATTGTTAAAGGGACAGTTCACCCCCAAATCAAAATCCATGTTTTCCTCTTACCTGTCGTGCTATTTGTAAATCTAGAGTGATTTGGTGTGAGTTGCCAAGTGTTGGAGATTTGTCTGCTTTCTCTCCAATAAAATGGAACTAGATGGCACTTGACTTGTGGTGCTCAAAGCGCCAAAAATGAATACATTTGAAAAACTAAACAGCAATGTCTCCTTCCAGAAATCATGACCCGGTTACGCAAGATAATCCACAGACCACAGACCTTGATGTGAGCAGTTTCATTTAGCAACTGTTTTATTTCTACCGAGCTACGCCCGCCAAACATAGCACTATGCAGAAGGCAGTGTGCATCTACCTGTGCTTGTGACAGCGTGAGATGTGATGAGCTGAAACATTGGTTAGCTCTGTGGTGCAAGCTGAGCTTGCAGTAGATGCACACTTCCCTCTGCGCTGTGATGCGGTTGGCAGGTGCAGTTCAGTAGAAAGACAATATTTTCTACATGAAGCTGCTCACAACAAGGACGGTGGATTATCTTGAGTAACCTTTTATTTGTTGAAGGACACAGTATTTTAAATGTATGTTTTTTGGTGCTTTGAGCGCCGAGTGCCATCTAGTTCTATTATATTCAAGAGAAGGCAGACATCTCTATGATCAATATCTTCAACACTCAGCAACTCACACCAAAACAATATAGATTGATAAATAGCACTACAGGTAAGAGGAGAAATATGTAGTTTTGATCTGAGGTCGAACTATCCCTTTAAGTACTTTCTATCTGTCTAAGTGTTGCCTGTGATCTCTCTTGACCCACAGCTTAATATTTCAACCACAGGATGTGAATGCAAGGGAGGATGCTCAGTGTCATTGTTGTAGTACTAGAGATTGCCCTTGGTCTCAAGAACACTTTTGGTTTCACTTTGCACTCGAAAGCATTTTAACTCTTATCTCGGTCTCAGACAAAGAGGATTTGGGACTTTATTTAAAGACTGGTCAAGACCACAACAGGGATATCACCAAAGTGCTTGTTGAATAAAAATTAAGTTGATATCAGCTCCTTAGTGTTTTTTTGTTGCTTGCTCATAGACAACAAAGTAAAAATGACCATACACAACCCCCCCTCTACAATGCCCTTTCATTTTATTAAGACATTTCTTATGGCACACTTACATATCACACTCATATATAGGCCTACAGCATGACAGTAAAATGAATTTTTATTTATTTTCTGTGGGTGTTTTTATGGGAATGTGGAGCTTTCAGGTCAATTTGAGGAGCTCCTATGCTTTTCATGTTCTTTGTTTAATCAAAGTGTGTCATGCAGTGTGGGACTCTGGTCTGGTTTGTGTCTTGTATTCAACCCTTCAAAGTCTTGATACACTGGTCTCGGTCATGACTTGGTCTCAGTTTAGGAAGTCTTGACTACAACACTGCTCTGTGTGTTGTGTCTCTGGAATGTTGTTATCCTCATTTGCTGTGTGTAAATCAGGATAAAGAGCTTCACTGTCTGTGACTGTGTTTTTGACTGGGGTCTTGCTGTGAGCTCAGCGGCCCTTGAGGGATGAGGTCAACTCTCCCATTGCTGTTTAGGACACTTCAAGAAGTCTAACTGTTCCAAATGATGTTGCCCATTGTTAATTTTCTTCTGTGTTTTTGAGAGCTCTCATTTTTCATACAAGAAATTACACGGTGTGATGTTTTTTCTGAAAAATACCAGCTGGACACAGCTTTAATTCATGAGATACCCTCTAACTGCTTCAATAGGAAATATCAAATCTAAATGACATTTGTGAGGGAAATTCTCCTCTCTGAAGAAGTGACGGACTCAGTATGAGGAATCAGGTCTCTTTAATACATGCAGCATGGAGAGAAGACCTAAGTGTTCCCTTGGGTACAGACTTTAATACCCCACTGAAGCTCCAACCCCCAATTCACAACCAAGAGCTGCCCTCGTAAAGATTGCCCCCAATAAAACAGCTTCACCAATACAGGAAGCTTCCCCCCACCAGACAAAAATGCATGCCTGGATGTTGTTTGTGGTGGGCACTAACATTGAGTTCATGATTTAAAACTAGAACGTTTTAAAGTCATTTTGTAATTTTGTAGCATATATCACACAGAAATAATAATGTATTTACATTGCCCCTTTCATACAAGAAATGCAGCACAAAGATGCTTTATAATAAGGGAATTATAAGCACTGAGTGCTTCACATGAAAATAGACAGTGGGTATAAAACAGAACTGATTCATAAAATCATGAGTTGTAAAACTATAAGCCATGAAATCAAGTAAGATTTTAAGAGTTGCAGCAGCATGACACCTAAATAGAAAGTAAAAGTGTAAAAAGAAAGAGTAAATATATTGGGTTTTTTTCTGGTCACATTGCACAATTTAATTGACTACCTTGGCTTTCAGAATCAACTTCATGTATATCAAACAGGCCCCTCCTTTATTGCTTTAATGTTACTGTCTTCTCCTTCCCATATCTTGTAATGGGCACAGTATGAAGAAATGCAGTACCTGTAAGAAGGTGCTGCAACTGTTTCCTGACAGTTGGAATAAGAGGAAGGACAATGGAAAACAAAATGTGATGCAATACAACACGATAACAACCTACAGAATTTGGTTCACTCTTCAGCTGATGAGGGGTTTTTTTCTCTGCTCATTTTGAGGCCATATTCAACTCTTTGTTAATTTACTGTATATATTAACATTTCTATGTAGATAGGTCACCTCTTACTCCTTCCTGAAGTTATGACAACATCAAATGTTCATCTACTATAATGACAATCAACTGCTTTTAGAGAAGTGACTGCAAAGCTGTCACTTTATGTGTCTTTGCCACAAGGAGGCAGTGTTGATCTGTTGCTGAGAAGAAAGAGAAGGCTTAAGATGATCACTCTGAAAGGGGGGTCATTATGTGTAGAGGAGGTATACAGCGCCTTTGGCCACTCAGAACCAGACTGTCAGCACTATGGACACTATGTGTAGGCCTATATACACAGAAAAAAGGGCCTGAGGCACTATATAGTCTAATTAAACGAAATATCAGAAAGTAAAAGCAGCCCAATTCTTAATTATTTATTTACTAGAAAAATTAGTTTTACAGCTCTGCTGGTTTTTAATGGGAAAATGGGACTATTTATATCTAATATTCAGGGTGAGAGGTGCTGCCTTCAAGTACTTTCATGACGACCATGTAAACATAAGTTCAGACTTTTGTAACACAATGCACTAATAGCAATATTATAAATTGTGTTGATAACACCACGACATATAGGGAGCAACAGTTGACAGATCACAATCACAAACCTCTGTTTAAAATAACAGGGCCATTCATTAGGCTCTCTGCATATATAACTCACCTGGCTTCAGCTATTTTTCTTTCATACGAAGTAACTGTGGCGTAATGACAGTGTGTGCAGCTCCACGTTTAGTGCAGGAGTTTACGAGCGGCCGGGAAGGCATCACGTTTCCATGGTGACCCGACGCAGAGACTTGAAACCACTTGAAACTGAAAGTTAGTGTGAAGTAAATTCAGCGTTATCCGAGATAAAATAGAGCCACCTCGCTCATTAAATAATAAAAACACGTTGAAAGGGCAGAAGTGATGGACAAACTTGAAGACTGTGAAAGTTTTTTGGAGAATGTGGACAAAATAAGTGAGTTATATAGCGGCGAACCTAGCTAACGTTACTAGCTCATTCAAGTTATTGTGGCTAACATGGTTTTTACGAAACCAGATATTAGACGGTGCCACTTTACGCTAACGTTACCTAACAGGTATTTTGTCATTAACCCCATATGAGAAATAAAAGTACGTATATTGTACGTATATGTAACGTTGACAGCATTAGTTGGGGAAGGGCTATATTGTGGTCCACCTTAATGGAGACAAGTAACGTTTCTCTATATGGTAATTTGTGTTGTAACATAATGCAAGTACATTACAGTATAGAGACTATGTATGAATTGTATAGAACTTTAATCAGGTCTTTATGAACAACGTGTGCTATAACACACACATTTTACAACGTGGTTATTTTATATTGTATATTATGTGAGTAAAGGCTAAAGCAAACTATGTTATGAATTATTTCCAGGTGAGCTAGTGAAGGATCTGAAGTCCTCTGAGGTTAAAGTCCAGCAAGAAGCAATGGAGAAAGCAGATCGTTACATTGCTGCCTTGGATGAACCCTGCAGGACAAAAGTCAGCAAGACTACAATCAACACAAACCCACCACTTCAGCCTTCCTCAGTAAAGACATGCACACAGTCAGCCAGTTGCACTCCTTCTCTCACTCTCCACTTGTCTCAGTCCTTCTCATCCTGTCTGTGCCTCTGTCTGTCTGTCTCTCTCTGTCTCTCTCTCTCCTTCTCTTGCTGTCTCTATTTCTCCAACACAACACACAAATGCACAGAGGATATACACAGTACACAACCTACAACAACTTGTTGTGTTGTCTACTTTCTCTTTTCTTGTCATGTAAGAAGGGTCAAGGCTCTGTAGGTAGGTTTTTGTTAACTTTCTTTTAATGGTTCTCCTGTTTTACAGAGTCTGCCCAATGAAAGTCCAGGTGAGTGGGTTATTTGGCTATCTCTTGCACTCGTTTAAAGCATTGTTTAAGCACACTATATGTCCTCATTGTGCAACGCAAGAAAAGTTTCCTTGAGCCAAACAAAATTTAACAATGAATGTACCCATATACCCTTTATGTATCTGTTTCTGTGTTAAGCAGACATGACATTTTCCCTAGGCACAGTGAGATTTTTTAATCAACTGCATCTGTTAGACAGGTTGGTGACTCACCATGTGCCATATTAGGAAGAGAGATGTGGTGCGGTACAAGGTGTGTCCTCAACACTGGATTTTAGTTTCAAGAGGGACCATATTATCCACCACTTGCCTGCTCATACCAGTTTAGACAGCCCCACGAATTGCTCTAATTTTGTCAATTTAGTTGGCAGAGGTTTAATAAGGATGTGAAGTGAACTCTTCCCTCCCTTATCAAACTGTCTTGTCAACCTCACTTGTCATGATGAGGACAGTGCTGCTGTGGATTAGAGGAAATGAATAATTTGACATGATTGATATGTTTTTGTGGGTTTGTTTGTCTAGAGGCCTCTTACAATAATTAGTGGAAAGGTGACATGTAATATTGACTATTTAGGCCACCAAGGCCCTACGCTATAGAAATACTTATGCAACGGACAATGTGGGAAGAGCCACACGAAGAGGAGCTAGCTCAAGGTTAGCGTGCAGCACATCAAGTATGTGCTGAGAAGTTGTTGTGATGATCTTAAAAGCTGGCATTACTTTTTTCATCATGTCTTTTGTATACAGATCCATTTCATTCCAGCTCCTTGAATGTGGTATACCATATAAAATGACTTCATCACATTAACACTTCTTTTTAATTCTCCGTTTGGTAAAACTCATCAATCACAGTAAAGCTGCAAAAAATTTGAACCTTTCAAATCTCTGTGTATGAAGCCACTGATACTGAAATCAAAGGGAGACTTTGGTGTTTTTAAACCTAGACCCTATTTTCTCATGTTATTGTGTCTAAGTGACTAATGGAGACAACAGTTTTTGAATTTGGTCCAAATTTGAGAGAGACCACTCCTGCCGCAGCAGAGAAAGGGGCTTCAGTGTAATTCCTACAGGCAATTGGGCACTGTCAATTTACGTCCATTATAAGAGAAATTCAACGCTTTTACTTACCTTTTGCTGTTTTGGTCTGTTTGTTAGTGTGTGTAACCAAGTCTCTGTAATGGGCAAGTCTCCATCTGAAATCTTGGGGACTTTTTCACCTGGTCAAAATCAGCTAAATAATCAGTCATGACACTAAATATCTCTTAGATAACGCAAACTTATTCCTTTCTTCAGCTCTCACTAACGTTTCCACCGTTGCTTTTCCTGCAACAAGTCACTCTTGCAAGATTTTAGAACAAGACTTCTTCTTGAGTTAGAATTAAATACAATAACAGATAAGTGAAAGGTAAAGAAGAACATTTAATTTCTCTGCAGGGTCTTTTGTAATGTTGTCAGTCACCTCTAATAACAAACCGAGCCTGTCAGTATGGACATAAATTGAAGATGCACAATTGCCCATAGATTTAACATTGCAGCCTGTTTTGCCCCTGTGGTTGCAGCATTCTCCCTCAGTACTAGACCAGTTTTAAGACATTGTTGTCTACATTAGTCACTTAGACATGAAAACATGGGAAAACAGTGTGCAGGTTGGAAAATACTGAAGTATTCCATCAACACATCATACATTCAATTCACATGAGGACGAAAAAGTAATTCTGTTTTTAAATTACATCCAACTGATATTTATTATATTGGGCTGTCTTTAGGAGAACATTCTTAGCATTAACAATCACACACAGTAAGGACCCTGTGGGATAGTCACAAAAGATCTTTTTTTTTTTTCTTTGACTGGGACTTCACTTTTGATTAGACTGGTATGCTGATGATTGGATTTTTCTCATTTAAAATGTGTGGCAAAACTCTGACTGGGAGACGGTAAAGTTAAAAACTGCATGCAATCCAAAGTACTGCCTAATGACAGATGTCTTTACTCTCTCTGATCTAGCATGAATGCTTAAGAGCTTTTCTTTTTTTGACCAGATAATTTCATGAAGATTATGGAGAGAGATGCAGAAGACCGGAGAGTAAGGAGGATTGCAAAAGCAAAAAAGGCCACTGGTGTGTTATTCTGTGTTCCTTAAAGATGTTGTTGGAGGTAAACAGTTGGCTCTACTTGCTGCTCTGTTGGGCCAACAATTCATCCTTTTAAATGTTTTACTGTTTGTGTCACTGCAGCGCTCAAAGAAAAGGGGAATGAAGCTTTTGCTCAAGAAGACTATGAAACTGCTGTGAAGTATTACAGCGATGGCTTGGCTGAACTACGGGACATGCAGCCATTGTACACCAACCGAGCACAAGTGAATATCTTCAGCTATGTTTTTCATGTTTTTAAGGAACAGTGTAAGATTTAGGGTGATTTAGTGGCACCTAGTGGTGAGGATTGTAGATTGCAATCAGCTGAAACTTCTCCCAGTTAGGATTCTTTCATTGTTCAGATAGTTTTCCCCAGGAGCTGAATTATCCACAGAGGTCTTGTCCTCTCCAAAACAAGTATTTTCATGTTACAAATCAGTATTTCTCTGATACTGTTCGGCTTGTTGGAGACAGGCCTCTAGCTCAGCACCTGCTAATGTGTGCTCACCTTTTTCTCTGATAACTTAAGAAATATCGACAGAGGTTTCTTCCTCTCCAAATCAAATGACCTAGTGATTTAAACAAACACACAAAAAAAGCCTGAATAAAGCAGTTTAGAGATAGGGTCTCTATGTGTTAGCCCTGCGATATTCTGGCAACCTGTCCAGGGTGTACCCTACCTCTCGCCCAATGTCAGCTGGGACACGCTATAGCCCCCCCCCCCCGCGACTACCAATAGGATAAGCGGCTACGAAAAATGGATGGGTATCTTGTTCCATTTCTGCCAATAAAAAAATGTTTAAGGCAAAAGTGACTAAAAACATTTTTGTTCCTCAGACAAAATTGAAAAAGAGCTGCTTTTGTGTGCCTATCACTGTTTTCTATAATAAATGAACCTTTGGTTTCACAGAGGTATTAAAGCAACTTGAGGGATGTCAGCTATTTTAATTCAAGTATGTTTGTAGCCACATGCAATTAAGTTAATTGTACAAACATGTTCCCATCCAAAGATCCCATCATCCCCAGCATCTTAGAGGTCTGCTCTGTGGGTATATTAAAAACCAAACAATGCTACACAACTAATCACATTCTTTACTTTGTGAGGCCATGTTTTTATTTTGTCTGTTTTTGATGCTCACCTACCACCCGTTCAATATTTAAATCTACTTAGGCCTACATCAAGCTGGGGAGGTACACAGAGGCCATCAGTGACTGTGAATGGGCCCTGAAGGTAAGACTCAGAGGAGATGTGTTTGGTAGGAAATGGGTTGGACGGGTTAACGATGGGCTCTGCTCTGTTCTGCAGGATACAGGTCACCAGCAGCTCAGAAATGTTCTCAAGAGAGAACACTGTTTGAAATAGTGAAGAAAAATTAAAATGAATTTTTAGGAGTTCCTATAAATTTGGTAGTTTGTTTGGCGTTATGCTTTCTTCAGGTTACTTAATCAAATGCAGTTTACAGTGAAAAAAAATCTTGAATGTTGAATAGTTGATTTTTGAATTACTGGAACTGTGCTGAAGTGGAGAGTGTCCCTGAAATTCAGTTTGAACATTTCTCTTTTGCTGTGCTAGTGTTAAGCAGAAACATTAAATCACCATTATGTAGGTGTGTTGATGATGAAGTGCTTTAACTAATACACTCCCATGATCATTTTCTCTCTTTCAGTGTGATGAGAGGTGCATAAAAGCTTATCTACACATGGGGAAAGCATACCAGGCATTAAAGAAATATAATGAGGTGAGAATTAGTACCTATCATTACATCTAATAACTCCTTTTTTTCTTTTTTAGACATTGCTTGTGTATGCAGATAACATCTCATCTAACTATAGCAGAAACACTGCTGTATAATGAAAGTTGTATTTCTGGAATAGAGAATGAACATACAAGCAGTCCTAATCTCAGCAATCCTCTGTAAAATCATATTTTCTAAATGGCATTTCAGCCCATTCGGAGGCTTACATGATATCTGGCAAAAATCTTGTTTAATACCAGTATTAATAAAGTTCATCATGGTTTTCTATCTACAACACCCTTGTGTTAAGACACTGCAGTCCTTTGGAGTGACCACATCATATTGATTTTCATTGGTTTTAGAGGTGAATCTCATCATATAACCAGTGATGAACTAAATTCTTCTCTTTTTCAGGCTAGAAACTGCTTTGAAAAGATTGTGGAAATTGAACCTGCGAGGGAGAAGATGGTGACAGGTAAAGAAAATTGATGTTTTTTTTCCAGGGGTAAGGTTTGAAAAAATCTAATGTATTCATGTCCTTAAGTGATAACTGCCCTTTTTGACTATGTCTCATGTCAAACCATTTTCAGGTTTGGTCCACATCTTTTTTCACACCATTCTGTTTTGTGGTTATTTCATGAAATCATTTACACATTGTTGAGAATGGTCTAGTCACATATGCCCCAAATTACAGTTAGAGTGAAGCCCATCAAAGTAAAGAGAAGATTCTCGGTTGTTGTACAGTTGGTTGTCCATGATGTGGTCTCACTGACTTCAGCCCATTTAATTGCAAGGCTTTCATGACAATGTTACGCTCAAAGATATATTATGCAGAAGTTTCCTGAAAAACAATCTATAGAAGTAATTACACTCAATCATCACTTATGACCCAGTGGAAGTTTGTGGCCTGTATTTTCTGTAGAGACTCTGCCCTCTGCCTGTATTTTCTCATTTTCGTTTTTCACTGTGTTCTGGATATTTATGGGCATACACTCTCCTCAGCGCTCAGGTGGGGTCAAGGCTTTATAAAAAGATAACGACTAGGTGACAGACTGGAAGCAGCGGGCATCCAAGAAAGAAAGTGCCAAAAACATATAGTGAGATGAAATATCAAACGAGAGTAAATCCTGGGTTGGCTTTGCCTCTCACTTTCGCTGGCGAGTTTGTTTACAAACAATAACTGACAATCCCTTTAGTGTCCCTCTGTTATTGCCCAGCCAAAGACAAAAGACAATCTTGGTTTCTTCCCAATAACTGGAATTGTGTTTTGCACTACAATTATTGTATTTAAAGTCATCCATCCATACATACATCCATTGCTGGGTCGCAGGGGCAGCAGGCCAAACAAAGCACCCCAGATGTCCCTCTCCCCACCAACGCTTTCCAGCTCCTCCTGGGGGATCCTGAGGCGTTCCCAGGCCAGATGAGATATGTAATCCCTCTAGCATGTTCTGGGTCTGCTCCAGGGCCTCCTATCAGTGGGCTGTGCCTGGAACACCTTCAACGGGAGGCGCCCAGGAGGCATCCTAAAAACATGCCTGAACTTCCTAAACTGACCCCTTTAGATGCAAAGGAGCAGCGGCTCAAATCCGAGCTCCCTGCGGATGTCTGAGCTCCTCACCCTATCTCTAAGGCTGAGCCCAGACCCCCTTCTGGGGAATCTCTTTACGGCTACTTGTATCCAAGACCTCACCCTTTCAGTAATTACCTATAGCTCATGACCATAGGTGAGGGTTGGGACGTAGATGGACCAGTAAATTGAAAGCTTTGCCTTCTGGCTCAGCTCTCTCTTCACCACGATGGTCTGGCACAGTGGTGGCATCACTGCAGATGCTGCGCCAAACCACCAATCCATCTCACGTTCCATTCTACCCTCACTCATGAACAATACCCTTGAAATCCCTTGATTAAGCCAGCTATAAACTTGCTAGCCCGCTTAAAGTTGCTCTGTACCAAGATAAATGTTTGGTCAGAACTGAACCTTCTGTTACCTTGTGGCTTTCATGCATATCTACATAATTATGCAGTCTCTTTGCTATTGTCACATGTGATGTGACATTACATTTCAAATACTTAGGCAGCAGACCTAATTACCTAAGGTACTCAGGTAGTTCATGCTTGTGGCAATACTACTATAAGAATTTCAGTTCACTCTTCTGTGAAAGTTAAACTTCCATTACTGCTGTGGAATAGCTTTCTGTCAGATCACAGTCTGCTTTCTCCTCTTCCCTCCTTTATCTCCTTTGTTTTCTCCCCGCAGAATACCTGACCCAGGTAGATTTGGAAGAGGCAAGAGAGAGTCAGGAAATGAATGCGATGCAAGAGTTTGACAAGGGAGAGGGGAATGCCACAAGAGTGCCCCAAGTGCTGGGGAAGCTGTCAAAGCCCGACCAGATTCCCTTGTACTACTGTGGAGGATTGGAGATTCTGTCACGAGCAGTTACTGACTGTGAGTGTTCTTTTGGGAGAAGTTTTGCACAATTATCTTTCTCTTTTAATCTCTTTGTGCCCACTCTGACTTCAATAACTTGCTTCACTGGTCCACCGACTGCATTTCTCGGTTCTATGGCTAAAGTGATCAGAAAAAGATCAGCCTTCAAAATAGGAAGATCATAAAGACTTGAAGGAAAAAAAGGAGTGTTTACTCACAGTGAACATTTTAGAACACAGGTGGAGCAGGACTGTAAAAGCTGCTTGTTTCATGTCTTGTCCTATGACAAAGGAAGAGAGTGTTGAGACCTAACGCTGTCTATCACTGATCATTATCTCTTTATGCTGCATTTGCTTGTCACAGCGAGCAAATTTGCAATATTGAGTATAAAACCACACTGAAAGAGCGAAACATCATTGCTGCACGGTGTGGTTAGCCATTGTGGAGAGCATAGGTATATATACCATAACACTACATACAGTGTTGGGTAAGGGTTACTTTAAATCAAAGTACTTTACTGCGTTACTTTCTAAAAAAGTAACCAGTTACTTTACTGCGTTACTCCCTGAGTAAAGTAACTAAATTACTTTAAAAGTACTTCCAACGTTACTCCCTGAGAAAAGTATCTCAAGCACTTTTAAAGTACTTTTGAGTGTTCTACATTTCCTATTGGGTAATGGACCACAGGGCGCTAAGCCTACATTTTTTTGTCGCCAAAATTAAAGTTATGGACCAGTTGCCCTTCAATGAGATCCAATTCTTCCATCGCAGCCGTCACTTTGACCAGTAGAAACACAGAACGATCTGCTGCCGTAGACAACTGTATGACAACAACACCCCAGCGTTTTTAATATTTCCTCTAGGGATGTTACCACACAGAGTAAAAGGGGGAAATGATGGTGTGAAACAGCAGAGACACTTTGTCAACCCGCTGAGTTAATGTTACTGTCATTAGCATCAAGCTAGCAAACAATGGTACATCCTCACGGTTGGACATAAAGTAATAACATTAATAAATAGCAGCTGGGCTTTTACTCACCACAACTGCAGAGGCTCCCAGCTTCATTTGAAACAAACTACATTATAGACGGTCCGTTATTTATTAATCCCTCTGTGTGTTTATATATTTATTTTTTATCCGAGCCGTTGTCTTTATAAAGTTAACATATCGCACCGTCATTTCAAACTCAACACTTGTTTCAAATTAAAAGCCCCTTATAACCTCAGCTGAGAGAATTCCTCCATTTTCTAAGTAGACTTTTATTCTGAAACATTTGTCAGAACTTCCTGTGGAAGATACAGTAGCTTGATAGTTTACATATGCACTTCAAATGTAGCTCCTGCCATCTGCTGACGCTTTTAGGTGACTACAACAACATGTCGGCTGGCACATGAACAGTCGCAGTTCTGGCAGTGACTCAAATAATAGTCAAAGTAATAAAAACAGGACAAGAATAACCCGATGACATCACACACTCCGTGAAAGACGACCGGGGATAATTGGTGAGTACCAGCATGTAGCGTGTACCAGGCATAATGCAAGTCCTGAGTCTGAAATATGTCTGTCAGCGAGTCCTACTCCACCTACTTAGACTCCACCGTAGACAACGGCAGCATTTCTCCGACCACGTAGCAAGCCACAAGCTCTGTGGCTTCTTTCAGACTGATAGGTTTAACGTTATCTCCGTTATTAGAACCAAATGACAGCCGTTGCTGTTTCGGAGCTAAAGGACCAGCGTCCTAAAAGTAACGGAAGTAACTAATTTCTTGTTTGAAACAGCAAACTAACGCGTTAGGTTACTTGTTACTGCAACGAGTTACTTTGTAACGCGTTATACCCAACTCTGACTACGTATGTAACACTAGGAAATGACAAACATCATAAAAATTGCTGTGCAAAACAACTTTTTTAAATTTTTATTCCCTTATCAAATCAATAAAAACAAGTTGTCTGGGGCATTCGTGGCTTAGAGGTAGAGCAGGCGCCCCATGTACAGGGCTGCTGCCGCAGCGGCCCGGGCTCGACTCCAGCCTGTGGCCCTTTGCTGCATGTCACTCCCTCTCTCTCTCCCCCTTTCACACTTGTCTGTTCTATCAAATAAAGGCTAAAAATGCCCAAAAAATATCTTAAAAAAAAAAAAAAACAAGTTGTCTGTTATTTGCCAATGCCTGCAGATGAGTGAAACCTCCAGTGCAGATGTGATTTGATTTGTGATCTGTCTTTGATCATATCAAGATCACAGATTAGCAGAATTAGTCATTTCCCTGATGTGTCAGTGATGATGTAATTTGGTTTGCTGAACCACTGAATGGGCTGTTCCAAGCCAGCAGTGTCAGCTGTTCCGTGATGTTGTAATGAATAATGTAATTTTAAAATGAAATTAATTACATCAAGACGTTGCAAGGTAGGGTTCGTCGAGGGTTCTTTGTAAGATTAAGAGTTGTATTAAGGAACCCCTTTCACCCAAAGATGCCTTTTTTGAAGAAAGGGTTACTTAATGGTTCTATGTAAGACTAAAGCCCAGTCCAGACCAAAGATTTGCGACGAGACCAGTTGAAATAGACAACTACTTGCAATGCACTGTTCTGCAATGTTCAAAAAACCTGCCGGTTCGCACAAATGCAACTACATGAGACAATGTATCATTACTATGCAACAACTCTCTGTGCTTTAGCTTTTCAGGCTTATCTTGTGGCTTAATATAATTTGGAGCCTCTTAAAATATGAATGAGGATAGTGATTGTGAGATACTGGCAACACCTGCATTTGTAGTAGTGATGAAACGACGAAAACCATAAAACGAGAGCACATACAACGAGGAGCAGCAGCGACCCATCGTCCAACACTGGCACACCAAACTCCTTTGTCTCTGTTTCCAACTCAGCTGCACTATTGCAATAGTAAAGGCTATTCACAACATCTAAAAACCCTAAAAACTTGTTTGTGAACCATGATTGTAGTAGGTCACACTGGCCTCAGAACGTTAGGAGCCTCATAAAGCCCAATGCTGCTGAATGTGGTTCTCATGGCCCCAGGCTAACCTGTTCACCTAAGACCATGAGTACCATGACTATTTTTAGCCCTCCTGGTGGGTTCTAGGTGAAACCCTTAAAGTTTAAAAGGGTTCTTGGTACATCACCTTTATAAAACGTTCTAGCAGGAACCAAAAAGGGTTCTTTTTTGCCAACAAGCCGAAGATTCCTTTTTGGTTCTTATCAGCACAGTTATTTCTTCAGGTGTACAGTACTGGGTAGGCAGTGTTAGTTGTTTGTGGTGTTGAGAGGAGGTTTAGAGGGGCGTTGATATGGGATGACAGCAAACACTATTAAGCCTTCTGGGGCTGTCTTGGGTGCAATTTAATGAAACACCTGTGATGGCAGGTGTCTGTTCCATAACCTCAGTGGCATACCTGCACACATCCCTGTCAGATTTAGAGTAGGTAGCTAGTGATTGGTGGTACCTGTCTGTTGGCTTTATAGATTTATGACAGCGTAGCTTAAGGTCCTCTAGATGGACAGGGGCCCTGGAGCATACCAGGTGTTACCGATAATTATATATATTTTAGGGTGTTAGAGAGTTGTTGTCAGGGGTTCCAGAATATTTGGCAACATCCCTGATCAAGAAAATCAGCAAATAAAACTTAGCTGAAAAAGAGCATTCGTCTGCTTTACAGCTGTTTTTCAAAGTACCGCTAAAAACAAGAAACCACAAATCTGATACTGCAACATGATGAAATAAATTGTTCCAAGTGACAAATTATATCAAGCTTTGGCTTAGATCAAGCACAATGCTTGTTGCTCAGCATTTCAGATGAATGGAACCAAACAGGTGAGGCAGAAACATGCCCTTACAGCCTTTTCTTCTTAGCATGGAAAAGATCATTGTAATCTTGTGCTTTTGGAAAACTTGTTGGGCATAAGATATTGCAAAATATTTGTTTACCAAGTCCTCCACTGTATGAAAAAGGGCCATTGTCTACAAGCAGCAGCTGCTCTCCACCAGGTTGTTCACCCCTCCTCTGTCAGCTGTTGATATTTTTGTAATGTTTTTGACCCAAGAAATGACTTTGAAACTCCACTCTACTGATATAACTCTTTTTAGCTATTGCCAAAAGGCTGAAATTGCTGCTTTTGTAAAACAACCTAGCAGCACAATTCATCAAGGTCAATGGCTCTCTCAGGAGTATTTATTTTGTTATATTTCAGCTAAAAAAAGAAGCTGTAAAAAAAAGTAGTTCTGACATGTCCCTCCTCATCGCTGCTCTCATTCAGGCCTTGTGTAACATCAGGTACTTTGATCACACAGCCAAGACTGATGGAATCGACTGAGTGAAACTTTAAGCTTGTCCTTCAGTAAACTATAAAACTATAGAAAGCCAGCATCACTGTGTAATGCTAACTCCCTATTATTGTTTTAACTGGTACCACTGTTTGTAACACACCATATTCTCTTGGACTGGTTGTCCACTGCACAATCATGGCAAATATAATATATAATATCTTATCCACTCACTCTTTTTTCTTCATCTAGATGAACAAAAGTGTTCTGTCAAATGATATAATGCCTGTCCCACAGTGCCATTCAACGGAAAAGGGCAAAACTTACATAACTCACAACTGAAAGGATCTCAGCAGGGCTGACATTACAGGCTTTCTTCCCTCACTACCCTGCTCTACTTTCTGTATACTGCGTCTCATTATAAGTGGAAAATAGACCATTCCTCACTGTACCTTCCTCTGTCAACATATTTTATTTATTCTTTTCTCTTGTGCCCTTGACGATAAACCAGTGAACAAGGAAAGCTAAACTAAAAGCGAGAGGTGTTGTGTTTCTCTGAAAGCCTGCAGCTACCTGGTGATGATATGTAGTTTTCTGTCTTCTTACACTATCTAATGTTCTCCTCTAACAGGTACAGGCCAGACCCTTTTCAGACTGAACAATGGCTTTAGTATCATCAGCAGCAATGACATGGTGAGGAGGTAAGGAGACCAGAGGGAGAGTTAGCTGTCAGCCCTCAGTGGAGCTTTGACAGATGGACCCAGAGACAGGGGCATACAGAGACAATGACGGACTAAACTAGAGAGATCATTCTCCGCCCTCTCTCTCCCTCTCTCTGGTTGTTTGTGTGATAGCCCAAAGAGGAAAAAGATGATCGCACTGAGGATTGAGATGAGCAAAGGCCTTGTGTTTTGTCCCTGAAAGAGGGGTGTTTAGTACAAGATACAAATTATGACTCCCTCATGTCAGATCAGTAAGGTTATTATTAACTTGTCATGCACTTTCCATATTGTCCATTGTTAGCACTGTCATTATTGAAGTCAGAACACAGTGTCCTGAAAATAGAGTGTGAAGAAATTGCAGTCTGAGCTTGATGAGAATAGCCAACAAGGATAATGTTATGAGCCAGATGCAACCAACTGAAACCTATGTGAGCCATGTCACTGTTGCCTGCTATAGAAAATCCCAAATTAATAGTTAAAGAAAAAAGTGGAAAAGGGTCTGAGAAAATAAAAGTTTTTCATGGCGCTCCCTGGTATTAGACCCACACGTTGCCAAACAAGAGAAAGAAACTATTCTATTGAAGAATAAAAAACATGACTGTAACCTTCAGCCTGCAAGTAGCAGCACATACAAGCTTCTTCAGGGCAGAAACTACAGTGATATGTCAGTTGCAAACACCATAGTGGAAAAAGGGAGGACTTCTATAATGACACTGATGGCCAAGTGGCTGTTCAACACATCTCTCAATGCTCAATCACACACTCGCTGCAGCAAACTATGGAATGTGTAAACATGTGGATTGCACATACATACTGTATGTTATGTGGAATGTAGGGCAGTGCAGGTGAAGCCCATGGGGTTTCTGTCTTGGTTGTTTTTCTTTTGCTACTTGAAAATTGTTGCCTCAAAATGTCAGTTTGAATTTGATTGATCATTCAGATCTACGCGTAAGGTACCTACATTAAATGTAGATAAATGGAAGGGCACTGTTCATTATGATGATTAAGTGTAGTATCAGTATGCTCACAAAACATTTGTTATGCCTATTGCACCTAATTTTCTTGCTGTAGCTATACTGAAATGCATTTTCTTCGTTCATTAGAGTGCACTTTGGTAACTCAAAATGGGGCCTTGCTGCTGCACTAAGTTTGCTTAATATCCATATTAAATGAAATGGCATCTTGCTTTTGTGAAATGCATTGAATTGCTTCCTGTGTCTGGTATAATCACCAAATATTTGACCACACCTAAATCTTTGAGATTTGTCACGTCTTATATTCTCTGTGTAGTTTTAATTTTGTTTCCATTCTTTGTGTTTTGTGGAGACACACTTTTGTTAACAAATTTAATTAATTGAAAGAAATATTTTGAATTTGATTTGTATTATGTCAGCTAAAAGAGAACAGAGCTAATTCTATTGTGTTTTATCTTCTCTACAGTTACCTGTTGCAGGAAACAAAGGATCCAGACAGCCAGGAGTTGTGTGTCTCTGTGCTGAAATTATGGAGGATTATTTGTATTGGAAACGGTATGTAGTTAACTGAGTTACTCTTCATTTTCTGTCTGTGTTGATGTAGTAATTTGCTCTCAGTTAGCAGGAAACAGGGAAAAAATTAAATAACATGCTAATATAATCCTCTGTTGCGCTGTGTCATTACTGGGCAGCTTTTCAATGTGACACTTAAGCCATCCCTTTGTCAAGCCTTTATTTGCCTTTGAATCGCACAAGCTGTGCGAGCTCCAGCACGTCAACTGTTTGCACCAACTGTGATCGTTTGTTTACTCAACTATTTACATGTCTGTGTGTGTTAATGCCACATGAACATCAAGCATTTCTTCAGTATCAACGCTAGTATAGCAGCTTAGTGTTCATGTAATGTTGTTTACAGACAAGGTTGTTGTGATTTGGGGGCACAACAGGGTACTGTGTCAGGTGAGCTCACATAAAGTGTTTTCCTTTTGCTTTCAGATGAAAACCAGAAAATGTTGATGGCATGCCCAGTCGCCAGAGAGTCCACTGTTTCCTTGTTAACATCAGGGCACGTTGCAGTGCGGAAAGAATGCCTGTTGTTACTATCTTTATACTCACAGACGCTACATGGCAGGAGCTTGGCCATTGACAACCTGAATGTGCACATGTAAGACATTTTTTTTTATGTTGCCATTAGATGCAATTGATGAGAGCAACAGCATAGCTTGAGGCAAAATATGCTCATGTGTAGACAGAGATGGCATGTTCAAATGAATCAAATTGTTTATAATACTTTTCCCTTTACCTTCGCCCATCCCCAGTAAGTATTAAAATAATTTTGCATTTCACATTCTCCCCTTAATGAAATCAGAATGGGACTTTAGGCCAACCTTGGGCCACATGTTTGTGATTGTCAGTGCAATTGCCATTTCTATTTAATGAGATTTCAAGGAAGTTGTATTCCATTGCTCTGGGACACAGTATTAAAAATTATAGTGGGCCAAGTGATTTCTCAGGCAGGTCTGATAATATCTGAGCTGCAGCTGATTGGATTTCTAGAAAATTAGGAAGAAATATTTTTGCTCTTCTTTGGCATTATTATCACACCGATATGTTTTTTTTTAATCTCTGTCTCTCTTTCTCTACTTTCCCCCTCTCTCTTTCTTTATCTTGCCCTCCTCGAAATCTGGATCTAAAGGTTAGTGAGGAACCTCATGGCATGCATCTCAAAGCCAAAGCAGCAGCAGGAGAACACAGTGGTCAAGATTCTGGAGAACTTCGCAGCAGAAAACAAGTATTACTGATACGCAGCTGAACAGAAACACCAGAGTTATTCTCCTCACATCATAGAAAGTGATTCATTTTATCTCTGGATGAGGAAATACACATTTTGATATACACTGCAGAATTCAGAATACGACTCAACAGACAATCTATTATCCTCCCATATATCATATCCATATATATGTTAAAGGCACTTCAAAATCCATTGTCGCATTATGTCAGAAGGGATCCTGTGAGGAATGGAAAGTGTGGCATCTTTAATAATTCAACATGTGCTATCTAAGTGTTAATGTCACTTGAAGTCAAAAGGCAGTTCTCAACCTGTTTTCCTTTCCGGCACCTCATGAAAACAAGACATGAAAGGACAACCCAGGCTCGCCAACACAGCGGGAAATAAGTCGAGGTGTCAAGCAGTGAAATGGGGAGATCAATTTTCCCCTGTCTATAGCTCAAAGAGAGTTACTCTACAAAAATGTGTTATATCCTACAGAGGTTTTCTCTTCAGCTGAGAAGCTCAGACGGTTCAATGTTGGGCTTTCAAAAGTATTTTTGTCGAAAAAATTAATATACAGCTGCTCCAAAAAATTCCATACTTATTTGAAATCTCACTAATTGCTCCTGGTAGAATATTTACAAATGGTATAGACATTTGCACACAAGCTTTTATGTATTTTACACTACTTATACATGACATACAGCATATTTAATTATTAGGGTCCAGGAAACTAAACTGCCAGGACACTTTTCCTAATCCTAGGTATTCTTACTTCCGAGGAAATCATACTTCCCGTGGGTGAAAACTCACCAAACTTTGCACAAAGGTCCAGTCTCATGCCAGATATCCTCAGCTGTAAACTCAAGCCAATAGTCCTGATGGTGGCACTACAGCAAGTGTCTAAAGTTCAAAAATTTGAAAATTCATAACAAATCAATCATACGTGCTACAACTTCACAACTTTCATCAAACTGTAGCCCCAATACTGAAGAAACTTTTGTACATTTAAACCTATTAAACATTATGAAGTTCATCACTCTGGTTTTTTTTTTTTTTTTTTTCCAAAAACTGTAAAACTTCTTAAACCTATCTCCTCCCACAATTTTTGCTCAGTTGACACAGAACTTGCTACAGAGCATCTTCAGACTGTCCTACAAAAACTATGTTTCTCAGATTTTTGATTTATCAAAAATTGAGCCTACAGTGCATCAAAATGTTTGACTGTAAACGGTACTGTAAACATATATACATGCAAATTCTTGCTAAATAAATCTTCAATGTTCATGAAAAAAATGACAAAATTCTAGAGTCATGGTAGATGGTGTGTGGCAAATTTCAGAATTTTATCTCAAAAACTAAATTTTTGACAGCATTTTGAATTTTGGTCTAATGTGAACAATTGGAGTCAATATAAAAATGGCAATTTTAAACATCAGTTTTTCACTTATGGAGCAAATCAATCATTGTTACAAACAAATTACCAACATCTCCATGCTGTCTAGATACAATGTGTAATTTCAGATTTTTGTCTTAGTAACTGAATTTTTTACAGTGGTTTCAAATCTGCCTTTCCATGCATGGATGGCTGCTTTCCTACACAACAGTGAATGGTTTACTCAATTTGTGAAGCCACTGTTGAGTTGCTACTTGCCAGTTAGCTCAGAGCGGTAGATGACCGTCATAGGTTCCAGAGGTTGCGGGTTTGAGCCTCAACTGATGCAGAATCCACATTGTAATGTAATCATCTTCCTGTGCTCCAGTTTATTGCTTAGAATTGCCTGAGCCTGACTCATCGATGTTCAGCATCTTCAAGTCTTCTCCCTGCTAGAAAATCTGCCTTCTCATGCTTGAAAATAAACCAAACTTTGCACAGAGATCCAGTGTCAATACTTTAGTGTGAAACCATCTGAGGCTTCTCACTTTGCACATAGCTCAACTAGTTAAACATCAGTTTTTCACTTATGAAGCAAATCAATCATTGTTAAAATAAATTACCAACATCTCCATTAGGGCTGGGACGCCGCGTCGACGTCATCGATGACGTCGACGCAAAAAATACATCGACGCAAAAACTGCACGTCGATGCGTCGTCACTCAGAATCAAAAAATGGAGGCGGCCGCGGCATCGAGTAGCAGCGAGTCGGGGGAGAAGAAAAGATCTCGTAATAGGATGTCAAAAGTATGGGAGTACTTTACACCTAAAGGTAACGATTCGGTGGTCTGTGACCTGTGCAAAATAGAGATGGCATACCATAAAAGCACTACCGCGATGCACCAGCACCCGGGAGCTGCTTGTGTGGAGGAGAAGACACTGTAAGTTTTCAACTTTTTTTTCTTTCCTTGTTTGCAATGATTAACCCCGTCATTCATCCAAACCGCACCACGTGACTTGTGCATTCATCCAAACCGCACCACGTAACTTGTGCTCCAGCCTCGCACACACAGAACATGTGCCCACTTAAATACACACACACACACACACACACACACACACACACACACAGACACAGCTGCTGTTATTTTTTATTTATTTTATGTTTATATTTTGATTCAGATTGTGTTTTTTGCACAACAGTTTTATTTATTGAAAGAAATTTTTATTTATTTTATTATTCTTTGTAAAGTCCTGGGAGCTCCAGTAACTACTAAAGGTTAAACTACTGTTCACTTAACTGTAATAGGCCTAATACTTGAATTTATTTGTTATTTATTTCACAGATTTAAATGATTAGGCTAAGAAAGTTTTATTTTATTATTTTTTTATTATAGGATTCCATTGCACTACAACTGTGTGCACTTTATTGTTGTGTTGTTCAATACAATTCATTTTTGAACTTGATAATAAAAATATATTGGAAAGAAGAAATTTGTGTTTTATTCATGGAGATAAATTAGCATTAATTGCTATATACGTCAAATTATGGGGAGATAATCGATAATGGAATCGAAATCGAATCGAATCGGATTTAAAAATGAATCGTTAGATTAATCGATGCATCGAAAAACTATTTTCTAGATTAATCGATTACAAAAATAATCGTTTAACCCAGCCCTAATCTCCATGCTGTCTAGATGCAGTATGTGTATTTTCAGATTTTTATTTTGATAACTGAATTTATTTACAGTGGTTTGAAATCTGCTTTTCCATGCATGGACGGCTGCTAAACCTGCACCTCTGGCTTAGTCAATTTGTGAAGCTACGCATGAATTGTCACTGACTAATTAGTTCAGTGAGATAGAACTTGATCCTTAGTCTCAGAGGTTGTGAGTTCAAGCCTCAGCTGATGCAAAAGGCAGATTGTGTTGCTAAATTCCTAAATGTTTTCCAATTCTTCTGCTTGTTGCTCAGAATTGCCCAAAAATGCCCGGACCCGACCCATCGCTGCGCAGCAGCTATAATTGTTTTTAGTCCTTCTGCCTTTTACTGCCTTTGATGTGCATAACTGTGAATCTTCAGAGAAATGACAATCAATGCTGTTTTGAAGTGCAATAACCAATTAGCCTTTATGACTCAGACAGTAAATGGATTTTTCAGAAGTAGATATGAGTATGCGGTGGTTTTTGATGCAGTTGGCAGTGATTCTTATTCTGGTAGTTTTGCTGAGTTGTGTCATGCTCGACTGTGAAGAACTTAAATGGAGGCTCAAATTTGACTTTACTCACTTCCTCCTCACTCTTGCATGTTTATTGTAATACAACGAGTGTGATGTTGTAGTGCTACTTCTCTTTAATAGTGGAACTATTGTGTGTATTTATACATATATACTGATATACATATTATGTTTATTTTACATGTACAGTAGAAAAATTTTCATATTTTCCTACAGATTTTGCATTCAGTTAAGGGACGTGGTCACAGACTCTGTCATTGTGCCATTTACAACAATACTGGTAAGTTATGTACATACAAAGTTTTATACTAAACAGCATGCATTGAGTATGTATAGATATGTTTATGTGCATGTTTCTAGGCAAATGTACACATTTGTTTTCTTCATTTTCCAGAGAAATATCAGCGAGTCCAATCAGCTTCTTCTTGCGTCACTGATATCAGCTGTTGGCTGCCTGGCTCAAGATGATGCCATCCGTAACAGTTTTGCTCATGATCCGGAATGCTGGAAGGCCTTTGTGGTTGCCATTGTAAGTATGATATATGTATGTATATATATGTGTAAAACTCGTACGTATGCAGATTATGAGTGTAGAATTTATTGGCTGTCATTACAGAGGCAATGCAGTGCATTTGAATACAAAGAGGTCATTTACCGCATGCTCGGTTTGATCATCAACCTTTCAGCTCTTCCATCTCCAGTCATTCAGGTAAAACATGTGATGTGTGATATTTAATGTGTGATGTTTACTTTACCTGGAGTGGAGGTTCAGTTATGCATGAATATGTTAGGAGTACAAAAATGATCTTCTACCTTATCTCTTCTTATCTTCAGAGTGGGCACTGTACCAACTGATAATATGATAATATTGTACCTTGAGCTGAGTTGTTGTTCAGTGTGGGGGCCACTGTGACAGATTTATATGTTTTTAGAGAAAATTTGCTTCATAGCACTTTATAATATGCATTGGAAAGATATTATAAGCCAACGGACAAGGGAATAAGAGGGGACAATTGTGTGAACTATGATGTGCCACCTATCCAGAGGTGAAATGCATGTGAAAATTGGTTTGGCTACATTTCCATCTTCTTATTCTAGGAACAAGCTGTTTCACTCAGCGACTGCTGCCTGGGCCTGCTGAGGGATAGTGACGGAGGAATCATAACTGTGAGAGACCCTTACTTGAGCACTACACTACAGTACTCAGGAGGGTTGAAAAACCCCAACACATCATACATGTAGCTGCTTTACTGTATAATAACTAACCATTAGGTTTTCATGTTTGGCTGTGTTGGATCAAGACCGGTTTGAAAAATATTAGTACGCTTGTTAAAAACTTTGTTTTGTTTGTTTTCCACACTTTCATACATCCTATGTAGTATAAAACCATCTTTTCAGGTAACTAGATGAAAATGTAAGGCGTTCGTCTTGGATAATGCGCCTTTTCTAGGGCTTGTGAGCTCACTCTCAATGAGCCTCATAAGGTGGTAACAGCAATTTACAATGTTCAGAGGATCCTATATATGTGTCATTACCGTTGATTAAAACTCCAGCTCCAGGTGCTGTTGTCTGTGCTAATGGCTGTTATAGCAGTTTCACACTGATTATGCAATGCCCTCAGAGTCACACACTTCCACCCATCTGTCTCCTTACTCTGTTTTAGTGCTCACTCACTACATGGCTGGAACTTTTTCTTCATTGTCACCTTTGTCAACATCCTTTTTCTTTTCAATTTCTGCTCTGTTTTTTCTTTTCTTGTGTTGACCTCACTTCACTTGTGTCTTTAATGCATCATAATGGTTACACCAAAGCCCTGAAGCCCTAATTATTTCTGCTGGGCTGATTTTAACCAGCCAATACATACATCTGCATGTTTCATACATATCATGTTAACGTTTCTGAAGTGACATCATATATGAGCTAAGGTAGAGGCGACAGTGGATGGTGTGTATCCCTGGTGAGACAGCTGCCAAGCTGCAGACTACTGTTTGAGACCAGCAAACAGCAAAACTGGTTGATTTTTTTAGCAAGTCATTGCTGTTTTACCATCAGCTTTTTAGGCTCCATTTAGTGAGGATAGTGCCACGGAAAGCCATTGTTTTTTTATCGAGACATTGCTGCTTTTCCTGTTGGCATTATGCACTCAAATAGGTTATTTTAAGCTAAAACATTTTTTTCAAACCATAACCAAGTAGTTTTTGTGCCTAAATGTAAACACACGTTATCCACAGCACTGTTGAAACTTAAATTTTCAATGTATTCAAATGTTAAATGCCAACTTTTTTTTTTTCTTGCAATTTCTCTCGCTGGTACTGAGGTTTGGAGAGTCTCTTAGCTCTGAGCTTTAGCTTTGCTCTCCACTAACTCCTGAGAAAAATATCTTTATTTTCAGCTCAATTTGTCTGTCTTCCATTTGGTTCTGGGGATGCAGTGCGCAGTGGGTTAATCAGAGCTTATTTTGTGAAAATGGCTGCCTGCTGCTGCTATGAATGTGGCTGATGAGGGCCACAAATAATTCTTTGAAATAACTAATTTGCTCACTAAACGTACTTACTTTGCCATCTTTATTGACTATTTCATACCCTGAAATTACTTTATTTGTGCCCTTGAATGTATGTAAATGGTGGGCATCAAGAGATCCCCCTGCAAGACAACGCAAGCATTCATGTGACCTCTAATTCTTGTTTGCTTCTGTTTTTTTTAAAAGCTATTTTTTGGGCTCTTTTGCCTTTAATGGACAGGACAGGTAAGTGTGAAGGGGGGGGGGAGAGAGAGAGAGGGGATGACATGCAGCAAAGGGCCACAGGCTGGATTCGAGCCTGGGCCGCTGCGGCAACAGCCTTGTACATGGGGCGCCTGCTCTACCCACTAAGCCACCGACGCCCCACTTTGCTTCTATTCTTAAGCTTGTTCTTCTTATCTTTCTTTGTATTATCCTGTCCTTGAAAGGTTCACTATAATTATATGTTCAGTCAGGCATGTTTTCAAGCAACGCCCTCACCATCTTTATAATGGACTTTCTGCACTTTTGCAGCAAGCACCTCACATAACACTGACGGATTTCACGTTTTCTCCTTTTCTCCACCTTCTTCCAACTACACTCTCCCATTCTCTTTGTCTCTGGTAGGAGCTGTTTTTCTTTGGTTTTCTGTCTCCTAACTTTCCTTCCCCCACAGAAGTTTTCTCTTGATACTTTGCTATCCTGTTTCTGCTCTTCTCTATCTTCTGTTATCTCCCTTTCTAATGCCAACATTCTTCTTTGTCCTCCAGAGAGCCACAGGCGTGCTAAGCACTGTTCTCCCTCAGTCCCTTGAGGCTGTTCAGCATGTTATTCAGGGGGATGTGGTCTGTGCCATGTGCCGACTGCTGAAGGTACATACTGTAAGTGTACAAACAGCCAAGTATCTATGAATACATTAACTCTTGTATTTTACTCATGGAATGCTCTTTTGTTTGCCAAACATCCTAATTATTCCTGAACAGCCCATGAAGACATATACCCTTACACATTAACTATCATCATGATGTGGAGACATGATGAAAACATGCTCATGAAAAAGCAACTTATTTGTAAAAAGTATTAATCTCTCTAATTTGGATCTATATTTGAGGTAATAGTGTATGTGTTCTATTACTAATTTGTCAAAATCAAAGAAAAACAACAAATCAGAAACATACAAAAAGATGACTGTAACCTGGGAGTCATCTTTGACTCAGCACTGTCTTTCGGTGTCCAGGTGGATAAAGTTGTGCAGTCCTGTTTTACCGAACTGAGACATTTAACAAAAATCAAGTCATTTCTTTCCCTTGCAGATTTAGAATAGGTGATCCGTGCTTTAAGATAAGATAAGACTTGACTAGACTTTATTAATGCAATGCCCTCTACTCTGGCATCAACAGACATAACGTCTGAGACTCTAACTCATACAAAATACTTTGTACTAAGCTGGTACTAAGACAGTTTACCACATCTCACCAATCCTTGCCCTTCACTGATCACCTGTGAGTTTAAGAACTGATATTAAGATTTTACTGCTTGTTTTTAAAGCCTTGAATGGTCAAGCTCCTGCCTACATCTGTGATCTGTTAATTTCCCATGAGTCTGACCACTGCCTGAAATCCTACCACGAGGCTCTTCTCATGGTTCCAAAATCTTGAATTGTCACTAAAGATGACGGAGCTTTTACTGTCCGAGCCCCTCAGCTGTGAGACTCCTTGCCAGAGGACCTTAGGCAGACAAACTCACTGACCTCTTTCAACTCTCTTCTTAAAATTCACTGTTACCATTTGGCTTTTTTTAATGGATGGTATTTATTGTTACTTCTTATACCATTTATCCTGTTTTATATGTTGTACATGTTTCTTAGATTTATTATTGCAAAGTACTTTGTAACTCTGTTTGAAAGGTGGCAAAACAATGTGATGACGATGATGATAATAATGATGACGATTATTATTATTATTAATTCCACTACAGGTCAGTCTTTCTGACCACTACAGTAAGTGTTGTCATAAAGTTGGAGTTTACAGATGTTTGTTCAACTTGTCTCACATCATTTTTGATTTATTTCTGTGTCTGCGTACACAGGGAACAGGGCAGACTGCCACTAAGTATGCCATTAAGACTCTAACAGTGTGCACTGCTGCCAGTCACTCAGCACGGGAGAAGCTGGTGAAGTCTGATAAAAGTAAGAAATGATTGACATGTTAGCATTACTTTAAGATGCTCTTTCATTAGTTTATGAATAATATTTTAGGCTTGACCTAATATGCAAATTAAGTGTGTGTATGTGTCTACATTTGTATGCATACTGCATGTATGAGTGCAGTGTGAAGTATATCTGTTGATTTTCATGTCGTTATGTGTTTGTTTGTTCATATATAAGAATGCTATTCTCTTCTTATTTGCTGTTCATTTATCATTCCTCACAGAACTGTCTATTTTACGTCATTTGCTGGGTTCCAGCTGTGATGAGATGGTGTCAGGAAATGCAGCCCTCTGCTTGGCCCACTGCCTTAAATTGGAAGGAATTGCCAGCACCCTGCTGGGCACTGATATTGTGCTGCTGCTGCTGCGCCACGCTGCAGGGGACACTAAGAGGACAGCTGTGCGGCAAAATGCAGCGATTGCTCTGGGGAAGCTGTGTCGATCTGAACCCAGGTGCCCTCTCACCCCGCTCTATAAACCACATGCTGCTGATTACAGTCTAGAAACTAGCCTGAAGGAGCGTTGATAGATGAGATGAAATGCATCAGCAGAATGAGATAATGTGATATTCTGGCTTTGGTTAAAGATATTGGTCAAATGCTCGGGAAATTTATGACTTCTGGTTCACACTGACATGACTATATACATTATATGTTATTAATATATCACACTAATGTGTGACTAACTACACTAATACGCAGTGATAGCCATAACACACCACTTTCTCCCAATAGTTGTGGTTGATTTACTGCTTAGTCATTATTTGATAAGTTGATTGCATTTGTCCATCAAAATTGCTGTCTGTTGGATATATTTTAGGGCTACAAGTGATGTTTTCTTGTTCTTAATATCCAATAATCTGCCAACTAGTTTTTAAAATCTTAAGTTTGTCGTAAAACAAATATTTGAATGTTATTTTGGCCACACCAGGAATTGCAGGAAAGTCCTTCAGGCAGTTGTTCTGACCTCATGGCTTGGCTTTTGCTGACATGCATTGTTAGCTGAGTGATCATTTTTAGAAAGGTGTGCCCTTCCAGATCACATCCAGTCAGTTGAATTAACCACAGGTAGACTTCAATCAAGGTGTAGAAACATCTCAGAGATCATAAAGGGAAATGGGAGGTGCCTTAGCTAAATTCTGTCATAGCAAAGGGTTTGAAAATTTTATACAACAACATAACAAAATTTGAAAGAGGTGATTGGGTTTGAATATTTTCGCGTACTCGTACTTGTCGTCCTCCGCTTATCCGGGTCACGGGGGCAGCAGCCTTAGCAAAGAAGCCCAGACAGTCCTCTCCCCAGCCACTTCCGTCAGCTCTTCCACGGGAACCCCGAGGCATTCCCAGGCCAGCCGAGTGATGTAGTCCTTCCAGCGTGTCCTGGGGCAGCCCTGAGGTCTCGTCCCGGTTGGACATGCCCGAAACACCTCCCAAGGGAGGCGTCCGGAAGGCATCCTTACCAGATGCCTGAACCACCTCAACTGGCTCCTCTCGATGTGGAGGAGCAGCGGCTCTACTCTGAGTCCCTCCTGGATGTCCGAGTTCCTCACCCTATCCCTAAGGCTGAGCCTAGCCACCCTGCGGAGGAAACTCATTTCGGCCGCTTGTACTTGCGATCTCGTTCTTTCGGTCGCTACCCAGAGCTCGTGACCATAGGTGAGGGTTGGAACCTAGATCGACCGGTAAATCGAGAGCAATATTTTCTGAGTTTACCATATACACCTAGGACATTTGGTATCTAAGCCATCTCTCCAGCATCTTATACAAAAACAAAAACTTATACAAAAACTACTACTACGTATTATAGTGCTTTATGTAAGCCACAAGTGTACATTACCTACAGGTTTACAATAACTCCTCTTACATTGAAGGTCCACTGTGAAAGAATTTGGGGCATCTATTGGCACAAATGGCATTATTTCATTATTTTATAATCACCTGAATGTAAGAATTGTATTTTTGTTACCCTAGAATGAGCTGTTTATATCTACATACGGAGCAGGTCCTCTTTAGTCCATCAAGGCCCAGGATGGACAAACCAAACACCGGCTTTAGATAGGGGCATTTGTGTTTTTTCGTTGGCCACCATAATTTTCTTACAAGTTTGGCACACAGGAGATGTTTCAGTTCTGCAACCTACACACCAGACCTTGAACTTCCATAGTGTTTTCATTTAGAAAGGGTTTCATTTTGTACTGCAGTGTAAGATTTAAGTGTGAACAGCTTGTTATTTCTACACTCAAAGATGGGTTAAATAAAATGTGATCACTGAACAACGATGTGGTACTGTAGGCCATCTTCATATAATGTTGCACTGTCCTCAATAATGGAAGAGGGCAGCACCAAACATGTCTATTTGTTCCTAGGAACATTTTCACAGTACCTCCAGGCTACAGAGCTCCGCTGTGACTGTGCTGAAGATGTCTTGATCTTTGGTTCACACTACTGTTGTTTCTATTCAGTGCCAACCCACTGAACACCCTGTCACTGTGTTTTCTTTTAATGAGCTGCTCTCTTCAATTCCAGACATATGAACAAACTTCGAGAACTTCACGGCCTTGAGATCCTGCACTCCTGTATGAAGCTCATCACATGAACCCAGTAACACATTCTGCTTGTCATCAGTTTGGTTCTCCTCTGTGTTCTGTTTTGGGCTTAGACACCTTCCCACCTTTCAGGGAGAACAAAAATTCACTCAAAAACACCAATCCTGGTAGTTACGTTATTCCTTTCCTTTCAAATTCTTTTTTAAAACTTTGAGCATAATTGCTTTTCCAATCGATACCTGTCTTTTTTTAAGTAGTATAGATTTTTTTGCTGTCTTGAGAGTATAAAACTCAAGAATAAGATTCTCCTCTTAATTGCTTCATCTACATAAACAAGGTCGTAAACATTTGAGATGTTCTTGGCTGTCCTTGTTTTTCAAACTCATATGAATTTATGTGGTCAGTTACCATACATAGGTGTGAATGGAGGTGCATGTTCAGTTCATTTTTACCATCTTTAATTGTCTATTATTAGATGAAAACATCAGTAATATTTAATAGCACATTCTCATTTTACAAAGCAAATGAATATATGACAATCCATCCAAGATCACGTATGCAGTGAAACAGAATGTATTTGTTTGGTTCTGAAGGGCGGATATTGATCAGACAGCATTTACATATTGATGTGAGACACAGATCAGAACAATGTATCCCTGTGGTGTTAGGGTTCACAGAGGCTCTTACTCATCCATCTCGAAGGGCATTCATTAATTTACAATAAAGAGGTGTGTTACAGGCAAAGAACTGAATACACTGCTTGCTTAACACTTAGTGTCACTGGCACTTCTGTCCATCATTTATGTGACTATAATCACAAGTTTAAACTAGAAGGGCACTTGAAGACCTCGGCCGTGGCCAATAGTTCAGTCTTTTATTAAAAAGCTTTGTTATCATGTACATACTTTATGTACAAATAACAAATGCTGAGGCTGGAATAATATCATGCACATGGCAGCATGTTCAAGAACAGTTATGAAAACTGTATGTTCGCAAGGATGAAATGTTTTCTTGAGCCAAATTCAAATTTGTGTATAGAAAAAAAATCCTTGTTATGCAAAGCAGTATGATTTGGTGACATAACACTTACACATGTGATGATACAGTTGTACCAGTTCTCCCATGAAACCACCGTGCCTGAGTGCTGCATAATGACTGCACATGAAAGTTACCCAACTGGTATCGTACCTGTGCATGTGGACTGTGATATTGAGTCATCATTTTTGGATGTTTGTCACTTTTAAACTTTGCTTTCAACTACTGGATTTGAAGATGTATGGCATCTACTTTGTCAAGGCCAAATGCCCTATCTCATGACGTAAACGAAAGTAAAAAACAAAAAAGTGTACGTGCCTTGTGGTTCAGATCTGCTCCAAAATGTAATGGGTTCTTCCTTGGCCCGTGCTTCACCTTCCACCAAGTTTCATGAAAAACAGACCAGCAGTTTTTCCTGCGGGCCAAAGACAAACAAACTGATCAGAAAACACAACCTCCTTGGCAGAAGTAATAAAGTGTGTGTCCTAAAGGGTCATTTTACTTCACACCAGCCTTTGGTATATCTCTTATTTTATGGTTCTTCAGGTGTGTGGTTTGTTTATTTTTGGATTTAATATCCAGAATGGGACAGCTGAGTGTATTTATCACTGATTAAAAAAACAAAAAAACAAAAAAAAACAACTTTTAGCTATGTTTGGATTCTCTGGATAGAAATACCAAAAGGACAGTCATCTCAAAATAAATTTGCATTTTAAATACTTAACAGTTTGGGACCTGCTTGATTTGCATGTCTCACAGAGGTGGCTGTGCCCAGGAATTTAATGCAGCTGTGTGACAACAGCTCGAAACACTCCTTGAATGCTGAGCACAGCCACTATGAGAAGGTCAGAGTTATAACTCTGCTAGCAAAATGTTTGCACACCCACTGTTATGTGGAGTCTAAACTTGGAGAGACAAGTGGAACTGGAATGATGTTTGCTGTTATCTTAGCTACTCTATATTACGAAAAGGTCTGATGGTAGAGGTTGTGGTTTTAGGTGAGTGAGTGTTTTTTGGGGGGTATGTGCATGTATTGTATTGTATTGCCTGCCATAAAAGTTGTTACAGATATCTCAACATCTACAGGAGGACTTAGTGTAAAGAGGACAAAAAGAAAACAAAAGTGTAGACATTCATGATCCTCAAAGGATAAATCCTAATCCTGATAACTTTGGTGATCTCCTGACTCCTACTGGTGCAACCATTAAATTTGGTACAAACGATCATGCTCCCCTCAGAACGAATACAATATAACTTCCGGACGCCGAATACAACTCCTCATCTTGCACCATCTTCAGATGAAAATTTTAATGTGTCCATTACTTTAATTGAGACATAATACTAAAGACCCTCTCATTAGCTTTAGCTGTACTTCATGTTTGGTGTTACTTAGAAACTGGTGTATGCTAAACTAAGATGGTTAACAAATGGTCTCATTAGTGTTAAGCACACAGGTGTGAATGACAGGAAGTGTATTTAATTGCAATTAAATTTAAGCAGAAATGAATTTCAGGTTCTACAAAGTTTCTGTTCCCTACTAATGACTTTGTGATCACTTAAAGAGTAAAAGGATAACTTCAGTAATTTTCACCCTGGACCCTATTTTCTTATTTTTTGTGTGTAAGTGACTCATTAAGGCAAATTTTTGGTCCAGTACCCTGGTGGCACGGTGGTGCAGTGGTTAACGTTATCACCTCACAGCAAGAGGGTTCCTAGTTTGAACCCAGCGTGGGGGAACCCCTCTGTGTGGAGTTTGCATGTTCTTTTCGTGTCTGCGGGTACTCCAAAGACATTCCAAAGACATGCAGGTTAATTGGTGACTCTAAATTGTCCGTAGGTGTGAATGTGAATGGTTGTCTGTCTGTATGTGTCAGCCCTGCCATAGTCTGGTGACCTGTCCAGGGTGTACCCTGCCTCTCGCCCAATATCAGCTGGGATAGGCTCCAGCCTCTCGCGACCCCCAACAGGATAAGTTGTTACAGAAATTAAAGAATGAATGTCCAGCACCAAGTGATAGTGGTGCAGCCGGCAGCTGTGAAACAGGCTGCAGTGTTATCACTTGGAGCAAATATGCCAGTCAATTTACATCCACTGAAAGTTGTTGTTTTTGCCACTGACAGGCTCTGATTGTTATTGTGACATTATGAAGCAGATCCCTACAGGGATAGACTTTTTTTGTTAAACAGTAAGATCCTTTTTGTTTAACCAGAAACAGCCCTGAAATTGCTATCAGCAGTCCCACCAACCTGCATTTAAATAAACAGTAATTTTGTCATTGTAAAGCACACTTTATTCAGAGTTGACAGAAACAAAGCAAAACTCGAAAAACCTTCTTGGTTATTTCAATTTTCCCAACAATTGTAAGCGCTGGTTTGATTAAAATAAACCTTAAATTCGCCCAAATGTAAAAATGTGCTCTCTCTAAGCATGTTAAAATGACATTGTATTTAAATAGATTTAAAAAGCATCTTACTCTTTTACAAAAGTATTGACCTCTGATCCTTTCTATAATGTTGTCAGACACATAATGACAATCTGAGCCTGTCAGTGACAAAAATGAGCATGTTTAGTGGACGTAAATTGGCAGTGCACGATCATCTGCAGTGATTACACTGCAGTCTGTTTTGCCACTGCTGGCTGCAGCCCTGTCATTCAATACTGGACCAGTTTCAAAAATAGTTGTTCTTATTAGTGACTTGGACACACAAACATAGGGGAATAGGTTTCAGTTTGAAGTTACCCTTCAAAGAACAGATGAGAAGGTGTATCCTAATTATTTAGCAATGACATCAGTAATGTTCAATGGTTTATTAATATCATAGTAACATCATAAATGAATAAATCAAACAGAGGCGTTATCCAATATAGATTTACTGCTCCTAACATCTTTCTACCTGTTGGCTACGAGGTACCTGCAGTGGCTGTTAAAGGAACGGTTTCTGAGAAATTTAATCCATGTATAAATGAACTGCAGAGGACAAAAGCTCCCTGTAAGGGATCACACCATCTGTGTGTGTCTGCAAACTACTGATACCTTCTGCTCAGTTGGATTAAACAGTAATAAGAGCACTTATTCACTGGGGCTTGAGTGATTGTAAACAAGACGGAACAGAAATGGGGAGGCTTTACTGTTTCACAGTAGGATTTTTCCTGCTTTCAGGTATGTGCTCATTTTTTGTGTTTATTGTTTTAGGTACAGCACACTACTGGTAAATATTGATCCTTGATAGATAGATAGACAGATAGATAGATAGATAGATAGATAGATAGATAGATCGATTAATTTCTGGAATTTTTTAATATTTCTCAGTCTGTTATGAAGTACACAGCCCTGCAGATAAATGTTGTATTTATCTGCAGTGACACAAAGTGCTGAGGACATTTTTCTGAATTCTCTTTGATTTCTTTTTCACTTGCATCTTAAAGTTAAAATAGTTTAATAGCTATCATGTTCACTTCAAAAGTAAGGCATGCAAGCAGAAATATTTCCAACAAATTTCTACTAATTTTGTGGGATGTCAAAAGAACAGAAATAAACAGCTCCACTAAGTGACAAAGTAAATCTAAGTCTTCTTCCCAGTGTGGCAGACTACTACCTTGTCTCTTTAGTATGTAACATAAAGAAAAAACTAACCGCATACTGCTCTGTTATTATAATTGGTTTCTTTTGCCTACCACGCTGTCTTTGATCATTTCTTTTATGTTTTAATATCCTGCACATTACAGGTGTTGTCATCATCTAAATTGATAACTGACACGATGAGACGTGAAATCACCTTCACAGAGTCATTTAAGTGGCAAACCGAAACCGTAAAAACATCTGACTCAAACATTTTATATCTCAGCCATCAGTCACACACTAAGGGGTGTCAACACCATTAACTTTCCCCCCTCGACTTTGTATCTGCCACAACAGGGTTCAAATTATTACAGGAACCCTGTGGAGGCTTGAATGTAAAGCATCAATTTTGCTTGCGTTTAACTTACTGTCAGAGACATTACAGGGAACATTTGCAAAATGTTTATGCAAATACAACATTGATTATTGGTGCATCACTGAATTACTGTGCTTCCGCCCCCCAACAGCACATGTTGAGTCTGGGGGTGCGTTATATTTGGTACAAATAAGTAACAACCAGCACTGAACTATTTTTTGTCTCCATCATATTGTTACTCCTTCTATCTGCAAATAGACTGTACTTTTTGTACTGTGGCTGAAACACTTGATGCAAATACAGACATCCAAAAATAGTATCTAATTAGTAAGCATCCTAATTTATCAGCTAACAACGCTCTTTCCAAGTTTCCACAATCACTGACAGAGATGAGCACAAATGAAGTGCCGGCAAGACTGCTCCCTTCCATCACCACAACAGTGTTAGAAATGCATCCGGTCTCTTTAATGTGAGTTTGTGGAGTAACCCGACTCTTATATGTGTTGAATTTTAATTGACCTCCTGATAAACTGTTTATTTGGAATAATAACCTCCCATCCCCCACATTCTCAGTCTTGCAATACAGCAAACAGCAAGAGCAATCTGGCAATCATTTTATAATACTGTGACTAAAGTGAGTAAATATCTGAAATAGTGCAGAATTTTAATTTGAATGAACTCTTGAAATGTAGTAAATGTGACAGTGCAGCATGGATCTAATGAATCTCAGTTGTGCTCTATGCTACATGATCATTTTGGAAAGGACAGCTTGTGGGGAAGAAATCTGAGTGACATGATGTTTTTTCTTTGTAGTCCAGGCAGAAAAAGAAGATTTTCAAGGTTACCACGCAGAACAAACAAAAGGCACGACTGTCACAAAAGATCTGCTTTTGAAAGAGGAAAACACAATTGGTCAGGGCATAGAAGCAGTACCTACAGAGAATACACATCATCACACTGCAGTGGCAGTGGCTGCCAAGTTTCCAGAGGCGGTCTTGTTTGACACCAGACCAACGCCATCATATGAGAGAACACAAATCACAAAAGCATCAGATATATTTGGCTCAATGAGCAGTTTTGTTTCCAGAAATGGGCAAACCTCTCTCACATCAACACGAGATAATCCATCAGCTACGAGGTTTCACAATGAATCAGAACCCCCATTGATTTCTGATTATGACAAAATCGTTTTCTCTTCTACACGAGCTGCATTTGAATCAAAGATGAATGGGACCTTCGAGCCAGGGGTCTATTTGTCCACAGATGCAGTGAAAGCGTCCCTTTGGCTTCACACTCTGCTTGATAACAGGAATCAGAGAAACACTGACTCTATTACTCTCACATCTGCTGACAGAGGGCCGGGAGTTCCAATCCTATCTGCATCTCATCCTCGTGTAATTGATAACCTGACTGTGCTGCGTAATAACAATGATGACAAACGATCTCAAGACAAGGATAATAAGGGGATTTCAAACCTGGATAGAAACGGGTATCCGCTCAGTACTGTGCAATCCATCTTCCGAAGCAATACAGCAGAAGATTCAGTGAGAGGAAACACTGTAACAAACTTGTGTTTGACCTGCCAGAGAGATCGAAGAGAAGTGTCCACTGAGAAATCTGTGACTCTGCCTGCACTGTCACCTGATGGCTCCTCAGACTCTCCTCGTATAGAGGGGCTCACTTTCGATTTCAGTCAATTTACAACCTCATTACCCAGTTTACATCAGCAGTCGGTAGGAGAACAACAAGAAGAAATGCTGAACAAAGACATCATTCAGAAAAGCATTACCAAGCACTTCAGTTCTGAAGTGAGGGAACAACCAGTTTACAACCTGACTTTTCTCCCTTCACCCCCCAATAAAACTGTGAATCATGGTCAAAACATTTTCAATAACTCCCAAATCAAATCCTTTCCCTCAGATACTGAAACAGATGCGTTTGACACGTTATCTCTTGCTGAGATGCCATCAGCAACACAACAAAACACCATGAAACAATTGAGGCTGATTTCAACAACCGCAGAGTTTTATCGCTCATCAAAGTCAGACTATACTCTGGGGAAACAAGAGACGTTCAGAAAAAAGGTGAGCATCTGGGACCCACAGTCAAAACTGATACATTTCAGTAAGCATAACAACACTTCCCACAGTCTCTCAACAAACTTCAAAACTGCATTTGTCCAAAACCAACCTTTGGACTTCAAAAGCGGGTCAGTAGGCAAACCAGCTGACATCACTGAAGCTCCACACAGCAGTCAGAAAAGTGTTTTTCCAGAAGGTAGTGATCACAGCACTGCATCACATCCAACTGCAAGAATGAGGTTGATTGAAGCTCGTAGCACAATAGCATCCTTCAGTCTTAGTAGGCCAACCACTTCTGAAGTCAAAAATCCGGAGTCTCACTCTCTGACAGGAAGGGGTGATTCATTGTTCACTGTGTTGAAGAGCCAAACGCCAGCTCAACAAAGCTCTAAGACCAAAGACCCCATATTGACTTTGTTACTAAAGGATTCTGGATTCAAGTTTACATCTGTAACAACAAAGAGACACCTGACAGATGAGCAGGATTCTCAGACAGTTAACACTGTAAACAGCATTGTTAAACAGTACTTTGTTGATCCCTCAGGGCCAGCGAGTGAACCAGTTGTGAAGGAACCACAAACTCCAACCTTGACAATGACAAAGGTTGTTGTGCCTGTGAAGTTGTTTCTGTCTGAACCAAAACAAGACTTGGATGATGACGTGTCCACTTCGACTCTGACAACAATATCAAGCAAGACATTCTTTGAGAGAATGACAGCAAGCAGACTTTCAGGAAGTCAATCAAAAATCACTCAGGAGAGATTGTTTGATGTTAGCAATGATATCCATGTGGCACCGACACGCCAATCTTTTCTAAAATATAGCAGAGATTCACTAATAGTCCACAATCTGAAGCCAGGAGATAAAAATGAGCAGGTGTTGACGGTAGTTGCAGAAGATGAGGACAAAGAGATAATCAAGTTGGAGGGCGAGCAAGGCAAAGAAATTAAAGAGACAGAAGAGATAGTAAAGTTGCAGGACGAAGGCGAGAGCAGGGATAATGAAAAGTTGGGGAACAAAAGAGAAGAGCTATTTAGATCAGATAAGATGGAGAGCGGAAAACAAGAAAAAATAATTAGCACTGGCGCAGAGATAAATCAAAACAGAGAGCGGGAGGAGGTTAAAATGGAAGTGCATGAGGCCGAAACAAGTAGAGAGGGAGGTGGAGGGACCATAGGAGAGGAAGATATAACTTTGAGACAAGAGAAACATCCAAGACATGGGGAAGTTAGAGATGAGGAAGGTGCTGGAAAAGGTGTGACTAAAAAAAATACAAAGAATTTCACAGAGGATTTAGCTGAGAAGCAGAGAGCACCTTTGACAAAAGAGGGAGCAGAGGCTAGAAGACAGGAAGCAGCAAGCAAGCAAGACACCAAATGTAACAGGGAAATTGGGAGAGAGGACATGACAAATGTTCCCCTTGGACCTACTACTAATTCGAAAGATCTTATGAGAGACAAAGGGCACACTGTTACAAACCTGTCTTCTTGCCATAGTTTGATTAAACAGTTGAGAGTCCCTGAACACAAGGGCATTCATCCAGGTGAACATGTTGCACAAATTGTGGAAATGAAAAATAAGCCATTTTCCTACAAAGTGACAAGCAATCACAGACCACTGCACTCAACTCTGAGATTTCAAAGCCCGAAACTATCAAGAGTGACATCTTTCCCCAAAGAGACAAGCACACGGATTAAACTGTCCACCCATATGTTTACAAAGCACAGCCCTACGTCTTCACTTACCAAAGGAAGCACTCAGGTCAAAGTTGTCGAGGCTCCGTTTTCTGTGACTGCCATACCAAAACTGGCCCCAAAACTCTCTCTGGTGTTTGGAGTTAGCACCTCAAAGATCAGCGATGCACTGGAGCCAACAAGTTCCCCGCACAGCAGTGCAACTACATCAACTGTACTAAAAAGTAATATGCTGCCACCCACCACCCCACGATTGGCAATCACGGCAGAGCTCCTCAGAGCCAAGCCCCACATTACAGTAAATAGCTCTACTCTCAGTCTATCAATTCTTTACACCATCTCAGATCATAGGAATAAATTCAGTACTTTGGATTCAGAGGCAAATTCACTTTTACAGAATCTGAATGAGAATGAGCGAGCATACATTATGCCAGCACATATATCTGAATCTAATGTCAAGGACCCTTTAACCTCTGTGATGATTGAAAAAGTAAATACATCCACTTCAATGAATTCCACACCGACCCAGTGGATGTATAATGACTCATCTACCAAGCCACGCACAGCCAAAGCCTTATCATCTGTGGCCCACACCTCCATAGACCTGCCTCACCAAAGGCAATCTGCCCCTCAGACAAATCAGCCCGCCTCCTCCGCCTCTGGCATGACTTCAGGCCAGCCACGCTCATTTAAACTGTCAGCGCAGACAGCCCACTCAGATGCTTTGCATGGTCCTGTTGATGATAACGAGCAGAGATCTGTGCAGACCCTAATGGCATCGATGAGCCCTAAAGCGGAGAACAATCAATTTCCTCTCAGCAGCATGTCACTGCTGCCAAATCTCATGCTGTTTGGAGATGACAGTTTACCTGGCACCTATACCCTGACAGGACTAACAAGATCAGCCTCTGACAAAGAGATACTGAGGGCCAACTCCGATGCAGGATATGCAAATAGTGAAAGTGGCCATGCTGAGATCTTGTTAGGAACTGCTGATGAGACAAATCAAACTGAGAATGGCAGCATGCAAAATATGGTGACCTCGGGAGTAAAACATTCATATGTAGTCACAAAGCAAATGGCAGAGAGCAGAGATGAAATGAGCGGTTTCCCTTTAAAAGAACAAACCACTGGCAGGGGTGAACGCTATGCTAGTAACACTGAGGGATTCAACTCTTTGTCTGCTAAGAAACTTGCAGTATTAAGCACTAATGAGGACAAACACAATGACCTTTTCAGTGTAGATGGCGATGATGTTTCAAACAAGACAGTGAAAGCGACCCTTGACAGTAATCATTCTCAGTTAGGAGGTTATAAAAAAACAAGCGCTCAGCTTATCATGCTTGCAATTCAGACCACCCACAAGATGGAGGAGGCAATAAATGAAGATTTTTGGTCTGTTACAAATGATTCTGCTGTCCCTGTGCTTGACACAAACGATCCAACTGGCACCACTGCATTTGTCGAGTCAGATAGTCTGCCAGAAATACCCCAAATTCAGGCTAATGATGTGACTAACAATGCTATTTCTGATATAGAGCGTCACACAGCAAAAACAATTGAAAAGCAGCATGATCCCTCCACACCACAAGGCACTGCAGGTAACAGCGCTGTCTCTCTTCCACAAATCCATTCTGAAAATGACCTTAAGGTCCCTATTATAACCACACAGCAGATTGCTGACCACATAATGAATGTTACTTCCGAAATTCAGATAACCACAACTAAAACCAATGATTTTGTGTCACTTGGACCAACTGCCAGCGTAAGCAGTCTTATTGTCTCCAGAGAAGCTCATGAATCAGCACAGACTATTCCTGAGAGTGTACAAATTGTTACTGAGAGATCATCTCAGGCTGCACATACTGACCTTATGGTACAGCCCAATAGTCATATTGGGCCTTTGCCCCTGAGGGAGCCTCTCGTAACCAGCAATACTGGCAAACTCATGCCTGCTGTGAAAAGAAGAAACACAACAGAGCGTGAAATTTCTGTAAGAGCAATCGAACAGAGCCAGCATGCCCAACCTGGTATGATTGCAATAACACGTGCTATCAAGGACCCGGCACAGAGCGTCCAAACAGGTTTGTTAAAAGCTGCCCACAGAGATGGAGGGATATATAACACAACATCTACTTTGGCTGAAAAATTTGAATCTTCACCATTTGATGAGATCAAAGCATTGACAACAAAGAGCGCTTCTGAAGCTGAACGTCCTCCACATGAGAAGACTCCTACAGTACTGGTCAGAGGAGACCAACAAGAGCTGCATGCATTACCTGAAAAGACCTCAATAAGTCAAAGAATACTTCGGGCTGTGACTGATTCTGCAAAACCCACAGGGATCACACCTAGAGAGAATAAAACCAGCTGTAGGAGAACTGGCTGCGCTAACTCAGGCGTGACAAGTGAAACAACAATTGGAGCAGGCGAGATTGATCATACCGCTCTAGAGAAAATGTATAAAACGAAGGCCGGAAACACAGAGGGAGATCGTTTTAATGCGGCACACGCTCCTGTCACAAAACTAGAAAATGGCAGCTGTGGCGCTGACTGTCGTGTACCTGAAGAAGCCACACCACAGGCCATCTACCATGACTATGCAGCTCTTTCACCAGCCACCAGTAAATCTGATAATGACCACGCCACTGTTGATGAGACTACGCCACAAAATGCCAAGAGTATGACAAATGAAACTTCAACAAGAACAGAAACGGATCATTTAGAGAGACGTGAGGAACTTGAGCAGGCTCAGATTGTAGAAAAAACAACACACCCTCACAGACAGACCTCTAAAGCCCAGGAGGCAGTGGCAACAGAGGTCACACTATCTGAACCTGCACCAACTACTGTGCAGACCACAGAAAAGACAACTGAGCGGATACTGCTCGCTGAAAAACATATAAAAACTCAATTAAATAGAGGAGCAGCCAAAGCTGAGATATTCGAGGCACAAAATGCCACCAGGTCAGCACGTGCTGTGGCTAAAGGAGACACAGCAGTACAGGAGTTGGGGCGCAGGCTGTTACTGCTGGAGCCACAGTCTGAGTCAGAGCTGCTGAAACACAGGAGACGGACCTCACCTCATCTGTATCTCTCTGGGTAATCTTATTGTATAACCCTATTATTCTAGTGTTATCTATTAATCATGCATTAAATTAAAGAAGCATACTGGTGATTTGGCATGAGTTATGCTATTAAGTAGATAATCCATCAGAGAGAACTGCTTTATACTTTCCCTAAATTAATATTGTCACATGGTAATGCAGTTATGAGCAGGTACAGTTCTGAAAATGCTTCCTGATGATGCATTTAGGCCACTCCGAAATCCAATTTTTGGGAGTCTGCAAAGCATTGCAGTTATGAGATATGGTGCTGGAGGATCAATCCTAGAAGGGAAACAATAAGCAAACATGGATGAGGTGACACACAGTCGAAAAATATGGGACTTTGGTCATGACTAAAGACCTCCAAAAATGAATGACATCCCCATCAGCCCCAAGTGTACTTTGTGTTATTACTAATTAGAAAATGTTAGCATGCCGACATTAGCATTTAGCATTTAGCTCAAAGCACCACTGTGCATATGTGCAGCCTCACAGAGCCGACTGTTTACTTTGGATATGATGTTTGGCAGCTGTTCTTTATTGTCAGAAGTCAGAGCGTCCTCAAATGTACCAAGACTGAATAGGAAGGCAGTTTTCAAAACAGTACCTGCTCAACTTTGACAAAAGATGCAAGCAGTGAAATTGTTTACCGTGATGGATTAAGAGTCTGTAGCAAATTACAGTTGATTTTTGCTGCACAGCAAAATAGATGGAAACAAATTGCTGCCTGGGAGATATGAAATCAATCTCAGAACTTTAAAATTTGACTGAAACATGTTCTTGCCAGCAGTTATATAACGTGCGATTTGTAGTAAAATTACTAGCATGGTTTTATCACTCAGTTTCCCTTTACAAATCGCTATTGCCAGTGTAACAGAAGTTTCAGATGACCTGTGTGGCAGTGGGAACTACACAGCAGAGATGAGTCTGAACCTGGGAAGAGGTGTAGAGCCTGGTGATGCTGTGCCTGCCCTGGGGAACCTCAGAGTGGTTATCAACCTGAAGACAAACAACAGTCGGATAAACCTCGGGGTCACCTCCTGTTGCTTGTCCCCAACCACTAAGCCTGACCTCATCAACTCCACCTGCTGCCTTTTCTCCAGGTACACAAGAAAGTATGAAATAAAGTGACTGGTAAGAGGTTTTCTTTTTCATGTTCAGACGGGTAGAGTTTGCTGTGTTGTTCATTTCAGTGTGTGAAAGGCTTAATTCAGGCAAAGTAATAGGAGAAAGAGCAGTTCAGAAAATGTGTACTATAAAAACTAAATATAGATGAGCAGAGGCAGCAACTACAGGATGTACACAGTGGGAAATTTACAGTACATTTACTGATTTATGAGCAGCCATCTGGACTGCATATCATGAAAAGAAATGCAAGCACTCAGTCTTTTATTGTAGGCTTTTTTATTTCATATGCAGCCCTATATGGTAGAAATTGGACTGAGGTTCTCAAAATAAATAGTCGAAACCTGACTTTTGCTTTTTCTAAACATATATTAGAAATACATCCATGAATAATGCAACTTTTCAACCTCCATAAAAGCCTTAACACATCCTGGCTCAACTGCCATTGCTCACAAACATATTTACTAGAGAAACAGTTGTTGTAATTCATATCAATCCAGTGAGTTGCAGATTCATTTTTAAAAGCTGAATACTCTCTGCTCAGTAAACAGAGGACTGCCAAAGGTTGATGGTGTTATCTCTCCGAGCCAGCATCACTCTGATAGATAGAAATTCAGCACGGTCCTGCACACTCAGAGAGGGAGCAGTGTAAACGCACAACCCCTAAAATATATCAGACTGTGAAAAGGCTGGCTGTTTGAGTTTTACTGTGTATCTGAACACAACACTCGTTTAAAAGGTGGGAACACCTGGGACAAATCTTTTCAATATGTATGTCTGTGAGGTGGAATGAAAGAGACGAGAAAACGCTCAACGTCACCCTGAAATCGTAAAAGTATACTGGCAGAACATCAGCATACTGGTGAATAGATTCTCGATGATGATGCTTTACATTATGCACAGTGAGTAATGATACTCATCTGACAGCAACATTAAATAAAAGCTGACCTTTACCTAACATGACTTCTTTCTCTTAAGCCTCCAACTCAATTCAATATAAGAGATTAATGGCACGCTACTTTTTTCCCTGTTGTCGTTGTTATTGATGAATACAGCTTTAACGGCTTTAGGCAGCTGTACTGTATGGAGACTTTTTTCTCCTGCAGGATAGTCTCAGTTTTACCATTTTTGCTTAGAAATTTCACTATTTCTTTCAAGGCAAACATGACTGTGCTAAGGTTATACTGTGTGTTCTTTTTGGTGCCTCAGGTTAGCAGCAGAGCCAGCGGGGATCACGCTGCTGCCCAGTGCCCTGTCAACCAGTGCCAGCTTCACCATCAGTCTCTTCCAAATGATTAATTACTCAGTAGTGTACCTACACTGTGATCTCAGTGTCTGCCTGAGAAACCGCTCTGACTGTGAAAGGGTAAGACTGCAGTGGGTGTAATAAATGCGAGAGCATGAGAGAATGAGCGGCTGAGAGTGATTTAAATTTAGTGACACGGGGTGTGACACTGTGAAAACAGGGAGGCAGACGAGAAGCGAGCAGGCTGATGTAAATGGGCTGGGGAGAGGAGCAAGAAGGGAGACCAAGGTGAGTGAGGGACTGGGGAGAAGGTAAATGAGGACATGGCTGAATATGATAGGAAAACTAGGAGAGGAAGGATTATTTGCGAGCAAGAATTAGAAGTGAAAGGGAAGGGTGTTGTGTGATTGAAAGATCCTGCCATAGGTGTGGGACCGCTTTCTAAATGTGACAAGAGTGACTGAGGCTGAGTCTGACAGACAAAGACACGCAACCTAAAACATCTGTCATGTCATTATGCACTCCGAGGGTCAGATAAGGTCTTTGCAAAGTTATAGAACACACTGGCAGAGCAGCAAAGGACGCCGTCTCCTGCTGTTGTGGGAACAAGGTCTCTGATTTAATGGGAAAACTGAATCATCTGACAAGTACCCGTTAGAGGGCAGAGGTGAAACAGAGGGTAAACTCAGGAGACTCATTTTGATGTCTGCCTTTGTGGAGCACTTCTACAGCTCTCTTATGATGTGTCTGCTTGTGTTTTCTTGTATTGCAAAGCCTCTCTGTTTTGCTGTGTGTAATGGTCAGTTTAAATTCGTAGTAGGTGTTTGCATTGGTTTACTTGTGTTTGTAATGTCTAACTAGACTACAACACCTGTTTACCCAGAGTGTTCACGTTCTTCCACATAATCTGCAACTTCCTTTGTGTGCATCTTTTGATCGTTTGTCCCCTTTGCTCTTGGATATGGTGTTTCTTTCTTGGCACTTGATGTCAGGCTACATATTTTTTCTTGACACATTAAAAGCTATACAATAAAAGTGTACTGCCGTGTTTGAACTACTCCAGCTCAGAGTGGGCCCGTTTAGATTAAAAGAAAGAGTGTTGCTTTCAAGTGAGATCCTACTTCCAGATCCCTGTTTGAAATAGATGTTTCCACTGCTGCCCTTTTATACAAATAAAAAGGATACCACACAGGAAAACAGCGTTTAGACATACTTATCATAGAGGTATTATTTCAACGACTATTTCTGTGCATTGTCCTTGCTATTTCTGATGATAAACAGGAACACCATCCGTCTTCCAAAAAAAGTTAATCACCTGTTAGCCACTCACGTTTCCCTTGTCTTTTTATAGCAATGCCTCCAGCAGAGGAGTGCATTTCCCTCAGAGGATCCAGAGGCTGTTGTCACCAATCTCAGGAATCGCATATCCTTCGGTCCCATGTTGAAAGAAGTTAAGAATTCGACCTCCTTGGAGGAGATAGGTAATTATTTGCTGTGCCTTAAAACACAAATAATCAATCTGAGATAACAGAGCGCATACGGGAGATGCTGCAAGACAGGAAATGAGCGATGACCATGCCATTTATCTTTAGCATGTGACGAGATGAGACATGTAAGTGTCTCTTTGTGTGTCCTTGGGTTTATCATGGGAAGCAATACTCTAGTGTGCAAAACAACACACTTTTGTAATAGTGCACAAACAAATCATGGCTGCAGCCTCATGGCCGATGATTTCTCTGTTTGACTTTCAGACCCCCCAGAGCTGGACCTGGTTCTGGTCATCGTCAGCCTGGTGGTTGGCTCCTCTCTTGTCACAGTGACGCTGCTGCTGGTGTGGCTGGCCTACCGTCGCCGTGGAATCTGGTTGCTCCACTCCGCAGCTCCGCCACGAGCCTGCTGCGGCTGCCTGCACCCAGGAGGAGGTGACCTGGTCCTACCGTGACCAAGGAGGATCCACTGCCAATTACACTGATCATGTCCCCACCAAAATAGCTGCCGACAATTGCATTAGTCAACAGACAGTGGAGCAGTCAATCGTATTAACCGTAGAGCAGAGGCGGACGGTCGCATCAGCCGGTACAGGCCAGACTAGATGATGAGGTGCAATCCAATTCACACCTCCTCTCGTAGGTGACACAGCTGTTGCAGTCGAATTCACTCTTAGCCGTGGACAGTCTATTATCATTCACTGAAAATAAACACCATCCTCAAATAGAAAAGCTGCTCTGATCCCTTTATTTTCCCTCAGTGGCAACAAATCGATACACTTTGTCTCCCACTTTGAGATTGATAGCTCGTTAATACTGGTTTAATATAATGTATGCATTCGTGGCTTGACAGTTATATTGAGCCGCTGTGATCGACTGTTTAGGGAGAATGTCTCCCATCGGGTTAGGAAAATTCAAGCGCATCTATTATCACAAGAGAATGTACATGAACCCCCTGCAATGGTGGCTATCTATTTAAATGTCCAATCAAAATGACAAATCATATTGCATCAGTATGTCATAATATGATTTGACAAGCAATGTAACTTGATCATTAATCATTGTCCACCATTTAATAACTGAATGAATATATAGATATAGCAGTTCTCTTGGGAGGAATTCTTGATCATTACTAACTTTGCCTTTAATCCATGCTCTGTATCTCTGACTTGGATCCTTGAGCAGTGCAATGAAAGTATATATAATGAGAAAAGATGTCTGTTTCTGTTATTTCTCACATCATATACCTTTATCCATTACTACATGTAAGTTATCAGTGAAAGAACATGATTAACTTATGACACTGCCATTCTTCTTCCCTCACTATGTGTGGGCACACAACTATGCAGCTGACAGCAGAGATTGGATACAGCAGTTCCTGGTAGTGATTGTGAAACTATGACAACAGTCTCTGACAACAAATTCAGCGATAGTGATAACAAATCAGACAACAATGACATTCCCTTAAAAAGACTTACACTGAAGGTGTTGTAAAAATCAGTTACAAGGAAACTGAGTTAAAGAAATATAGACCAAAGGCACCTGTGTTATACATGGTTTAAGAAACCCTGTCCCTTCACACCTTTCCCACGTTAGAGGATCGACATTAAGTTCCATGGGAGCAGCAACACATTCATCATTCTAGTAATTAAAGCAGTCTCCAGAAGTAAATCATAACATACATTACATTCGTTAGCCTGACTATCATTTTATTTTACGTCAAGAAGACAGTATTGATGTTAAATAAAGTTGAATGGAGCAATAAATCAGTGCATGATATATTGACAGAGAAAGCTTGAGTTCTCCTGCTAGCATGTGAGTTTCTGACGCCCACAGCTATTACTTTGTTGACCAAATAGTGTTAGGTGACAAAAACACTCATTCAGATGGCCATCTGCCCTCTTTACCAGTTTATCTTCAGGACCCTGAAGAAGGTCTCCAGCACCCATTTGTCCAAGTGAGGGGTAAAACTTTCACGCATAGTTAATTTACACACACAGGCTCTCTCTGGGTGCTCTAGGTGTCTGTACCAACATCCAATAAAAACTGTATTGCAGCAGAATGATTCAGGTTTTTTTGCATTGAAGGGCAAGTTTAGCCAAGGCACTAACAGTTGCTGTTTACTCTCAGCAGCTCAGATTCTGCAGGGTCCTCACCACCTATATCCTTTTTCACCATTGCAGCAGCCTCAGCCTCAGCCTCAGCCTCAGCCTCTCTCTACTGCATTTCTTCACCTGTATCCTATTGCTCAAATAAATATGGTTGAATATCTGAGCCAGCCAAAACACTATAAAATGCATTTTCGCTGTTGAAAACTAAGCTAGTTTGCAATACAAGCAAAGAGAACAAGGAAGTTCTGTTTTTCTAGAGCAACCCCCCCCCACCCCCACCCCCGCTATGGGAAGGTGAAATCCAACCATAGATTTATAATATGATAACTAGATACTGGATGCCAAGATGGTATCTCTTCATTGCAGTGGAGTTGGTCACCTAGTGCAAACACCAAAAAGAGATTTTAGCCTCCAGGTTTACTTCTGTGGTATGCAGCCCTCTGAATATACACATTAGTGTTTCTCCTGCTGGCCCCACCCATGAGTTCCTGCTCTGCTTATAGACTTTACAATGTAATGATGTCATGGATTTTTTTAGTCACTTTTCATGGCTCCAGGAAGGCTTTACAAATATAAAACCTCCATGGATAAAACAATGATAATAGAAAGAGTCATAACTGACCCTCTCTGCAGTTCGAGGTGTCCTGCCAACAGTTTTACAGACGTGTCTCTTGTAATGTTGGTCTATGAGGAAAATGCTTTTTGGGCTGCAGGGGATTTTTTTAGCTGCAATCCCGCGAGTTTCCACTGGGAAAAAAATACTGCAAGGCTGAGCGTTCCTGGCGTCCTGAATCCAACCTGTAGTTCTTCCTGCTTCCAACTATGTCACTGTCACATTAAATGATGTCACTGGATGCAGGAAGAACAACAGAACAAGAATTTACTGCTTCAGTTGGCTACACTTACTTTCAACACTGATTGGACATCCACAATAAAGGTGGTGAATTTTGCTTTTAACAAGTTAGTAAAAATGTTATATTTGCAACACATTAGCCTATCGTTAGATAGCTAACATAATGGCTAGCTTGGTTAGCAGTAAAGTCATCTTCTAATCTATAGCACTGTGCTAGTAGATAAGATAAGATGCCTTTATTGTCACTATATACAGTGATAGAGTGAAACTTCAAGTGCCCTCACAGTGCCATTTAAAACTTTACATACATTATGTGAATTCATACATACTCACCCATACACACCCCCACTCATACAACAACTAACACAAGATAAAATAAAATATATATGAAATTGCACTGATGCATGACAGTCATTCCACAGACCCGATGTATAAAATATATAAATAAGTAATAAATAAATATTGCACGTGTTGAGGATTGTGGGATGGGTTACAGAATTACTGAGTGATTATTTTTGTTTATTGAGAGATTGGATGGCTCTGGGGAAAAAACTGTCTTTAAAAGTCTGTTGGTGTGCGACCCGATTGACCTGTACCTCCTCCCTGAGGGCAGAAGGTCAAAGAGGTGATGGCCGGGGTGAGAACTGTCTTCAGTGATTCTTTTTGCACTGGAGAGGTATCGGGAGTCAGCAATGTCTTCAAGTGAGGGGAGAGGGGAGAGGGCAGCCGATGATTTTTGAGGCTGAATTTATGACCCTTTGTAGGGCTTTTCTGTCCGCTGCTGGGCAGCCCGCGTACCATCCTGTGAGGCAGTAAGACAGCACACTTTCTATGACTGTGCGGTAGAAGAAGTAGGGGTTGCTACCAGCACCAGAATGTTTAACTTGAATGAACTACTTGTGGCAGAATAATAATTCAGAGATATTTTACATCATGACCACAGAAATGAATAAATCTACTCTAAATCAGAGTCCATAAAGTGTGAGAAATATTTACTCATTTTCTATTGATTAGAAGTAATAAACATATAATCATTGCTAATCATAAATATTTTTTATTACTGTAGATATGAGTTAAAAGAAAATGGTGTATGTATTTGCCATCTGTCCTCAGGTGGTGTGATGATGTTCAGAGGAGAGTGTTTGTGTGTTAGAGTGTGTTTCAAGTCCATGAAACAATGGTGGCAAGAGTAGAGAGTAGAAATCAAAGCAAACAAAACATTAGGAGGACATTTTCAACTAAAGCCTAGTTCACATTACACGATTTTCACCCTGATTTTGCGTCATGGAGACTATCGTAATCTTTTGAGTGTTCATACCTGGCGACGTGTGTTTCTGTCAGCAGGAGTCTCGCCAACTGCGTTACGACGTATGCACACCACAATATTTCTCCACCGAGCCCTCGCCGACAGAGCCCCAGATAATGCGTTGACATCACCAAACTTGGAAACGACACATCGTAAAGGCATGGATATTCTTTATTATCCTGTGTCCAAACACAATGCGCTCCCCGTGATCCTGTGGACGCCGCCATTGTTGTTGTTGCTTGCCGGCCGGCTTGTCAGTCTTGCCAGATCTTGGGAAAGAAACAAGCAACCAGGGCTATGGAAACAAGCCCAAAAGAAGCGACTATCATGCGTTCAAATAACTTATTAGATGGATATATATAGAGGAAGATGATGTTTAGAGAGCAAGCCCAAATAAGCAACTCCACTTTAGAAACAAGCCCAAAGTCGCAGCTAATAAGCAGACTTGGCAAGTGGCAACCCTGCGGCTTGTCCTCCTCACATTTCTTCTGTCCTCCTGCGTGCTGACGTGGGACATATCCCGCTGATGCTCTTTGTCAGTCGTGTCAGACTTCTCCAGTTTTCTAGCATGCCAGATATCCAGTCCCAGTCACAGACGAGGGGGCGACTTGCTCGTAGGCTTGTTTACTCACGAGGACTAGTCGTGGCAGACTATCTAGCGACTCACCTCCAATCCAAGGTGGCTCTCAAGATCCTCTGCGTCGTCAGAATCGTGGTGAAAATCGTGTAATGTGAACTAGGCTTAAGCCCACAACAGGAGGTGAATGTGAACAACAAAAAAGGTGAATGCAGTACTGAGACAGGTTAGTTGCTCCTGGTGCCTATTTCATTTTCAATTCTGGAGATTGCTGCTGTCATTAATTGGGAATTACAAACACTGTGGGTGAGAGTCTAAGAACAAGTGAGTGAAGATTTTCATCCCACAACAGCAGCAAAAAATTTGTCGAAAAATATTTATATCAAGGGAAATCAAAACAGACACTGCTGTAGGCTGTATTAAGTTAGGTTTACATTTCAAAGGTTTTAAAATTAGATGACATAGATTTGAAGTAGCGCATAACATAGGAATACATTACAATTCCTCCCTCTCAGAAGTAAATCCTAGACATCCTGTTCCTCTACTGACTAGATCATGATTCACTGTGTTACTGGGCTCTCACGTACCTCGCATGTACATAATTCTGGGGAAATACAAGTGGTAAAATATTTGCATAAGATAAGGATTTGATTAGAAAAACATTCAATGCTCTTGAGAGATACACAGAAAGCAATTAATGTTCTAGTCTGAAACACACAGTGTAGATACACAGGCATTTACCACAGTACAGATTACAAGGCAATCCGTTCTCCTCAGTGCCCCCCGATCTTTCGTTCTGTTGGGTTACGTTTAGCGCCTTCTATGCTCACAGAATATGGATCAGAGACACTGGAGTTAAGCTTGTTAGTTATTAGAGGACATGAGGGGCAATGGAAAAGCCTTTGGCTCCAGCAAGTCAACTCGCCAAGTGTGGTGGAGCCTGCTAATGCGACTGGCTAAGCTGTGAGATGCGGGTTCCATCAATGAAGACGGACTTCTCCCCTCAGGTAACCTATCAGGAATCTGCTCACGAGTGCCTGGGTTTCATTGGAACATCAATCCATGAGTCTGTCTTAAATAATACTGTGAGTTAGCGAAGCATGAAACTATGGCTGCCAGTGAATGTGAAATTACTGCGCCTGCATGCATACAGTAGAGAGAGACAGAGAGAGCTGAAGGGTAAGGAGGTGTGGGAAAACATTGTATTGCAAGGAGGTGACAATGAAACTAGAGAAATCTAATGCGTATCACCCGTTAGAAATACCAGACAGTGCAGATTCAGTGCATATGTTGCTGTGTAAAGCCTGTGTGGAGAAAAGCATTTAAAAAAACACTGTCTAATGATGAAGCTGTTTCATATTTGTGAGATAGGGTATTCTGCTCACCTATTAGCTAAAATCTTATGACAGCCCATCGTAATGATCCAGAGAGTAGCGGTGTGCTGCAAACTAATTAAATGTGTTCACAGCATTTTCTATTTAGGGCGCGTGCAGGTGGATCACATCACCAACATACAGAACACTGGAAATGTCTAAATGCAAATCATTCTACAGATGTGCATCCTCTCTTTACTACAGTCCTGCACGGTGAGCCAGCAGGCTTAAAAGGAGCAATGAGAGTGGAAAATCCCACTGAAGTAGAATTATTAATACATTCTCCTCAAGGTCTGTTTGAAATGAAAGCCTGAACACAGAGTCACCTCGGAGCAAAGAAGGAGAGAAGATATGACTGCAGAATCCTGACCAGTGGTTTCCCTCTCATGAGACATATATTATGGACCGAATTCCTAATGAATTGCTTTTGCTTTTATGTTTTAGAAAAGTGAGAGAAAGACAGAGACAACAGAAGATGGACAGCTGCCTGGTGAGAGTTGCACACATTTGAGAGTTTATGATGGAGATTTGCGTCATGCTCTCGGCAGGGACCATATTGAATCTAAATGTGCTATCTGCCAGGAATCAAAAACACAAGGGAGATGGCCCAAATATTTATATAAATATGTGTGTGTGTGTGTGTGTCTATAAATGTGCCTATCAGAGTTCATCTCCTTCTTTACTTTTGCAGCAAAACACCTCATGTCCCCAGATAAATTCAGCTGTAAAAGGCGATGAGTTGTGGTAGAATATAACTGAGGAGCCTATAAAACAGAACAGCAGGTGGGAATAAGAGGGGAGGTGGTAAAGGACATCTTTGTTTCCTCATCTTCTTGTATGAGCTCCCTGTTACTGTAATCCTCTCACATAAGCCAGGCAGTTTAAATCTTTTCCCACCCTGCTTTAATGATGCAGAAAGATGAAATCTGCGATTTCGAGGTCCAGTGTCAAGGTAGAAGGCAATAAATGTCTTGACACATTGGGAATTGAAATGGGTGCCGTTCACACATCACAGTCCCTATGCCATCAGAAAAGACACTCAAAGTCAGCTTGCAGCAATGCTAGATTTACTATTCATCTGAATTAATTATTGATCAGTTTACAGTGCTCTAAATGAATCACGTGATCAGCTGCGGCAGAGAATGACGCATAGCTAATTTTAACTAAAAACAAAAAGTTTTTTTTTCCAAACACAGGGACAAAAGAAAATAATTCCCCTCTTGTTTTCTGTTGCAAACAACAAGCCTCCAAACACAACTCAGTTTGAAAGCTGTTAATCTCATTGTGTTTTCTCTGTGTCTTAGACAGAGCAGGGACAACCAGCCAGACTGACTGTAAGTGATTAATATGAGAGAAATGCAGCTCAGTTCCGGCGAGTGTCACAGCAGATACTTTTTGTGCGCATAATGAATGCAGGAGCTCTGCCAGCAAAGTGTTAAAATTGATTTCCAACACAATTTGAGGCAATTTACACTCAGTTAAGAGCTGTAAATGATGAACATTAATATTTTGACTTGGTCTAGATTTTTGTTGATTGGTTAAAGTGAATTGTTTTGGTATTGTCGCCACACAGTGGACAATAACACTCCAAATCTGTTTGCATATTGGTTTTGAAAGTTTTATTGAGAAAACTCTTCTCTGAATAAGTCTGATACCATGTCCAATCACAGAGAAACCAGCTGGCAGTGGTGGGTTGTAACTGACACGTTCTCATTCCGTTGTTGTAAAATACCAACAGAATATTAAATATTCCAGAATATAATAATTAAGTAGTAGTTCATATATTTTGTAGCAAGTGCACTCGAGTAAGAGTAAAACTTATTCTGCAAAACAACGACTGTTAGAGGCACAATTTATAAAAAAAACCCAAGTACATGTAATGGAATAATGTAACATGCTACTAAAGCCAATTTTCATTCCCAGGTCGACAAATACTAGCGCTTTTTCACTCCCCTCAGTGTATGATACCAATGGTGAAGGCACCCTTTGGAGTCTCTATGATACGCACAGCTGTCTCCTGGGTGAGACTCATTGTAACATGTGATATAGTTGTCAAATGGTCGTGGTTGAGACAACATAACCACTTGGTTAGGTATATTCAAAACGTCATGTTACGGGTTAAAATAAGTACGTAAAGTGATGTAAATATGTGTGATGGACAGACCTTACGCCATGGTTTCAACAGCACTCGCCAGATAGATTCCCCTCAACAACGAAGGGGTAGTGTTGAGTGGTAGGGAATTTTACCTACGAATTGGAACGCCACTTCATGCAAATTAACGTAACAGACGTGTTCATCACGTGTATCGTCGACGTAGGCTTCTTGCACAGAGAACTCTGTAGATACTCATGTTGGCTACATCATGAATAAGCGTTTTTCAAGCATATATATTCCAACTCAACATTACAGATATGCGGAAACATGACACATTCCGACATATTTTGGAATTTTTGCGTGCTTATTTGCGAAAATAGTACTTAAATTGTGCGATGATGATGATGCGATTGTGCGAATTTCCCTTCACACGCAAAAACAAGGGCTAGGGACAATTTTGAGGGGAAGTGTGAGTATTGGGACGGACCCTTGGTGTCATATGGCACATCAAAAGTGGATTTCCTGGATGAAATTCTATGTTTGTTTGATCCACTCATCCTATGCGGACTTTCTCGCTCTATACTATGTCAGTTGCTCTAAGTGTCAAATGTTACAGCAGATGGGTTTACCTTGAAATTAGCTCAGTACAAGGCAAACCAACTACTTAAAATTTCTAATACTGTAATCCAGTGTGGTCGGACCACTCTGGATTACAGTATTAGAAATTTTAAGTTGCTGATTTGGTTCAGAAATCCCTTTAAGTCCTAAGCTGTGTTTACTGGGGGATCCGTCACAAATACCAAACTTATCCAAATGTGCATTTTCTGTTATTATTTTGGGTCTGATAACTGTCTGTGGAGTTATTCTAAGACACTGGATGGCGAAATTGGGTTGATGCAATGGTGAAAATAGCATATTATGAATGTATACTTAGTAGAATAAATGGCGATCAGGAGAAAGAAGTTTCTCCTTGGGATCGGTTCTGGACTCATATCAAAATGGATGATAAGCCTACATAATTATGAAATTGCTCTGTGATTATGTGACCCTGTAGGGTGATGTATGAGGATGTAGGTGTGACATGTTTTTTTTTGTTTGCTTGTTTTCTTCTCTTTCCTTCTAGACTTATGTGTTCATTTTTCTTTATGCTCTGGAGTCCAAATCCATATTATAAAAAAATATGTGCCTTGTATTCTTGTATGCCCTGATATAATAATATATGTATGCCGTGTACCGAGCCTTTCAAACCAATAAAATTTGCAAAAAAGGAAAAATAAAACATAAAAAGCCTGGCGTGTCTTAGAGAGACACCAAGGGTGTCTTTGCTGTCGGTATTGCACACCAAGGGGTGTGATGGAGTTACATTTACTCCGTTACATGTTGTGGATATTTTTGTTTAAACAAATTATACTGCAGGGTAGTTGTTTTGCAAAACATTTTTTACTCTAACTTGAGTACATTTGTTTTAAAATAGACTTACTTCTACTCAGTTACATTGGACTACATGATTTTCTGACAGCCTTTGCACACGCATACACACATGCACTCACACACAAGCTTGTACTTCATACTTGTGAGGACATTATTCGATGCAGTACATTTCCTTGCCCCTAACCCTAACCTTAACCATCATAACTAAATGTCTAACCCCAAACCCTAACCCAAATATGAACCTAATTATAACCTTAACCCTAAAACCAAGTCTGAAGCCTCCAACAGGTCTGAGGGTCTGTACAAAAGTGAATACCAGCCAAAATGCCCTCACTCTCAAGGTCTTATACTGAAATTGGTTCTTACAAAGATAGATGTACAAGTGCACACACACACACACACACACACACCACCCAGACCCAGTGCCCTGGAGAATTGCCATATTCTCAAACTCAAACTGCCGACTACTGAGGCGTTTCTTTGGAGCTGCTGGGGGTTAAGTGCCTTGTTAACGTGTAGTTTGATAGAGTTGGATGGTTCATTAGGCTGTTTGTTTTCTGTGTACAGACCCAAAATACAACGGGCATATAGAGTATATCATATCATCTATCATAACTGATACTCTGCTGAATCGAAGTGTTTCTTAGGAACTGTTTAGTTTTCATTTCAGATACGTGTGGGTTAAACTGAAGGGAAAAGAGAAGAAGTCACAGTTTCTCTGGAACACAGAAAGCTCAGTCAAGAGTCCTGCAAGCTAAAAACCGGCTTTGCAACATTGTAGTGCAAACAAGTTCTGCGTCCCTGCTCCTCCCCCGAGTGAACAGAGCTGTCTAGTATCTATGTGACTCCACATGCCTTTCACACAGCTAGCTGCCACTCATTTTAATGTGTAGCCATGTACTACGACTTTCTCTTTCCCTGCATGAGACACAAGCTCCTGCGGTGCAACTGATCAATGCTGATCTGAGGGATAAACCCTGTTTTATGTGTAGGATTAAACAGTGAGTGTGTCAGAGAGGATCTCTGTGCTCATGGATTGCATTGGCGGATCCCCTGGGCTGTTGAGGAGCTTCAAGAGGGACGACTTTGAGGCTGACTGGATTAAATTGGCAGAATGCAGATTTGGTCAAGTGTACCAGGTCAAACTGAAGCTCCAGCAGGAAAAATATGCCTTGAAGAGCTTTGACACAGCCTTGTGTGCAACTAACTTTTACAGGTGGGAACCTAAATTGTGAAAACTAGCACAAATTGTATATCAACCTGCTGTTAAGAACAACAACTGTCTGGAGTTACAATGATTTCTCAGTTTATTGGCTAAATTGTGTCTCTTAAATTAATTAGTACTCTTTGCACCTCTACAATGTTTGACAAAGGATTGAATGTTTCTTGGTTCAAGTTACAAAGTAACCTTCACTGACCATTATGTTTTCCATCACAGGAGACTAATAGACGAGGCATCCATCATAGCAAAAGTGAATTCCAAGTACATCGTGTCCATCTACGGACTGTGCAGTGAGCCGACTGCTGTGGTGATGGAGCACATGAGTAATGGATCACTGAACAATCTCCTAGCCAGTCACACTTTAATGTGGCCAAAGAAGTTCCAGATGATTCACGAGGCCTCTATGGGAATGAATTTCCTTCACAGCATGAAACCTCCACTTCTCCATCTCAACCTCAAGACATCCAACGTCCTGCTAGATGCACACCTCCACGTCAAGGTCAGTAAAGCTCAGTGACAACTGCATGATGACACTGTAGATTATTACAGCGATCTCTTGACATTTCTGTACTCTGAAGAGCACTTCTGTACTGCTTCTTGTTTTTCTACCAAGATTTCAGATTTTGCTTTAGTCCACTGGGAAGAGGGCATGAGCAAGAAGTTGTTCATGGAGCATCTGACAGTGAGAGGAAACATAAGTTACATTCCTCCAGAGACATTCACTCAGTGCCCCGATCCTCCAGGAACTACCTTTGATGTTTACAGGTGACTTGCCAAGGGCATTTTTGAAATTGCACCATCAGAGTCACTGCCCCCCCCCAACCTCTTGATTTAGTGCACAACAGTGTAACCTTGCTCTCTACTGTATATATTTTTTCTCCATTTCAAGTCAGTGGGACATATTCTATATATTTTGCTCATGTCTGACTCAGTCTTTCCTGCCCTTTAATATTCATTGGTTTTATTCTATCTTAAAAAACATTGCCTTTTTTACAGAGCTATTTTTTATATAAAAGAGGAACTGCTACAAAGTTCACTGAATGCAGGGTGTGCAAAAATGTGGAAGTTAGGACTGAAGTGCCTCTTTCTTCTTTGATCTACAGCTTTGGCATAGTAATGTGGGAGATCCTGACTCAGCAGAAACCACACGCAGGTAGGGACGAGTTCATTTGAAATGCATCACATCGTCATATCAAATAGATTTTTAGGTGTTACTTCAGCAAGGAGTCATGTAACACTCAATATGATCACTTAGACTGCATGAGGAGGGGAAGGCATTTTTATCTCAGCTTTTCACAGTTGCTTTTGATAATGATGTAAGAAAAATTTCACCATTCATATCTCATTTTAACCCTCTTGATATTTTTTTGCATTGTAGTAAAGTGAACATGATACTAGTCAAGCCGAGGCTTTCTTTGATGAAGTACATAGCGCAAATCTGGTAATGTCCAGCAACAGTCATACAGTCTTCCAGCTTCCTCCCACAGCCCAAAGACATGCAGGTTAATTGGTGACTCTAAATTGTCCGTAGGTGTGAATGTGAGTGTGAATGGTTTTCTGTCTCTATGTGTCAGCCCTGTGATAGTCTGGCAACCTGTCCAGGGTGTACGCTGCCTCTCGCCCAATGTCAGCTGGGATAGGCTCCAGCCCCCCTGCAACACTCAAGAGGATAAGCGGTTATGATAATGGATGGATGAATAGTCATGGCTAGTTTTTTCCCTGGAAGCAAATAACCCTTTACTTAAAAATAATGAAAACCTTGATCTTAAATTAAGCATTTGTGAACCTTTTTATGTCATCACCCTTGTCATGTATTAATTATCAAAACCTAAACTGCTAATCCAATCTAAAATTTTGTTTTATTTACTTACACATAACTGCACTTAACTCTTTTACAGAAAAAGTTTGACATTTTGGGAAATGGCTTATTGTCTCTCTTGCAGAGTATAACATATAACATCGATACCACGGTCATGTTTGTCCATTAGTCATGAAGTTACAGCCAGGAGATGGCATGGTAATAGAATAGACCTACCAGCATCGCTAATGATGACAACACACCAAGCAACATTACCCCACAAATTACATTTTTTCTGTGGCTGTGAGGTGTGTTCATGTGTTTCAGGCAGGAAGAAATTCTTTGAAACAAGAGTTATCACGTTACAGGAGTCACAGGACTTGACTGGCTGCAAAAATTCTTTGGCTGCAATTCACTGCTAAAAGTTAAATCGTCCCCTGCTTTTAGTTTGGCCACACTTTGCTGCTGCTTGGTGTGATTTGGCATTATGTTTTTGGCATTAAGCTCACCGATTAACACGTTGCATTTTGGTACAGAAAACAGTGTTAAAAAACACCCTGAAGCTATTCCCTTTAATAGAACAAACAGGCAAACATAGTGTGTTACTGTCATATCATTTTGTTGATCTACATTGAACCTTGTGTCTGACTTCTGTTTCTTGGACCCAGGGTGCAGCATGACCACAGTGCTCTTACAGGTTTCACACGGTAAGAGACCCTGTGTGGAGATGATACCCGAACAGAGGCCCCGCGAGTGTGATCAGATGATCAGCATCATGAAGCAGTGCTGGGACCAGGATCACGGGAGGAGGCCACAGTTCTCAGGTGCAGAAGTCAAAAGCTGACTTTCTAATTTTGGATTTAAAGCTTTTAATGGAACTGCAGCACTTTGTGTCAGGACAAAGACTGGTTAATGGCCAGCCTGCATTTAAGAAAGGATCATAGCATGAACTATAGCTCGGTGTCATTGACTGAAGATGATGTGTGACTTGTCAAATTTGTCTGATGGTGTGTGTAATTGCTTTTGTCATTTTCATGTCTCGTTAAAAGCAATATTTGAGTGTAAAATGATGCCAGTTTGTTTTCCCTTAATGAGATTGTCAGCAGAAAAGAGAAATGTTATCAAACACAGTATTAATATGCAACACACAGATTCCAACACACTGAAAGATGATGAGTGCCAAGTTAAAAAACAGACATTTTAAGGTCATGTTGAAACATCAGTGTTTTAATCTGCTGCTATTAAAGCCATTTGGCACTTGTCCTTCTTTTGATCCACATTCTTTGAATGTACCAAATTAAGTAACCATATTGTCCCCTTCGAACTTGTATGTAATCATTAAGTCAGCGGTGAGTTATGACGCGCTCATAGAGAACACATTCTCCTGCATGTAGTGCTTGAGTGAAACGCGTAAGTGGGTCACCTTTGTCTAGACATGCACCTGTGACTTGAGGAGACATGTTAATACAAATGAGTGTCATGCATATTCATAAACAGCAGTAATTCCAATTTGACACGTTCACAAAACTCACCGCTGGTTGCATATGTGTGAAAGAATGTACCTGTAATTCACACATGATTCACTCTCTGTAGGTGCAATCATGAGAGGATCCCACTGAGTTTCTGAGTTGCGAGTCTAAGAATACATTTGTTTAAACAGGCAAATGAATAACAGTTCTTTTCTTGACTGCTGTTTTGTTTGCAGACACTGTGAGGAAAATTGAGACTCTTAGTGGAGTCTTGAAGATCCCAGGACCAACCCAAGGCCAGGAAAATGGTGACGAGGGACAGGAATCATATTACCCTCAGCTGGTTTCCCCAAAACATAAAGTTAGTTTTGCTTGATACTCTGCTCGAATGGAATTGTAGTGTCTACTGTCATTAATCCACCTTTTGCACTCTGAGTAGCTCAGATTAATGGTATTAAAATGAAGAGTGTGGGAAGTGGTAATGCTCTGTGAGGGTGTAATTAGGACCAGTGTTAACTTTAAGCCTGCAACAACTGATTTGTTGGCCAATTAGGGGCAGTATAAGTTGTGAGCTCAACATTAATGTATAATCACTTTATAATTTATATGTGGCAAACTTATTCGCAAACAGTTGCTTGTTTACACATCCAACATTTACAGAGCAACATTATCATTGATTAGAAATTGTGTTTTTGGCCTCCTGGTGAATGTAAGTTCAATATTAACTCTCTTTTTAGCTCTGTTTTTGGGCGCCACCATCTCCAAAGGGAAATACCTGGTTCTTTAGCTGCAAAATACCCACTGTGTTAACCAGCTTATCTGTCACTGTGTCTGTCAGCTGTCTGGTGCTGGGCAAGTAGTGTATAGTGGTTTTATAGAACTTTTTTTTAATCTATTTATTCATCTTCTAACCGCTTCATCCTCTTGAGGGTCGCGGGGGGGCTGGAGCCTATCCCAGCTGACATCGGGCGAGAGGCAGGGTACACCCTGGACAGGTCGCCAGACTATCGCAGGGCTGACACATAGAGACAAACAACCATTCACGCTCACATTCACACCTACGGACAATTTAGAGTTATCAATTAACCTAGTCCCCAATCTGCATGTCTTTGGGCTGTGGGAGGAAGCCGGAGTGCCCGGAGAGAACCCACGCTGACACGGGGAGAACATGCAAACTCCGCACAGAAGGGCTCCCACGCCCGGGATCGAACCAGCAACCCTCTTGCTGTGAGGCGACAGTGCTAACCACCACGCCACCGTGCCGCCCTTAATCTATTTAATTTTATTTTTTTTTTTTCAACTGAAAATAGCCTGATTATAGAGTGGTGCAGGAACGAACTGGATATAAGTTAGCATTTTAGCACTCCTGATTCCTTCGTCCTGATGTCAATACATTTTTTAATAGGTTTTATGTTAGAAATAGGGTATGCGGTCAACACAAATTAAGAGGCTTTCTTGAGGTTCGAAACCCAGGGTGGGGAGCTCTGTGTGGAGTTTGCATATTCTACCTGTGTCAGCGTGGGTTTTCGCTGGGTACTCCAGCTTCCTCCTGCAGTCCAAATACATGGAGGTTAGGTTATTTGGCGACTCTAAAATGCCTGTAGGTGTGAATGTGAGCGTGAATAGTTGTCTGTCTCTATGTGTTAGCGATAGTCTGGCAGCTCTGCCCTGCCCTCGCCTAATGTCAGCTGGGATAGGCTCCAACCCTAAAAATGCAGTCTCGCTAACAAGTGAATAAATGAGACATGGGAACCAGAGCGATGTTAACTTCCGTGCCTCTATAGACCCTTGTATATACGTGTGCTAACAATGGTATGCTAACATGGTCGATATGCCAATGCCAGCAGGTATAAAGTTTATCATGTTTACCACCTTAGTTTGGCATGTTAGCATGCAAACATTTGCTAATTACAGCTAAACACAAAGTACAGCTGAGGCTGATGGGAGCGTCATTGGTTTTGCGCTAGATCACCAACATTATTGGGATTTATACTCTATACATTGTGCGTCTCTGTACCAAATTTCATGGCTAATGGTGGTGCTAGAATAAAATTCAGGTATCACCAATGCGATAGCCTCTTTATCCTGTGCCATGCATGGCATATTAAGCTGCTAATGTGGTTTAAGACACAACAGAACACATACTTTACAAATTATAGCTGTTATAGCTGTATAACTGTTGAGTGGTCCATACCCTTGAACACCCATGCTCACATATTGATTGATACATATACTGTGTATATATATATATATAGGTGCTTATTAACCTCTTGTGAAGATTGATGTCACAGCAAATAACTTTTGTACTATTTATTTCCTTTCTTTTCCATTTTAGATTGCTCTGCCTGAGATGGCTGACCTTCCCTCAGGTAAACACATAGGTAGAGTAGGATGGAAAGTCATGTTCAACGCAGTACAAAGCCTGGAGGGCTGACATTTAAAATGTGCTATTTGCAGTGCTCACACATCTTTAATATTACTTTACTACTGAATAGCAGAGTCAACTACTGTATTAGTGGAATGAAGAATAAAAGAATTTACATAGCCTTTTCAATCCTGTTCCTCTGAAATGTTGACTAGATTATTGAATAGATCATTCAGAATACTTTTTTATCGATCCTTTTATTTCCACTCTCCAATCTATAGGCACGTGCTGTATGTTCAAATACTAATGCACACAGTATTGACTGAGCTCCACAGCATCCAGAAAGCCTCACCTCTGCCATTATGTACACGGGCACATAAAACGAGGAGACTCAATTTTAATACAGCAAAATTCACAGAAATCAAAGTTACCCGGAGACACTATTTTGAACATTCATGCAGCTCTCTTTTCTCATGTAATACCCTTTGCTTTTATTTAACAGATGACCATCATGGCAAGGACAGCATTCTCTCTCTGCTGTGCAAAAAGGACTTTGGCAGTTTCAGAGAGTCTGTGAAAAGAGAACATGTATACACAAAGTTTTCAGGTGAAAAGAGCCTCCTACACTACACAGTTGCCAGCGGGGATGCGGAGAGTGTTGAGCATGTCTTGAGCCTGGGTGCTGAAGTCAACTGTTCGACTGCCGGAGGTTACACTCCTCTTATTATGGCTGTCCTTCACAGGTCTGTATAAAATATATTAAAAACCAGTTTTTCAAGTGACACAGGGAAAAGTCTGCAGTTCTAAGGTTAACCAGAGGCTTTCTGCTCCTCTATTTAAAGTTAAAGTTACAAGATGGTGTTTCAGCGAACTCTCTTATTCACTTTCTTGTGTTCCATGTGTTCAGGCTTAATAGGAGGCTAGACCCAGAGAATGGAGTCTCCGCAGGTTGCCTGGCAACCTCACGATGATGACAAGAGTCATTTTCATTGTACCCTAATGAAACTTCCTTTCAACAGGCTACATGACATCATCCCTTTGTTGATGGAACATGGTGCAGCTGCCACCCAGGGAGATGCGGACCAGTGGACACCACTCCATTTTGCTGCTCAGAACGGCGATGACAGGACTGTGCGTCTCCTGTTGGACAAAGGAGCTGTGGCGGATGCCCGGGAAAAAACCGGTTGGATGCCCCTCCACCTGGCCTGCCAGAATGGCCATGAAGCAGTGGTGCGCCTGCTGCTTTCACGGCTGTCAGAGGAAGCAGTCAGAGAACAGGAGGCACAAGGGAGGACACCGCTCCACCTTGCCTCCGCTTACGGGCATCAGAATATTGCCAAGCTCCTCCTCTCTCAGGGAGCAGATCCCAACGCTACCGACTGCTCTCTCTCCACTGCTCTTCACTTATCAGCTGAAGATGGCCATAACAGAGTAGTCAGACAGTTGCTGAAGAGTGGGGTGAATACTGACAGTGCAGACAGCAGAGGCTACACTCCACTCCACCTGGCTGCTATGAGGGGTCACACAGGCATATGCAGGCAGCTGTTGTCGAACGGGGCCAACCCAGACTCCAGAAGCCTCCAAGGTTGGACTCCCATCCACCTGGCTGCTCTACGGGGACATGAAGCCACGGTGGTCCAGCTGGAGAGTCAGGGTTCTTGTGTTAATGCGGGAGGTAAGAATGGATGGACCCCACTCCACCTCGCCTGCCACCAGGGTGAGCCAGAAGTCGTGGCAAAGCTTCTGGAAGCCAAAGCTGACCCAAATGTGTCAGAGGACAGTGAAGGATGGACACCGCTACATGTAGCTTGTTCCAGTGCCAGTTTACCAAGTGTCCTCCACTTGATATCGCATCATGCAGATGTCAACTCAGTAAACTCTGGAAAGTTAACACCTTTACACATGGCTGCCCAGAATGGCTACATGCCCATTGTAAAGGCTCTGCTGGTGAATGGAGCCGACAGGACTCTGAGGGACTCTTCGGGATCCACAGCTCTGAATATCGCCCAGAAGTGTGAAAAATGGGAAATAGTTCAACTACTGGAGGAGTGATTTTGGTGAAATATAATCCTGCTGTTGAGTGCGGATTTTACTAAAGCAGTTTCAAGCCAGATTTAGATTTTTTAAAAATGTTTTACCATTTTTTTTGAATAGACAGATTTTCATTATTAAATTATAAAAAAATATAAGTAAAATGCATATCAACTTCTTACAGTATTTAATAATGATAATAATACACAAGATTCCAGTTTATTGTTTACAAACAAATAAAGTTTTTGTTACATCAGATGTACCACATAAGGTCTTGCCATTTTCTGCTGCCAAATCACATTTACACAGGATTCCAATGGTGATGAAATTCCTGGAAAGGTTCTGAAATTAAAGAAACTGTTTTCAAGGCCTGGGGATAATAAAAAATGTTATGCAAATCCAAGCATGGATGTGAAATAGGTTAATTGTACGACTAATTAAAATCTTGTGCTGCGCCATGTGACCATTTCAGTGTCTCTTTTAACCAGTAAAGAAACCAGCCAGTGTGTTTTGTCATTGATCCACATGGACTGGGGAAATCTGAAGGGACATGATGGCGATCAGCCTTAATTCATTAAGGTATCTTGAATGCTCAGGTTCAGGTGAGGTTGCAGTTATTCCATGTCTTTAAAATATAGATTTGGTCAAGGAACAAATACATACAGATTTGTCACAATTATAATCTAAACACACTTCAGATTGCATTGACATCTATCTGTAGCAGTGGTTCCCAACTGATGGGGCAAAGTCCAAAAGTGGGTTGCAGGTCCATGGACCGCAAGTGACTCTCGAATGTGTCAAGTTTGTAAAAAAACACACACTATTTCCTGCAGATAGCGACATGGCAAGGACATGGACCTTGAACAAATGACTAAGGAGAGATCTGGACCTGTGGCTGGACCAATTGACCTATGGCTAAGTCCCGCCCTCAAACGCGATGAGCCAATCACAGTGCGTATAGCCATTCCCATGCACTGACATTCTCTGCCTGGACGTTCATTGAAATGCATTACAGAAAGTCAGTTTTGTTCGGTTTTATGAGCTTTTTCAGAGATTAGAAGTTTAAAAATGGTCAAATGGTGCGCATGGGGTACATGCAACTCCGACACAAGGTATCCTGAGAGGTTGGGCGACGTGTATTTTTTACACTTTAAACCACATCTCAACGGAGAAAAATGTCTCTTTTGGATAAAGTTGCATAGTAGACCACAACATCAGCTCAACGTGAATAAGATTAACAATGATGTCTACATCTGTTCTAAGGTAAGTCAACATCGTGTTTGAGGCAACATATTGTCACTTTGCTGGAAAGAAATATAAAGTTATCTTTAACATCTCTAGCTAACGTTAGCTAAAGTTAGCCTAACGTTAGCTTTTAGCTGCGTTGTTCATCGTGTTACCTCGTTTGCTGGGAGTTCATTAGCCTGTTTTGTTCTAGTTTTGTACTTTGGTGATCGTACATCATTGTTAGCTGTTGTCCAAAGGGCTCTAGTTAAGCTAACGTTAACTTCTGGACCTTAGCTTCATTAATTTATCTGTAATCACAGAGATAACAAAGGTTGGCAAACGTTATGCTGAATGATTCAGTGTAAATACTGTAGTACCAAACTAACAGAGAGACACTCTTGGTAAAGATGGTAAAAAGGCCGTTATCCTTTTCTCATATTCTGAGCCAAAAAGCTTAACTTCAGTGGCACTTTAACTTGTTGCCTTTGATGGCGACGGCAGCCAGATGCGGTTCACAACCGTACACTGTGACCTGTAAATTTTGGCTTGTAATTTAAGCTTTTCATCGACCTTCTCAACAATAAAATGATTAATATATCCCTCCAATGCACATTTTAGGCCCTTTTGATTACTTCTCAATGACATCTGATTGTTATGTCCCCAAAAATCATCAATTGCCTCCTGCGAAATGCCGTGTACCGTGACACCCGCCATAGCGCCGGTCACTGAATGTTGATAGTTTGTCCGAGTGAGTGGAGGGGGCGTGGCTTAGCCATAGGTCAATTGGGAACTACTTATCTAAAGAATCTGTGGTTCTATATCACCAAAAAAATAAGGGCTGAGTCTCGATGTTGTGAGATGCCTTTATGTGCCGGTCTGGTCTATTGCTAGTTGGCGGTGGAAAACACTAATGAGCGAATAAAATTATTAAGCATTAGAAGTTTGCTTACCTGAAAATGCCTGCAAAATGAATGCTTAACAACGTATGGCTGTAGCACTATGCCTACCTAATTTAAAATAATTAAAAAAGGTGGGGTAAAATATTATGGAGAAGTTTTGAAAATTCATTGCCAGAAATTTGTAGGAACCCTATTGATCTTAAACTTAGTGACACAAAAGTCTGTAAAATCCTACAGGGGTTATAATGGAAAATAGGAAGGAACCAACACATGGGGTCAGAGTCAGGTGAAGTACCCTATAATGACAAAACACATATCGATCCTCCTCTCTGAATCACCTTGTTGCTTGCTTATGTTTTCCTGGTGATTGCAGCCAATGCTGCTGTCACATATGGATGAAAATGAAAATATAAAAGAGCTGCTGTTATAATGACTTACAAAGTCGTTCACTTGATTACACCTGTCAGACTTTATGAAGGGGTGTCTAATAATGGTAAGAGAACTAGTAGATCACTGTCACTGGCATCACTTAGATGTGTGTATTAAACTTTTACAACTATAAATACATCATGTATTTATAGTTGCACAGTTGTATAGAGTATTATATTGTGAGAATATTGTATAATGCGAGTATGCTTTATGACAAGGCAAGGTAACGCTGATTATCAGCCATTCCCTGCAGGCTGATAGAAGCGCTGCCCAGCTTATGCCACACTCATTTAACACAGTGACACCTTATTAAACTGAAATGAAATGCATGGATTCAGGAGCTGTATTGACCTGCACTTTCACAGGGTTTTCACTGGAACCACAAGAGACAGACTCTGATGGAGGGGTGGGAGATGAGCTGAATCAAATGACTGTAAATGAGCAGAGCAGGGTAAAGTCAGACTAAGACTGATCTTAGATTTTCTTCTTTCTCTTTTTCATTGCTAAGTGTGTCTTCGCCGTGTCTTTTTTTGTCTCCATGATGTCTGACCCTGAGAATATTACCGTAGGTGCTGTCTGCTAGCTTGTTTGTGTTGTCTGAATATTTGTATGTCAACACTGAATCATCCATCCATCCTCTTCTAATCCTAGGGGGATTAGATGAACTGGAAAAGGCATACTGTGCATGTTAGAGATTTAAGGCTCGCACAATTACAGTTGCCTGTGGCTGTTCAGCTGACCCACTGGTGTGTAAAACCACTCACTGACAAAAGAAAACAAACACTGACCTCTAACCTCAACTAAAACCTACACTAAGATGGGTGTGGCTACTTTAAAAGCCACACAATAAAAAGCGTTTTTCATCTGGCTGCATTCAATCCCTGTGATACTTGTGTTCGATTCATTCTTGACTCATTTTTCGACAGTTATCAGGAGGCAGCACTCACTTGGCCCGCCTAAGATTTAGATAAGCAGAACCCTGATTTATAGCGTCACATGGCTCATATCGGGAGCCTGACAAAGTAAAGTATCTGCTGACCCTGCTCTCACTGTAATTCATCCACTAGAGTTTGAAATGCAGCTATCGCATTATGAAAAGGGGCTCTCCGGAGAGGGCTGTGCATTGCAGATTGGGTAGTATGATATATGGTTCAAAATGGACTTTTTACTGCAGCAACTCCCATCAGAAATTTATGAGGCCTTCAGTGTCTCAAAAATTGGAGGCAAACCACGTTCATGTGATTGTTATCTACAGTAAACAGTCTGGTGACAGTTTCACAGATGGGACTGACACACATCTGTGGAATCCACGGAGCTGTGTCATTGTCTAACCTGTCTGACAGTGTTTTTGTCCGTCTATCGTTTAAATTGAACAAGCCTTTGTGTTTGACTCTGCCATTGTTGGACTGACAGATCCTGAAAAATTAAACTCACTTTCCCAACAACATCTAATCAGGCCCTACCTAAATCAATGGTGCTGCCCCAACCTTTTTACAAATACAGTGACACATCGGATACCTTCTATCAGCCAGTAATTGGGTTTGCAGCCACCTAAACTAATTTTATTTTCTAATAGGGGGGCAAGCAGGAAGAAGATAATGTCATGTAAGTTGCTGGTGCAACAAACACCACACAAGCTAAGGGAAGAAAGAAGAGGGCTACAATGCTGTTCCTATTTCTTCAATAACTATTATAATACCTGTGCTTGTGTAACATATAGTATATACACTAAATCGTTTATATAGAATGAAGCAATAGCTAACACCTTAATTATGTTTGTCCTTTTTATGCTCTTGCTAATGTGTTGTGCAATGCAGTAACACCAATCTGAGGAACTGTTTTAAATTAAACAGAAACTTATCTTTCTAATTGCTCCAACTGAACAGCTTCAAAATGACTACAGAACACAACTCACCACGGTGTATTTCCACCTACGCAAATTAAAGACGTGTTGCTGCATTCAGAGGCTCCAAATGCTTCATTGTAAAACTCATCTAGAGCAATTTGCATACTTAATAGCATTTTCAACAACTCGCACAATTAGATCATTTGGATATGGGCCCGCTATGGATGAGCTGTTTGATCCTCTCATCTGATGTTACCAAAATGCCTGCACACGCTGCAGCCTGTTTACAAGTTTAAGAGTGCAGATATTGTGTTTGCATCAAGCAGCAAGCTTCGGGCTTGAAAAATGAAGCCAAAGCAGAGGTGCCAAAAACTGCCGTTCCCCAAATGGCCACTTGAGACCGACTACAGAGGCAAGTCAATCCCCAGAGACATCCATGTTAAAATGCCAACTCTACAGCAGAAATGACAGGATGTTCTCACAAAGTCTTCTTATGTTTTCCTCACGAAAAGTAGGCTAATGCACCAAAATTCGTACATATCCCACATAATCATGAGCCAGTTATTCATGCCTAACCCACATATTTTGGAAGGCTACCGAGTGACAAATGTGTTGACGGGAGTAAAGGAAGCGGTCCTGAGTGGTCCACTCAGAAGAAAGGTTGGTGTGGTGGATGGGTCACAAAACACAGGACTTTTCCCAGGAGACCAGTGTTTGGAACTGTGTGAACTTTGATTGAACTTTGAGTCATTATAAGATACGTCCTCACTATGTGTCTTTTCCTAAACCTAACCATTGTAACTTAACTTGCCCACACCTAACCTTTGTAACTCAGCGTTTATCATGTAACCTTGTGGGACACTAATTTGTAGGATATCATACAAACTGTGCGTGCATTTTTGTTTTCATCCGGACCTTTGTATGAGGATACGTTGAGAGAAAAAAAAAAAGGTTACAGCCTTGTACAAAAAATAGTTTTGGTCCATCCATCCATCCATTTTCACCCACTTATCCGAGGCCAGGTCGCGGGGCAGCAGACCAAGCAAAGCACCCCAGACATCCCTCTCTCCAGCAACACTTTCCAGCTCCTCCTGGGGGACCCCAAGGTGTTCCCAGGCCAGATGAGATATGCAATCAACTCAACTGACCCCTTTCAACACGAAGGAGCAGCGTCTCTACTCCGAGCTCCCTCTGGATGTCCGAGCTCCTCACCCTATCTCTAAGGCTGAGCCCAGACACCCCACTGAGGAAACTCATTTCCGCTGCTTGTATACGTGGTTTTGGTCTCTTTTGCTGATATTGACATTTAGGACAACTGTGTGGGTTGTGACTTTTTCCATAACTCACCCGTTGTGATAGGCTGTCTGTGAGTCACCACGACAGTCTCCGGGTCAGATCCACCTCTTGCTCCTCCAAGCTCCATCCTCTCTAAATATGGTCACTTCTGGGTACAAAGAAAAAAGATGGCAAAGGCCGAAATGGCAAACTCAAGGCTTAAAAATGGGGCTCCACAAACCAGTTGGTGATGTCATGGTGGCAACATCTATTATTTTCTACAGTCTTTGGTTTGCATTAAGACTTTAAAGTGTTATTTTGCAGCAGAATGGCCTCTGGGACTCTGGGTCTGTCTGACACTCTCAACTCTCATCTTAATGATAGGACATAATCCCGCTACTTATTGGTATATTTAGTTTCTCAGAGGAGAGCCATTACGCGCTTGCCGCAGAGCCCCTCTTAACTGTCGGGGTTAAACTCACCATTGAGCTGTGCCCTGCGGTGTTAAGCAGCTGCAATCATGACTGATGCAGCTGTGTCTTTTGATCCAGGTGTGCCGCCTCAGCAGGGCCAGACAGGCATCGAGGCAGGCATCTCTGGTCCTTGCCACAGTAATTGATTGAGTGATCTACCATCTCTCAGGAGGGAGGATTTTTTTTTTTTCCCGGAGTGATGATATGGAAAACATTTTTCGCCCCTGTCATCTCTTACCGACCTCTCACTCTGCAATATGACAGTGGAAAAACACCCTCAGGTCTCTTTAAATCCCCAAGGTTGTTGCTTGCTGCGAGTGACAAGTGCTCTTTCTCACCTCGTTGAACCCTCATTCAGATTACTGAGTAGAAGTGTTTTGGGTAGCCCTGTAAATTACTTTCTTATCACACAAACCCTTTGAATAAATAAATAAAGAGCACACAGTAGCATCAGACAGATTATTCTTGATTATTGCCAGGATGATTTTAAAATCATAATCTATTCCTATTCTGCAGTGTTCTCAAAGCTATTGAACTGTTTCAATTTGTTTTCTTCAGTGTATTCCTGTTATCTCCTCAGCTCCCTTTCCTTGGTGCTGTCATGTTACTGTAAAATGATTAATGATGGAACTACTCCTATCTCCTCAGCACAGAGCTGGAACCCCCCAACACTTTATACTACTTGAATACCCTGTACAATACATTTTGCATGGTTTAGCATAATCTCACACATTGGATGATTGTATGCTCCATCTCTGCTTAAACTGTTTGTAAGAGAAATTAAGTCTAAATGTGTTAATTTTACGCCTCCTCATTTAGGTCTTTAATAATAAGTGACCCACATGAATCCAAAAACAAGGATTTGGATTAGTCTTTTTGTTTTCCCTCAAAATAATTTGTGGTTTAACAATGGTTAAATCCTTGGATTAATTAAAGTGAAAAGCAATTTTCAACTCTACCTTTATACAGTGTAATATAGTTGTTAGGCTGACACTCCATTAGCGCCGATGCTGATTTTGAACGAGTTGACAAATGCGTCATTTGTGAAAAAAATTGATGGAAAAAGAAACAATTGCTGGGATGTTTTGTAATGATAAATAATTGTGTGTTTTTGTACTGATCAGACATGGCAAAAGATGTGATGGCTGCTTTTAGTGCATCACTGTCCCTGTGTGTTTTCACATAATGCATGAGTTGTTTTCGTTCTGTCTCGAGGCACGAATCAGATTTAATGGATAGGTTATAAAATGAGGTTACACAGAAATAAAATAAACACTGTTTATCATAAAACATGTATTCTTTCTATAGCTCATTTGTTTGTTAGTTGGTTTGTAGCCTTTGGGAATTGCAACTGAAATAATAGTGCAAAACTAATGCACGTGTGTGTGTGTATGTTCAGTTATTTATGAGGCATTACGCTAAAGAAAATTAGTTTCACTTACTGTACAACTGTCAGGATATTTTATTGCATAGTTATGTTGTTTTTTAAGGGGCAATTATACACCACAGCATATATACAGTATGGCTTAATAACTGCAAAATGATAGGTATTAATAATCATCGCTGTGGAATATCTAAATAAACAGTTTCTATAAATAATGTGTGTCATCAGTAGTTTAATATTATTTGACAATAATTTACAGGTTTTCTTCCCCAAGACTGCAATGGGGCAATGGGTCAAGCAACTATGGAGCCATTTGATTATGCAAAATTCACTCTAAGTGCTCGTGAATCAAGAGTAGAGTGTTTGGAGGAGTTTTTACTCTGGACGATCTAGAAAATATGAAAGATGAAATATTCTTACATTAATGTTTTATCATAAAAAAACAAGAACTCCACTTGGGTCTCACATTGTCGAGGTGAAGTTGGGTGTCATCTTTTATTAGCTGTTTTTGCGGTCTCTCAACATATTTATTTGTGCACACATTTTACCATAAATGAACAAAGAGAAAAGTCACGCAGGTCACTTGAGCAAACTCTTTAAAAGTTTTATGCTGCAGAGTAATGACAAAAAGATATATTGCTACTGCAGAGCGAATGCGTTGGAAATTGCAATATCATAATGTCCAAACACTTCCCTCATGCTGCCAGGAGGACTGAACCGACAGTGAATCAAACACCACTCCGGTATCTGTTTCATTTCCTCCTTCCTCCACCTCTTGTCCTTCAGGTTTCAGGAAAGATTACATCCAACCTTTGTAGATTAACAAGAATCGTTTTCATCACAAGCCCCTCCTTCCCTTAAAACAACACGCCTTGAAGCATCAGGTGATGCTGCTGCTGCTGCTCACCTCCTGTCACTCTCAACAGGCTCCTCAGTCACTCATTGTATGCATTATTGAGCAAGGAATGGCATGCGGACATGTCAAACAGCATGCACGCAGCCCCGTGCAGAACTGCACGAGATGTGATAGCATTTAAAAGATACATGATGACACAGCATGATTCAGCTAAGCCTGAGATTTTGATAAGGAATGTGTGTCACAAGCTGAACTTGCATTCAAGTCCAAAATACACACAGCTATGCTGCAAATCCAAAGTATCCCACTGCAGATGGCATACAGTGGTGTGGGTTTCACTCATCATTACCCATTTTTCAAGTATCATACAGGTGTACTCTGACAACAATAAATGAGAATTATTCTGCAGGTTGCTCTCTAAAAATATCGTTAAACCTGCAGGCTACAGTTTGTCCCATGCAGCCAGTTCATAATCATCTCTTGCAGGCTTTAATGTTACATCATAGACTTTAAAAAATAATTGATGTAGCTCCTGTGATGTCACCCATTGGTTTGTGGACTGCCATTTTTAAGCCTCAAGTTTGGCATTTCAGCTGTTGCCATCTTGGATTTTTGGAGCCAGAAGGAACTTTGTTGGGACAAAAGGGTGAAGTTGTTGCTGACCCAAGGGTGGATCTGTCACAGGAAGTGTGGTGACACGTCGCAGATAGCCTGTCACTTAAGAGACTCTGGCATTTTAATATGGGAGATGGACTCGCTCCTGGAGCCAAAAAAAATGTTTGCATTGTTTGTGCAAACTACAGATATTTAACATTTATACATTTCATATTAAGAATATTAATGTGTCTAAAGTGACGTAGTATATAAGCTGATTTTGTCATCATGAAATGGACAGATTTTTCCGGTGACTGGGTTGAATAATGTTGGCAAAAAGCAGATTATTCAGTTCGTGAAATTGATGTTTATTTACCGTTCATTTGTTTTAGGGAAAGTACCAGACAATTCTGCTGCATCTGTTTGTTAACGTCAGCTTCTGCTAACAGTTTCTAACTACCTTAAAACATTACAGTTCTTCAGGTTACAAAGTTGTCGGTTCCTAGTCAGGAGGAAAGTTGTGAAAATACAGGAAAGCGTGTTTCTTTTAGTTGTTAGAGCAGTTGGGGGACAGCCAAGTTCCACTAGCAGCTCCATTGCATCATGCCTTCGTTATTTTGGTTGTTTGCAGGTAGCAGAAGTTTTATACACTGCAAAAACCTGCAGAAACCTTCACCTTCTTATAAAATTAAACCTGCAATGGCATGAAATGGCTTATTTTAGTTGTGTTGATAACACCATGGACTCCTCTTTTAACTTCATCTATAATCCCAAAAAGGTTATATGTTATAGTTTAGAAATTCCCATTAAAATTGGGCAAAATCTCTTCCAAAAGCACCACTGAAATCCCCCTGATATTCTCTGCAGGAAGAAATATAAATTGAGAATGGGTTATCTGTTATAACCCTTCTAGACTCTTTCACATCAGTCATAAAGCCAGCATCCAGAGGAGAAAAAAAAGAATCAATACATTCAATACAGGCATAGATTAAGGTGAGACTGGTGTCTTAGACTATTGGAAAGACCCTAAACCCTTTAATTAGACACAGTGTAGATATGAATCACTCTCTTTTGTTTTGGATGAGGTTGTCATGTACACATATAACTGGGTGACATTTATGTCGTGGTAAATCACTCACTCTTAATGACTGTCAACTTGTATCTGTGATGCCTCAGCTGCAAGGACGCTGATGTGGTCTCTCTGGTCGATACCTGAAGTGGAGTGAAGGCCCTCAAACCTCATGCTAAAGGCCTTTTAAGGACCAAAAGTGTGTCCAACGTGCTGCAGGGACAAGCAACAGTCAAAAGGATGTACATAATCCCAGAGTTGATAATTGCTTTTTTTAAATTTTGGCTACTATGTTGAAATCATGCTGAATGCATAAAATATGAAGGACCTTTTTTGATATTCTTTTGCAGCATAATCATGGTGGCAAAGCTTTAAATTCAGTCTCTGCTTCTGTTTTGCATCTGTGATCGGTAAATCAATAAGGAATAATTGCCTTTACCTCGGTTTACATTTAGCGAGATAAGGAGGACCAGTGATTTACACACAAATGGACAGAGTAGGTGGCTACACTGATTAAGGTATAGATGAGCTGGGAGCCAGAGCTGTAGCCAGGATTTTGGATTAACCTAGGTCATTAGTTCTGCCAACACAACCCCCATCAGAAGAAGTTTGACCAGCTTTTCTTGTGATATTCATTTTCTGATGCACAAAGTCTTCTTTGCCTGGCCAGACATCTACTGTAATTACTGTGGAGAGAAAAGTAGTGAAAGCTAAATGTTCTGTACTGTATTGAGACGGAAGCACTTTAATTAACTACTAGTGTGACTCTATAGCCCCTTTTACACTGCGCGCCCTCCTTATCCTCGCAAACGATGAGGCCATTAACCGTCAGATGACAGGAACGGTGAAGAACGGGCCGACTTACGAGAGAATCGCTGAAGGACTGACTGCTGAGCTACATATTTTGTTACTTGCTCACGCCCCCCATTGCCCCGAAAAAGGCACATTCTGTATAAAGAAAAGTAGGCAGGCAGCATTTTGCTGCACTCCCTGATTTTGTTTTTATACTGCCAATGCTGAAAAAAGACTCATTGGGCTTGCACAATTCCTATCTAAAAAGAGCTTATCAGAGGCAGAACCAAGTCATTGTTTTGCAAGTCACAAGTTAGTCTCAAGTCGTTGCATTCAAGTCCCAAGTCAAGTTTCTGGTCCTAAACCTAGGGTTTTGAGTCCACAATAATAATGTGCTCTTCACCAACTGTAATGCCATTTTAACAACAGATACAATTTATCTTAAAAGAAATCACCAGTGCTTTTTAAAATGTGTATTTATTTGTCAAAACAAGTTTGTTGTAAGTTGTTGCATCTCGCACATTTTGCATGCTGCAATTCAATTTTTGTTGATCACCACATAGTGTTTGTATGCAAACTAAATTATCTTTGGCATAATTTTTCCAGCTGCTGCTCAGTAAAGTAAGATTAGCTCTTCATGGCTCCCTCCTGCATTTTGATTCGGTGCTGTCGGATTGATTCAAACAAAGTGTATCTGAGGAAGTAAGATTCGGCAAATAAAGTGACACTTTTTAAATAACATATTCTTTTATCTTTGGGCCTGGTGGAACGTTTCAGTTATTTTCAAGTCAAAAAGCTCAAGTCTAATTTAAGTGGCAAGACACTGGTGTTCAAATACAAGTCGAGGTACTAGTCTTTTAGGGTTTTGTCAAGTTGAGTCTAAAGTCGTCCAATTTATGACTTGAGTCTGACTTGAGTCCAAGTCACGTGACTCGAGTTTGCACCTCTGGGCTCTGTCAATGGCCAGTCTATTGGCCGGTCCGCTGCTGTGGTCCAGACTCAACTATTGGATGTATCGTCCTGAAATTTTGCACAGACATTCAGGATCCCCAGAGGATTACTCCTAGTGACATTTTTAGTTTTGGGTAAAGTTATCTCATCTGCTAACTAACTGACTAACTAAAGGAATAAAACAAACAACAAATAAAAATAAGTTTTGATGTTTTTCTATTTGTGTGAGTCAGGTGCAGCACTCCAATGCCTCTCCTGCCTGTGATTATGGAGGGTAGTGAAGAGGGGAAATGACTGTGGGGAGCAGTGTGCAAAAGCAGAGAGTGGAACACATTAAACAGAGCTAAAGTGGAGCAAAAATGAGAGAGAAGGAAGGACTCATCTCACCAAGGATGTGATTATGACTATCTGCACCAAGAGAGCTCTCCAATCTCACACTTTCACCCCAAGCACAATTAACAACACATCCCACTGCTCCTATACCAGTCCCAGGCTTCTGATTTGATAGATTGTGTTAGGAATTAGATTGATACTCTGCCTAGGGGGATAATGATAACAAATGACTTAGACCCATCTTCACAGAGCTCCACTACAGCAGACAAGAGCCAGGTGGAATCAGCTGGTTTGAGAGAGGATGGAAGTGGAGGGGGGCTGAGTTGAAAAACTCATCTGGCTGAACTTCATACAAATCATTTGCTTCCAACATCACACTGTCATGCATATCAAGCCAAGTTTGCAGAATCACAGGAGAAACAAGATGTGAAGCATATCCGATCACCCAATCAGATCCATTGCAAAATTTTCCTTGTCTTACAATTTTTCCCCCTCCGGCTCACTTTGAGATTAAACAACTTACAAGTTTTGAAGCTTCACCGTGTTCTTGTCTGACACTTTTACCACTTTTAATTTTCCTTCTCCGTGCAATTGATTCACTGCTGCCACTGTGGAAGAGGTTCCGCTTCCTGCGTAATGGCATCACGATTGGCACTACTTCTACTCTTCTAAGGAGTAAATGCTGTATACCAATCATCTTGACAAACACCTTGCAACATTATGTCACTTGGAAAGTACATCAAACAGGAAATGTTCAATGCAGGCATGAACCCATGAAGAAATCATTTTTAAGTAAGTAAGGCGGTAAGTATTTAGACTTTTTTTATGCATTTGGATCAAGATAATTCAGATTAAATCGTATATTTTTCTTTCCCTTTTTTCTTATATTCTTTCATATCTTATCTCAGCCATTATTGCTAGAGACAACATCCACTGAAGGACACAACCACTCAGGAGGTAGAGCAAGTCATCCACTAATTGGAAGATCAGCAGTTTGATCCGCAGCTCCTCCAGTCCGCATGTCGCAGTATCCTTGGGCAAGAAACTGAACCTCAATTGCTCCCAAAGGCTATGCCATCAGTGTGTGAGTGTGTGTGTGGATGTCTAAACTGAGTAGCAGGTGACATCTTGTATGGTAGCCTTGGCCACAAGTGTGTGAATGTGTGTGAGTGAATTGAGTCTGTGGTGTGAAAGTGCTGTACGTGGTTGGAAGACTAGAAAGGTGCTATACAAGTGCAAGTCCAGACAGTCGTTTAATCTTTGTCATCTCTTTTAAACTCTGTTAAATGACTCATTGCTTTAGTAGAAAAACAAGAACAAAATGAATATGTTTAAGAATCATGAGGTTAATGCCATATTTGACGCAATAATTGCCATCGTCAGGAGTTGTGACCAGGGGGAGGACATTCATACTTTTAACAGGCATTTAATTCAACATCCAAATGAATGCAACAATTTAATAATTGTTGATATCCTGGAGGGGTGCTCGAGCTGTTTGATAGCTGCAGCAACAAATACATTTTTCAAAAAGGTCACAATAAGAGCTGTTCAGAGTGATGTGAGTGTGTCACTGGAGCCTGAATAATGATAAGAGTGCAGGGGCTGCTGTGCTTCAAAGGGGCCTTCTTCAAATGCCATATCAGCTCCTCGATAATTAGTGTGGGCAGACCAAAGTGCTTAACTAATAGAAACACAGTGTAAGAAAATAATTCACACTATAACAATAGTAAAAATGAGTTAATGAGCATTAATGAGGATAATAGATGCTCTCAATAATATTACCCAATTACACTTTAAAGTGGGGAGCACACAAATTGTCCCACAGCTCAAGTTCTCCCACCAACACTAATGACCATTTCTGACCTCTTGGAGTGGTGCTCATAGAAGTAGCAGTCATGGTAATGATAAATGCAATGTCAGAAGCTCAAGTGGTGCAGTTGTTGCATACTAAAATTAAGAAAAGAAGAAAAACAGTGTAACTACAACGCTTTACCTGTCTTTGTGTATTTCTGTTGAGTGTTATGATGCACAATAAGCTTCTAACACAGGCCACAGGCTGTCTGTCATCACAGGTGAACCCAAAAGTGAAGGTCAGTGTCTGTCATCAGCAGTGATTCCCCTCAGAAATCATTCAGATCTGACAGTTTTCCCTTTTTTTGCTCTGTGTGCTCCCGTGAGGTGCATGCCTTAGCGGTTTTCATGACTTACTGCACACTGCACACAGTGGAGAAACTCAAAAATCCACAAAACAGAGAAACACATTCAAGACTTGATTCTTGGTTTTATTATTTGGTAGAATTACAGCTCCAAGATGCAAACAGGAAAGACCCATAGACATGTTCCTTTTATAACAAAAAATTGAATCAAAAGGTTTTTTTTTATTTTGCAGATTTAATAAAATGATAGAATGAAGGGATGAACAGTATTAGACACAAATAAGATGTATCTTTGAATATAGATTTTGCAGGATTTTCCTACAAAATGTAAGCTTACTTACACAGAAGTAATCACTCTCAGAATGTCTGCAGAGACAGTGCCCTGTGTATTTCGTTACTGTCTTTCTATTTTTTTTTTTTTTTTCGTTTATGGGCATGTCGAAGTTAGCTTTGACCCCAAATAATGTCTCAGCATGTTCGAAAATTCTGGCTTAGAAATACTTTAGAAGCCCAACTTCCAACCAAAATGTTCAGAAATGTGTTTGTCATTTCACAGATGCCTTATTAGAAACAGGTCTCAAGGAACCAAAGCATGGGTTCTTACAATATTTTAGCCCTCGGTACTGTGGCCAAAAGCTGCAGCAAATGCAGAAGTGCACAAAGCATTGGCTTCAACAGTGTGAGCAGTGAGTGGTGTTTTTAAAAGGCATTAAAATTAGAGAAATAAAGTGAAAGAATGGAAGCCAACATGCACGGAGATGGAGACTGACTCTCACTAAATATAGATGTGCTAAAGACTCATGACTAACACATATTCCTCCGAAAGAAGACAATGAAGTAACCTCTCTTACATTTCCTCTTTGTGCCTCTTGAGCAGGCAGAATAATGAAGTTTGCAACTTTTTGACTTGGAGGATAACTCCAACAAAGCCAGGTATTACCATATTGTGCTGCTTTGTCTCACTAAACACATAGCCTGCGGGGCCTGGGCAGAGAACAACTGCTACCGGTTTATGGTCCAGCAGTAATCACACTCAAGGACTCACTTCCTTGCTATCAGAATATTTTAATAATTCAGGAACGCTATTGTGATTCAGTTAATTAAGAGTCTCCTTATTGCTTTAACAGCAGTGGGGTTGTGTCCCACCTCTGTTTGAACTCTCCTTTGCCAACCTCTGGGACTATTTTTGGACGTGCCTGTCACTGAGCTGCGCATAGCCAAAGACCATGCAGTGTTGACGAGGGAAAACCCCACTGGAGACTAAAGGGAAAAGAGAAGGGGGAGACAGAGATAAGGAAGTCTCTCCTCAGGGACTTTGTATTTCATACTGCAGTGTCTCCAGTCATGCACAACTGACTGCCAAGGTTACCCTATTTTTTTGTGATTGACATCACCTTTGCTACTCCTTACAGAATTAATGATGTAGTGTACAACATTATAAATCACTGATGAGTACCACTGCTTGGACACGTGTCATTTTGGATGTGGTATTAAAAGACAGGTAAGAGATTGATGGGGCCATGGAAGTTTGGGTGGATGTGTTGGTCTCAAGAGTGTGTATCTGTGTGCTTCAGTATATCATTGCTGCTTGAATTGGAACCCCAGGGTGGCTGCAGAGGAAGTGACACTAGGGGCAGGTTGGCTGGCCTTCAAGAGATTTCTGCGGATGTAATCAGAAATGTAATCAGAAGTATGGAGCTGCCCCGCAGCAACAATCATAAAAGAGGGATCAAAACCACAGCAGTTTATAGACTGACAAAAAAGAACAAGTACAAAAAGATTGCTTTAAAACTTAAGCTTTGTGCATTGTGAGGGATAATCACTTGACATGTTTCTGTACGTGTGAGCATGTGTCTTTGTCTCCTTGCCTGTGTTTGTCAGTGTGAATAACACAGTTTTATTCTTACATTCACTGCGTCAGTTCTGACTTATATATAAAGTCAGATGTGATTCTGGCGTTAAATCTCAAGTGGATTTCTTACTGATACTAAATTCAGATACATGCTGATGACAGCTGTGTCTTAATACTTTACATCCCCAGCAAAGACTCCACAAATTCCAAAGATATAAATAGCAAGAACCTCTGAAAGCATCAAAAAAAGAAGTCATTTAGGGCTACTGTAGCTTTATGCATGTAATGCATGATCGATATAGACTAACTGACAAGCCAAGATATTCATAAATAATAGTACTTACAAATTGTTAAGGAGTACAGCTGCTAATTAAGATGATTCAGTAGCAATTATGAAGACGGGAGCCGTGCCAAGACGCAGTATGTGCCAGACATGATTGGTGCTGGTCCAGTGCGTTGGTGTGGGAATTTCCCCCCAGGGATTTTATTATGGGAATACCACATGTCACACAGGTCTATGGGAGATCCATTTATAGCAGAGAGAATACATATGGATCTGTGCCACTAAAGTAGACACATAAACCATGCTGTAAGATGATTGCACATGAATGAACAGCACAATAGGACTTGCTTTCTACACATCAACATTTCAGATAAATTAGTTTTAAACCTTCTGGTGGAAGCACCTCCAGTGAAATATGAAGCACAAAATTGCATTTCATTGGCCGTGTTAATAGAAATCATTGTTTTTTCTTGGCCATCAAAAACCCTGTGTCCTGGCTCTTCCGTAACAACCTCACTCTGATGGTGTTTACCAGGGGGCAAATAGAATCCAAATGTCCAAGGAGGTGGTGAAAGTCCATTAAGCTGTGTCACCAAGTACACCACATCTGTCAGCCGCCGCCTGAAGGGACAGTGAAACCAACAAAATACACTCTTCGCTGTTTCTGTTGTTGTTTCAAGAAGAAAAGAGGAAATTAAAAGGGATCTGTTTTTGATGCTTGTCACAGGGGATGATTGTGATGTGCTACAAATGAAAGTTGAGCTGTTTTGATCGCTCCAATGACGCGGTGAAGCATCAACCATCACCAACCAAACGTCAAATGTTTTTGCTCCTAGCTGTCGTACTGTGTTATTTAGCTTAGTCACCTGATGTTGATCTAGCTTTCTATGAATTGTGGTGCACACAGAGATGCAATGGGGTGTTAAAATGTGCCATTAAGATAAGGCTCAGACTGATGAAAGACATAGATATGTTGTTGGTCAAACAGCCTACAAACTTTAGATGACAATCAGTGGTGGTGCATTGTTGCAAGTAACGTTAGCAGACATGCACAAGCCTGTGATGACATTTTACACACTTCAGTGGTGACTTGAATAATGTAGCCAGTCATGCTGTTACGTTGTCACTCATAGTGTGAACACGGCATTAGGATTGGGGTTAGAAAATATACTTATGTTCATCACAACTAGGTTACACTTACAAAATGTGAGTGTTTAGTTAGAGGGATGGTTTTACATTTTGGGAAATACCCTCATTAACTTTTTTGATGAGAGTTAAATGAAAAGATCTACATCACTCTCATGTCTATCTGTTAGGGGCCAATCACACCTACAAGCGGTGCTAGAAACGCGGATGCTTCAAAGACGCTTGAAATGTCTGAAATGCCCTTTCAGTGAGTGCTCCTTAAGAGGAGTGCCTGCAGAGTGGGGGTGCGTGCGCAACCATGCGATCAAAACATTGAAAATAGACCCAAGATGGAGCTATGGTGCTACTGGTGCCTGACGTTTCTAGCGCTCCTTATAGGTGTGATCGCCCCCTTAATGATGGGCAAAGCAGTTCTTTAGATGTTACTGGACCACTAGAATCAGTTCATTAAAAAGATTTGTTCAAAAGATTCATTCTTTGTAAAAACACACATAACAATTTTTTTGTTCTCCCTTTGGTCAGGGCCAGGCTACATGTTTCCCCCTGTTTTCAGTTTTAATGCTAAGCTAAGCTAACGTTTACTAGATCCAGCTTTTGATTTGTCTTCTCAACTAACTCTTCACCAAAAAGTATAGCAGTTTTCGAAAATGTTCCTTTATTTTTTACATGTAAGAAATGTTCTATGGGGTATTTAAATTCAATAAATCAATGTTTTAATAGTTAATATTCACTTTTAAAGTGCTGCTTTTTTTCCACACTGTAGCAGTACAATTTTGAGGTATTTTCTTGAGTGTTTTTCTTTTCTGCTACTTTGTATTCTGCTTCACATTTCAGAGGCATATATTGTACTTTTTACTCCATTACATTTATTTGGTAACTTAAGTTACTCTGTGGATTCAGATTAATGATAATAAAAAAAATTACTATAGCAATTGAAATTAGCTGCACCTGTACCAGCTTCAGCATAATGTACACATTAATGCATCAATAATTATAATACATTAGAATAATTTACAGTACATTTTTTTGGTACTTTAAGTATTTTCATGCTAACACTTTTGTACCTTTATTTAAAGGTGGAGTGCAGGACATCAGTCTGTCCCCTCTGGCATTGACAGTCATCACACAAACACTGTCAGTGCCTGTTTATGATGTATGCCTGCAGCTGAGCTCGCCACCTCTCCCCCGCCCTGTGAAGCACTCTGCAAATATTTTGACTCCAATCCTGCCTCTGAATGCAGAGTTTCTTTCTCAGCTGAAGCATCCACTCCAGAAACTTTTCTGAAACGCTTCTGCCATCATAGCTTCTGCTTTACTCCTAGCTATTACTCAATTGCGATGGCCTCTCTGCCCTTCCTTGCCCATTTAGCTCTGGCTGGTTGACATAAAATGCATCACTTGGGTGCTGCAGACACCACTGCAAATAGAGAGCTTTTGCTAGTGGCAAAAGACTTTATCAGCATTGTGTGAACTTGTTTGACAAGGGCTTGAAAGTAAGCTTTAAGTAAAACTCTAAATACATGACTTTTCCTTGTAACACTGCCTTGTGTACACTGTTACTATTTTTTGAAGCAGTAGATATGAGTACTTCTTCCACCGCTGCACTGTAGTCTTTTACTGCTGTTGGACTGGAGTAAAACTATTCTGACATCCATTCATCAACGTAAAACAAGTTATATTCTGTCGGCTCAAACACAACTTCACAACAAAAAGAGATGAGCTCTGCATTCCCTGAGAGTCCTCAGCACCAGCAGTACTCACCACAAGTGATGAATTGCCTTGAAAAGTGAGAACTTTTTATTTTGTTACTTATGTCACTGGGGCTGGACTCAGTGTTTGCTAACAGCATCATGGGAAATTCAATTCTATTTTGCTGTTGTTGCTGCAGCTGGCTCTTGCCCTGTATGTTAGCTTACTGTAATAGTAATATGTATCCTGAAAAGGATGCAATGCAAGACTGTGTTTGACCTTTATTTGGTCATCACAAAGACTGATGTTACACTTGGGTGAATAACAGTGATGTAATCTGACAATTTATTACGACTCCTTCAGTGTATGTCTACATGACACCACATAGACTGTCAAGTGTTATTTTCAAATGTTTATTTCCATTTGTCAACTTGGATTTTTTTTCTCCATCACAACAAAATAACCTTTTTCCCACAAATATTCTGCTTCCAAATAACCTGTAACACTGTAGAATTTGCCCTTTAAAACAAGTTTAACTTTATTACAATTAGAAATGTTCTGAGCCTCAAATTGCGTCTTCGTCAGTCACAGTGGTATCAAACTGACCCAGAGTGTGTCACATTCTGAATGCAAAACTAGTTAATTCGGTGTAATGTAACACAACACACATATCTGTATATTTTACACACTTACAGACTCAGCACAGTGAAGATGTATATTTTATTCCTACTATCTTAAGTGCTTAACATTGTAGCTTAATGCACATTTTTATTTCTCTTTTACTGAATTTACTTATCACAGTTCTCTATTCTTTGCATCAGAGCCACTGTTATGAATCACAATTTCCCCTTGGGGATCAATTATGTATTTCTGATTCTGGTTGAAGAAATCAGGCTGTTCTCATGCAGTGTTTGTACATATACCTACGAGAAGTAATGAACCACAGCTCTTGTTATAATGAATCAATGATTTGTGTATAAGCCACGTTCTTGTGAAGGCTGGGTTCACACAACCGATGTGCTGACAGAGGGAAGAAGGAAGTGGTCCGTGTGAGGAGGCAAGTTGGGGTGGTGATGGATCAAAACACAGGACGTTCCCTCAGGACAACAGAGTTCAAAACCGTGGGAAACCAAGTGAACTTTGTTATTTTAAGTTGTTTCTTTTCCTAAACCTAACCTTATAACTGTATGTTAAGTAAGACATAATTTCTTAGATCTTTATCATACAAACCACTGTATTGCGTAAACAGTCTCAGTCACTTACACGTGGCCACAGCCCCCAAACAAACTCATTTATCAAAAAGCAACCATTACATTATATCATCAAGAAATCAGGTCAAAGAAATAGAAAAATAAATGACAAAGAAAACCAGTAAAAGAGCAATCAAAGGACAAAATTCATACACAAATATCAGTTCAGTGAAGAGCAGTCTGGACAGTATGAGCAATCAAGGTGGAGCTTACCACTTGATTGTCTTTTGTTACTATTGAAGTGTGCATCACACGCCCCATGGGAGGGACTGAGACTATTTATTCAATGACACACACCTGAGTCAGTTCGATACCTCTGTTTGAGATGTTTTACTTTTTGTTGACATAATAAAGTTAAAGTCAGGAATCACTAAACAATATTTAGACCAGGCACCTGTACAAGAAGAAATGTGCATGTGTTTCACACACTGACTCCCACAAATATTCCATCATAAAAAATAAAAAAACCAAAACACTTTCTGCAGACTTTATTTTTTTGTCTATTCGAATATAGCGCCTGACAATTACAGATTGTTGTGATTACACTAAGCTACAGTACTCTCTGGCTGATACTCATCAAAACATTAACATATCTTTTTTGTTGATAACAATGTCTTTATTGTTGAACTGAAATGAAATGCAGGAGCTGCTTCCCAGAACAACACACAGAGATGTATTGCTGTATCTATTATTTCAGTTTCGCCAAGTTCACCTCATTCTTACTCAGCAAAAGGCCCCGGGGAGCTGCTTCTGGGGTTGCACACATCCGCATGATTATACCTGGAAGCCGCAAAGTCCACATACAGGTCATTAGTTTGCCACGGAACAACTCCACTGCAGCAGAGTTACTTCCAGTAAACACCATTACTCAAACTGCAAACCAGTCCTGGGAATAAGAGGCCGCTGAGTAATGTCAAGTCATTTATGGGTGTATCTGTGTACACACGGCAAACACTGATATTCATGTGGCACTTTACAGTGTCTCATAACTTCATTTATTGGACAACTTTTTTTTGTTAAACATACATTTCATGAGAAGTCAAGTAGAGGAGCAGTGTAGCATGCATCACATTTCCATTGCAGGCATAAAATCACAGTTAAAGTTTTAAGAAAAACTATGTACAGCAAATAATGATAGTAATAATAATAATAATAATAATAATAGGATTTTTCAATTTATAAAATTGCAAATATGTGGATATTGGCATAGCCACATTATACAGCAAGTAAATTGTCTCTTGTCTGTATCACACATTCCAATCAGTGATAGGTTTTAAGATTAAGAGCTCACGTATCAGTTTTAACACTGCAATGAACACTGACTCGATATCTATAAGATTTGCAGAAATTTTCTGTCATCAAAACGTAAAGTACACACACAATAAATAGCAGTTTGCAACCTGTATGTGTGTGGTATACACAGATGGCTCCTTACATGACAAGTACAATGATTTAAGAGAACAATGTTACATTTTTCTTTTCTCCATGAAACAGGTCATTGTTACAGACATTTCTTGTTTTACATTCAGTGATCTGGAGAACGGGACTCCACGAACAATTCACATATAGAGCCAACATGCCTTCCGATAAGACACTGCCAGTTTCATAGTCACTCAGCTCCATAACTTTAAAAAGCAGATCGCAGTTTCCCCCTGTGGTGCGTTTTCCTTAACAGGATGAGGTATTTGCCAGAAGAGATGCTTTTATGTATCGCTCTTCCCTCAGTCTGATCAGATGAGTGATGCTGCAGTTTAGCAGTGCAGGATCTTAATGAACGCCTTTCTGAACTCGACATTAAAAGTGGTGTATATGATGGGATTTACAGCACTATTCACGTAGCCCAGCCAAGTGAACGCATTATACATCTCAGCGGGAACCTTGCATTTTGTGCAGTGGGTGTTCAAGATGTGCGTAATGAAAAACGGCAGCCAGCATATGATGAATACACCTGAGGAGATACAAGAAAGGAGCATTAGAAAAACAGAGTCAGGAAAATGAAGACGAAGAAGCAGGATCTCGTATCTGACACCCAAATACAGGTGAAAATGGAGTTGGACTCTAAAATACAGGTTTCAGAACAATTTCTTTCCGTTGCATCACTGCCAGTCTTGTTTTAGGTCTTACCAGAAAGAAAAAAAAGAATGAAATGGAAATAAAGAGACATGCAGAGGCAGCCAAGAACCTAAAACAGCTTAGGGCTTGTGCAAAAGCAAAATAGCTTTCTAAATTGTACATTACAGGATTAGTTTGTGGTAAATTAGAGGAGAAACAAATATTTAGTCCTGATGAGTTTAAGCAGAATCCCCGCTGGTTTGATGTTGTAATCACTGCATGTTATTTTGCATGAGAAAAGCTGATAATAAAAAAAGTTATTTGGTTTTGGAAATGCATCATTTCACACAGCGTCAGTTCCACTTCAGTGCTCATATTCACATAAAACAGCATTTTGTTTATCTTTAATGTCACTGACTGTAAATGATTAATACCGAATGTGAAATCTATAAACACATTTAACCAACTTACCAAGGACGATAGCTAACATCTGAGTGGCCTTCTTCTCCTTTTGCTGGGAGATCTTCCTCTTGCTCAGGGTTTTCACAGAGCTCTGAGTCTTGCCGTTAGGTAAGGCCTGTGTCTGGAAGGCTTTAGCCACAACAGGTGCTGGATCCCCCAGGGCCTCCTTGGTAGGATCTCCGTTCTTTTCTGCTTTCTGGCCCTCCTCGGGGGGCGTGGGAGGTGTGGAGGTGGGGCTGGCGTCCACCTTGTTGAGCATCAGTTGCTGGTTGCTTGTGGCCGGAGTGTCTCCAAGAGCATGCTGCGGCTGCTGCTTCTGTCTCTGGCTGCTGCCGCTGTTGTTCAGCTCATCCAGCTCCAGATCTTCCCCCTCATTGACTACATCTTTGATGAATATCTGAGCAAGGTCAGCATGAGCACAAAAATACAGATTCAGATGGTCATTTTTTATTCAGGTTATTTTACAATGGGTGATATTTAAAATAACAGGTAATAAACAGATGACAGATGATCACGCTTTCAGTCTTTAATTTAGCTTTGCTGTGCTCACAGAAGCAGAAAGGTGCCTTTTCAAGTTATACTTTGTCTTGGAAATTGAGGGAAAACTTCCAGTGGACACCTTGCTAATCAAAACAAATATGCTGCCAACAATTAGTTAAAAAAAACTGAAACAAAAAACAAAGGGCACATACCACTTTCTTCTTGTTGACAGGAAAACTCCCATTAGTTTTAACAATCATGGTGCACAACCTCACATCCTCTGGATGAGTGCACTTATCCTGGAATGAAAACAGCTGTGTCAGGCCAGGAGAGGCTACAATGTCAAAGCACAGCTGACAAAAGGGCTGTCTAAGCACAGGTCCCACAGCCTAACGGGTCAAATGAGGAAACATCGAGCTCGGGTCCAGAAAGGCTGCTTAGCAAGAATCTGATCTGCAGCTTCAACTGCTGCTGCAAGTCCATTGACCTGACAGTGTGATAAATCATCCGAAGTTATTTCACCAAGATGATGCAATCTCCTCCAACAACCAACAGTGTGAGTGAAACTTTATTCAAATTATGTTCTTTTATAAAAGATTATGCACATAATCTGTCAATATGCTGCCACATAACGGCTTCACACATCATTAAATTATATGGTGATGTGCATTTAAAATTCCCTGTAAACATCAATGTCTGCTATAAACGTTCTCCCTGACCCCACTCTACAATATAACACACACACACCTGCTCAAACATGCAGAAACCACATGGTGAAGCCATGCATGAACATGAGCAATGTACTTCACTGGATCAGGAGCATTACTTGGCTTCCTGTGTAGAGCCCATTGAGTTGCACGAGGTCAGTAAAATCAATAACCAGTAAAGCAAAAGGTCATTTGAGGGCCATCGTAATTAAAGTTGTGTGACGGCTTTCAACACAGAACACATGCCAGTAAATGTAACATTGAGATTAAAATTGGTCTCCTGAATGGAACCTCTTATAGAGTATTTAATTTACATCCAGATGGGGGAGAAAACACTTTAAATGCCGGAGGTGTAACTGAGCCTTGTCCTTTCAATCTCTTGCCTTGAATGCTGTCCACTGTTTTTCCAAAGAAAATCAATTCTCCTCTTGTCTGGGTTTTCCGCTTTAAGGCATGTGGTTATGTAATACAATGCGTTTATGAAAAAACAAAAAAAAACATTGAGTATAATTAGGTTAAGAAAATTATTGATTGCAGTTTTGTAAAAAGAAACAATCGAAATCAAAGTGCACTGGTGGAAAAAGGCATCATACAGAAATGTTCATAAAGTACAGAAAGCACAGACAGATAAATATCTCTGGTGTTATCTTAGATTCATACTTAGTAAACAGCAGCCGTACTGTATGCTCACCCTCAGTGAAGTGGCCAGATCAGGGTCGGCAGGCTGGCAGACACGCTGCTTCGGTTTGGTGTTTACACGTTTTCGGCGTTTCCTCAGGACCACATAAATTTGCACATAAACCAGCAGAGTGATGATGAAGGGAACATAGAAGGACACGATGGAAGAATACACCACGAAGGCCGGGTTGGCGATCACACAGAGAGACTCATCGCGAGTAGCTGTGGAGACAAGAATGGCGTGAATAAAGGCCTCTGTCTGCACATTTTGTTCCAACTATAACTGTTTTTTCTTTAGTAGTTTTGTTGTGTGTTTGTCTGTGTGGGTCTTGGAAAGCTTTCAACAATAAAATGGGTGTTTTTCTTTGGCTTGAACTTGCATCTAAGGGCCAAGGGCTGCTCTCTGATTTCAATTCATCCTAAAATGTAACCCCTCCTACATATATTCCCCTGGCCGTGAGGTCCTCCACACTATTTTCTTTCCTCTCCCTCCTCCTATTCGCTTAGACCACTGCAATCTTTTTAAATCAACCTCACAAAAAGACAGCCTTATAGACGACCCAGGAGGCTGTAACAGGACTTCTATCTGGTGCCAAATGTACACATCATATCACCGCTATTTAAAACTGCCTGCAGTGATTGCTTGTTAATATCAGACTTTACTGATTTGCTTTAAAAGCCAGCCAAATTTGACCTGAGCTACATCACTTGGCTTTTTTAACTCCCTTCACAGCGGCACACACTCGCACACTGAGGTGACAGTGTTTGGACAGAGCCGTCCACTTCTGGACTCAAAAGGGACTCAGTAAACTTCAGACCCTAAGGCAGCTCCAGATTAGGCAGCAATTGTTGCCACACAGGCTTAGATAACAACTGGGTTGTCATGGATACTGTAGATGTCACAGTAATTGTGTAGTTCATGTTAACAACGTGCTATCTTCACACTTCAGGGTGGCTGTGGCTCAGGAGGCAGAGCTGGTTGTCCATTGATGGGGCAGCGCGATATTTAATATAAAATTCAGTCTACTTGTCAGGAGGAGTGCGTCTCAGTTATATAACTTCCGTAGCTCTGGAGGGAATTTTCTTGAGTCTGAAAAAATGTTAACAGAAGACCTGCAATTCAAACTGGAGGTGTGGAGTTTAAAAAAAAGTATGTATTATGGGAAATGTAGTATCTTTGGAGCTTTACTGACACTAGAGACTTAAAGGCAGGATATCTCAGCCTTGTAACCATTATTACTTAAATCTGTCTCTGGTAAGCCCCCAATTTTAAGGAAGTTACATACTAAATATCCCTTCAATCCCCTGCCTACATGTTGCAGTGTCCCTAAACACATCACTGAACTCCAATTCAGGCACACACACAAGGGCGTGGGTTGTATTTCAATATTTAAGATCCTCAACCTGAAAATTTTAAGCATTAAACACTTGATTTTGTGCATTCTGGTGAAGTTAATGCACCAATTTGTGCCTTTTCTGTAATGTATGGTGTAAATATCTTTAATTTCGTTGAAATAAATCTCCTCTGCTACTTTCATGTTGTTATTGGGGAAGACTAATGCAAATGTTTTAATCATTGAGAGGGATGTATTCAAGAAGTCTGCACCTTTGCAAACACCTAGCTCCACAAGGTTTCAATCCAGCGCTGAAAAACTAAAGGACTATTTTAAATATGAGTTCCTATAGCTTAAAAACAAATCTTGATTGTTTCCTGTTTAGTGGTCCAGCTTTTTTAGCTCCGCACCGGCAAGATCTGCAGCCAGTGCTCACTTGAAAGCGGTCGTGGGGCTCACACATCCAAACGTCTGAGTACCGGCAGAATCAACGTTATATCAAGGCACTCAAAAGGATGAGTGGAGCTTCAAAGAGACAGGAATTGAGCCACAGGAGCTGGTCAGCAACAAGTCTGAAAAGCCTTTAATTGGGACACGCTTTAAGTGTAATCCTCAGTTAAAGCCTGTGTTCTGTGAAATAGCAACCTAAGGGGGGGTATGGCTTGCTAAATAGATGTCAGTGAAGTAATTGTTTACTGTTATGGGTAGCTATCTTCATTATTAAAACACAATGTTGTAAAATATGCAGTGCTTTAGGGCATGGACACTGATACTGACAAACACTGACACTCTGCTTAATGCATGTATGGGCAAAAGACACACCAGCCATTTTCACAATGTATATATTTCCACAATACATGCTGTGCTGTGCAGTGGACGTACATATAAATATTAAACTATGGCATCACCAGCGCCTCACTAACATAGCCACACACCATAACAAACATTTAACATATGTGTCATACTCATCCTTACCTGTGTTATTTAGGCCAAACAATAGGGGGCATGATATGGCGAAGGACAGTACCCACACCACCGAGATCATTACCGTGACCCGTCTCCTGGAACTGTAGCGAGTATTGTACAGCATTGGCATTGCAACTGCTGTGTAACTGTAAGGGGTGCAGAGAAAATGGCCACTTTAATTTGAATGCGTTAAAAACCAACACACTTTTTATTCACGTTTGATTCAATAATCCATAGTTAATTCTTCCCCTTTCTGTTTCTGGTTTTCCCTCCTCGTCAATGGATTGCAGCTCAAAAGAAGACAGAGAAGACGAAGCGTACAAGTGGTAACACCAAGAGATCTTGCCTGTCATCTTTGATCAGACCCCTTTTGATGTTGGACTGGTGCTTTGGAAACAGACATGTACTGTGAGCTACAGTTTACATGAGGAGGAGGAACTGGAACGTTGGCTGTGTTTTTCCTCCCAGGAAAGATGTTATCATTTAACCTTGATTCATTGGCTGACCTTATTAGTGAGCTTGCTGCAATCACCAGGAAATGCACAGCTTCTTACGGTCTCTCATGGCATTGATTTTTGTGCAGTTTGGTTTAAAAGACTTTGGACATAAAACCAAGTGAGCTTTTAAGATGCTGTTTTGTATGGATATCTTTATGGAAACACACAAGGAAAGGCAGAATAAATCTGAGGTAATTGTATTATGCCATGTATGTTTTCAGGGACTGTGCAACACACTACACCAAGGTCTCGGGTATAAGAAGCCTTGGATATGGAGAAACCTCTCCAGTTGGCCCAAGAGTGAAAATGCTGGTGCAAGGCCAGAGGAAATGGGTATGTCCAGAACATGACTGGCTGATACATTGTTTTTTTGTCCACCTGCTCTTGTATCCCAATTTTGGGGCTGGACTTATACATGGCAGCACAGAGCTTAGGTTTAGAAAATAAAAGACATAGAAAAAAACAGTTTGACATAAAATTGAGGCTGCACTTCCTCTAGCAAAGAGGACAACGTAACACAAACTGATTCAGTTGGTAGAGATGCACACACACAGCCCACTCTAAGATCACATAGTTGAGCTTTGTCATGTCCACAGTTGGTGGCAGTAATTTGCAAAGACATGCAGCAATGTGCCAACAAAGGCGGTGCAGGCAAACACTGCAAGACAGTAAATGAGGATGTGAACAAAAAAATCTGAATCAGCTTTATTGGTATTGGTTTACCAAATCTGATCCCATTTTAAGTTGCTCTAATACCCCATTTCCACCAAATTTTGGTTTGGCTCTGGTTCTTCAACTACTTCTGTTCAGGGTTCTTGGCATTGCTCTGGCCTCTAGCACTACCGTAAGAAACCTCGGAGTAATATTTGATCAAGATTTGTCTTTTAATTCTCATTTAAAACAAACCTCACAGACTGCATTTTTTCATCTGTGTAATATTGCGAAAATTAGGCCTATCCTGACCCGAAAAGATGCAGAAAAATTGGTCCACGCTTTTGTTACCTCTAGGCTGGATTACTGTAACTCTCTATCATCAGGTAGCTCTAGTAAGTCCTTAAAAACTCTCCAGCTAATTCAGAATGCAGCAGCACGTGTACTAACAGGAACAAAGAAACAAGATCATATTTCTCCTGTTTTAGCTTCTCTGCACTGGCTCCCTGTAAAATCCAGAATTGAATTTAAAATCCTACTGTTAACTTATAAAGCTCTAAATGGTCAGGCTCTGTCATATCTTAGAGAGCTCACAGTGCCATATTATCCCACCAGAACTCTGCGCTCTGAGAACGCAGGGTTACTCGTGGTCCCTAAAGTCTCCAAAAGCAGACCAGGAGCCAGAGCCTTCAGCTATCAGGCTCCTCTCCTGTGGAATCATCTTCCTGTTACGGTCTGGGAGGCAGACACCGTCTCCACATTTAAGACTAGACTTAAGACTTTCCTCTTTGATAAAGCTTATTAGTTAGGGCTGGCTCAGCCTTGCCCTGTACCAGCCCCTAGTTAGGCTGACTTAGGCCTAGTTTGCCAGAGGACCCCCCTATAATACACCGGGCACCTTCTCTCTCTCTCTCTCTCTCTCTCGTATTCTATTACTGCATCTTGCTAACTCGGCCATTCTGGATGTCACTAACTCGGCTTCTTCTCCGGAGCCTTTGTGCTCCACTGTCTCTCAGATTAACTCATATCACAGCGGTGCCTGGACAGCGTGACGTGTGTGGTTGTGCTGCTGCCGTGGTCCTGCCAGATGCCTCCTGCTGCTGCTGCCATCATTAGTCATTAGTCATACTTCTACTGTTATTATACACATATGACTATTGTCACACATGTATACTGCCAGATATTAATACATGCTTTCAACATATTGTACCACAGTAGCCAGAACTATAACTATAATATTATTACTTTCAATAATGTTGTTGTAAGCTACTGTTATTACCTGCATCTCTCTCTCTCTCTCTCTCTCTCTCTCTCTCTGTCTCATTGTGTCATACAGATTACTGTTAATTTATTATGCTGATCTGTTCTGTACGACATCTATTGCACGTCTGTCCGTCCTGGAAGAGGGATCCCTCCTCAGTTGCTCTTCCTGAGGTTTCTACCGTTTTTTTCCCCATTAAAGGGTTTTTTTGGGGGAGTTTTTCCTTATCCGCTGCGAGGGTCATAAGGACAGAGGGATGTTGTATGCTGTAAAGCCCTGTGAGGCAAATTGTGATTTGTGATATTGGGCCTCATAAATAAAATTGATTGATTGATTGATTGATTGATTGATTGATTGATTGATTGATTGATTGGAACCTGGGGAGGCTGTGGCTCAGAGGGTCGTCCACTGATGGGAAGATTGGAGGTTCAATCCCTCCAGCCCACATGTCAAGGTATCTTTGGGCAAGATACTGAACCCCAAATTGCTCCCGATTGCTGTTCCATCAGTGTGTGAGTGCGAGTGAATGGTTATCGAGGAACAGGTGGCACCTTGTATGGTAGCCTCTGCCACCAGTGTGTAAATGTGTGTGTGAATGTGTGAATGTGATATGTACTGTTAAAGCGCTTTGAGTGGTCGAAAGACTAGAAAAACTCACAAACCAGTCCGGGTTTGCACCTGTTTTGAGCAGAACTATTGTAATCAAGGATGCATCGTCAGGGGAAGGCATTGCACAATGTGCAACTGAAGTACACAGTAGTAGCATGTCATAATGAGTACCTGTGAACTGTCACTAGTCACGTATTTGTTTGTATCCAAAAAAAAAAAAAAAAAAAACAAGTACGGAACAACTGTTGATAATAAGAAGATGTAGAAGACTAATATGTGCAAAACTCCATGCTCTCTTTCCAACCTATAGAATAAGACATCCCCACTTTTGTTGGCATGGTTTGCACTTCAGGTCGAGGAGACCTGCTATTTTTTTCTGTTTCTTTGTATTTATTTGTTTGGTTCCAGCTTGAAACCAACTTTTCTGATTCTGAATCTATTTATTTTTGGTTTAAATGCTCTGAATGGTTCAAAATAGCTGTGCAAACCAGAACAGAACTCCTTCCATGTTGGTGGAAAAGCGGTATCAGTATTTACACACAGCTCCAAGAACAATTACAGGAACACAGGCAGATGGTATCACCCGTTTTGTGAATGATTTATGAGGAGGGAAATGCATCTAACTTCAAGTACGTACACAATGCACAAATCTTGCAGGAAAATGTCACAGGACACATCTATATGCACGTCAAGATATTTCAATATGATGAAAAAAAAAAAAAGAATCTGTGCTGCTTTAGATTAACAGCTGATCACTACCAAAGCTTTTCCTCTAAGAAGTCTGCAGCCATAAATAGCAGCAGGAATGATATAAGCATTACAGCTGTAGTTCTTAATTAAAGGAACGTGCAATTTTGCATGCCACATCAAGTGTTGGAACCTTAAAGGAAAAATCTTTAATCCAGATTCATTCAAGAATTGCCAGTTAATTACATAAATATACCTATAATTCGTATGATCATAAAAATAATAATGTCTTATCTAATCTTGTGACATGCTACCAAGCTTTAGCACAATACAGATGTCTATGCATTTTTGCAAATGTGAAGGACATCCTGCACAGATTCACAAGTTACACAGGTTAAATCACTGGAGATGTAGGAGACATTTCACAGAACATCTCTTAAAGGAAAACTCCGAACTCATTTTCCCAGGATTACCATAATCATATTTTATGTCACAGTAATGGGATTAACATGGAGAGCAGAGATTTTATGTAAACAGTTTAAGCAGATTTTAGTTTTTCTTGCAGTATTTGAAGTACTGTAGTTTTATTCATTTAATTTATATTTAGTCAACTGAATTTTTTTTAATTTATCCCGTCACACATGTGAGTAGACAAGGGTATTAAAAAGTTTGAACATGGTGCAGGGGAGATTAGAAGCCAAAATTTGCTCATAATGATAACTTCCCTTTTAAAAAAGATAAGAACAAAGACTGCATAATTGATCAAAGTTTCATGACTAGGCAATAAACCAAAATTATTGACAAATTACAAAGAAGTTAAGATGCATAAGAAATGAATCTACGAAGTGTTATGAATCTTTGTAAAGTATGTATGAAAACACATTTAAATATGACTAACTGCACTAAGAAAATTATAACATACTAGTCCATAACTATTGGTAGCTTTGTCACCTTCTACCTATGCCAATCCTCAGTGCCTATGTGCAGTTTCACACAGATTGACCACATCAGTGAGTAGAAAAATGTGGGACAGACAGAATGACACACTGACAGTTTCCATAATTATGTACAGCCTGGGGCGCCGAAAAGGGGGGGAAAAGGAGAAGGATTCTAGGGGCCCATGATTAAGAGGGTATGTAACGTACAGCGCCTTCTACAAAGCCAGGTCCAGGATCCTCTTCAAGTTTGTCAGGGAGGAATATGGAAGTGGAGGAAGAGATTGTTCTTTTTTCACAAATATGGGAATGATAGTCAAAAATACCATCAAAATGCATAGTTTTATGTAAAATAGCATCAAAAATTTTTGCCGATCTCCCGGCCAGCTGTGTATGGGGCCCAGTAAAAATTCTTTTCATGGGGCCCAAAATCCCTGGTGGCACCCCTGTGTACAGCAAACCATACCATGCCTTAGTCATACCAAAAATTAGAAAAAAAAAAAACACCAACAACATTGGGCCACAGGGGGAGCCACAGCGATCGGTCGCATTTTAGCCATTTTTAAGCATTTCTCTGTTGTTATAGCGCCACCCAGTTGCCAGTTAGAGTTAAATTTCTCCAGTCACCTTGAGGCATCCTGTTCTACATATCTACCAAGTTTAGTAAAAATCCATATGGCGGTTAGGCCTAGATAAGAAATTAGCTCTCTAGCGCCCCCATTTTGTTTGATGGGGTCAATAATGGAGGGGTCCCCTCAGATTATGTGTGGTCATATGCCTACAAAGTTGCGTGGTGATCGGTGAAACCCTTGAGATGTTATACACCTTTATATGATGAGCCACGCCCTCCGCAATATTCATTGCCTTATAGAAGCTCGGTTTTAGTAAGTTTTCCAACTTTTGCCAAGAGGGAACTTTAGATATTGGTCCCTAGATTATGTTCACCAAGTTTCATGCAGATCGGTCAAACTTCCTAGGAAGAGATCGATTTTAAGTGTTTTTGAAAAAATTCAAAATGGCGAAAAATCTCTATAACCGGAAGTTATGGGTTCTGAGACAAATTTGTTCCTCATGAGGAGAGACATCTCTGTGCAAAGTTTCTCTACGACATGTCTCTACGACATACGGGGCATGAGATATGCCCATTCAAAGCTTGCAATTTCAATCGGTTGCTATAGCGCCCGCCCCTTTGGCCAATTGATGAAATATTGCTTCATTCGCATCCTCCCATGACCCTCTACCACTGTGCCAAATTTCACATGGATTGACCAAGTCAGTGAGGAGAAAAACGTGGAACAGACACACAGACAGACACACAGACAGAGTTTTCGTCACAGTAAGATACAAATTACAGAAGAATATTTGATCTTTCTACATGTCACTAATGTTGAAGGCAAACTGCTCTGTTAAATATTTTAGTGCATTTAACTGAGAGCATTTTGGTGGGAAAGTGTCTTATGGCTCCAATTAAAAAACAGTCTTCCTTTGGCAACTTAATTTGAGTTCTATTCAATAACATTTGGCATGTGTACATTCATATCACCTCCTACACAAAAGGAGTTTTGTTTCACGCCTATTAGTCTTCTGCTTTTTAGCTGATCTGATTGGTCAACTCGCAGCTGCTCTGAATGTTTCCATACTTGCAACAGCAGAGTAATAAACCTCTTTTCTAGCCTGTGGTCACAAAATTCCAAGAGTGAGTTGTCGACATATTCACATTGGTTAATAAGAACAAAGAACAAAGTGTGTTTTATCTTAAGTTACTTGGGAAAAAAAACAACCCTTTGATGTATGAAATACAACGTTGCCTGGAGCGGCTGCATCGATAAAAGGAAACAAATTTTTCTGTGACTTTTCTCTGAACTTTCACAAATCAGCATCACATGGGTGGACATCAGAAAGTGACTCTTGATAGTGTCACACTCATCCTTCTAGAGATTAGTAGTCACAAGTACACAGCATGCATGCAGATATCAAATAATATATATGGTAATATTGATGTTATTCTCCTCTCCTTGTTCATTTCAAATACACGTAAACACTAATCTACCATGAGATTATTCAGAGTAGCTTTTAATAAGCTTCTCCCCACATGTGAGAGGCCTTTGCATTCTAATTCATTCACTACAGTAAGAGTTGAAGGTGTGTTTGTGTGTGACCGTGGCCTGTATTTATTTTGCACATGGATTTGAGATGTAAAATGCAGTCAAACAGAAAATCAAGTAAAATTACAAACTTGACAGAATTCTACAGAACAATAATGTGGGAAACATGATGTCCTTGGTATTCTTCAGATGCCATGAGGAGCAAAGTGCGCTCTCACACATTTAATATACATTGTGGTTGTCAACATAACATGATTACCTCTCACAGTTTTTTTTTATTAAATGTTCAAAATTTGTGTTGTTCAGACTAACAGCTCTCTGGTGTGACTTTACTTCCTCCAGCAGCTTGTGATCTACTTTGATAGAGGCATCATCATTAATGAACGTGTCATCATGCCAGTTACACAAATAACTGAATTTATTTTGGGACGAGGCATTAATTAATCCGGGGGGGAGGAAGTCTTGTGACAAAGCAGGTGCTGTCATGAGATACACTTTAATCATTTGTGTATTTATATATCTCTGCTAGGATCAACTTTTTTATATTAACGACAGATTAAAACACGTAGATGCAAGGGGTTGCTCGTAGTAACAAACTTAGTGACAAATTCAGCTTTACAGAGCTTTTACAACTTTTTTGATTTACTCTCATTGTAATTTTAAGTAGAAGCGAGCAGTTTTTTCAGTGAAAAGCTCTACATATCCACCGTACACCACCTGCTCAGCACCAAACAGCAGACAGACACAGTTAGCAACCTGATAGTGAACATACTGGTGCATTTAGCAGCTAAAGAGCACCGTATTTCCCTGAAGAGCTGGTAGAGAACAAGAACAGAGCTAAAAGGAGACTTCATTTTGGTGGTCTGACGTAGTAATAAATTCATTTAATGTTGCTCCATATCAGTGGGTGAATAAGCTACTGTTTGGTCACTCATTCAACATATCAACTTAAAAAAGGCAAAGCTGTTAGTGTTGTCTCTTCTGCTTGTTTCTCTACCAAAATGATCAAAAATAGGAAGGAATGGCACAAAAATATTTTTCCATAAGGGGTGAATGGAGCTGCTGTGCACTCATGGACTTTATAAAAATTTAAAGATCATAAAACACACACATCCAACAGTGAAAAATTCAGGGTGCTGGATCAAAAAAGTATATACGTGGAAAATAAAGAGATGATCTGCACACCAATTGAAGCTCCCATAGAAAAATGTATTCATACATAGTGTGACGTTTCGAGCCAGCAGACTCTTCCTCCGACTTAAGTCTGAGACTTAAGTCTGATTACATGTTTATAAACATGTAATCAGTATTTTACTGCCCGCATTGGTTAAAGTTTTTAAGTCTGTTGCATGCACCATTCCCAGCAACAGTGATGAATGCATGTGTGGTCAGACGTGTAGTGTCACAAGTGTGCACTGCTGCACTTAAAACCATATCCAACAGTGATGTCACAGTATCCTAACCACCCCCCGGAGTACCATTCTACATCACTGCAGCATGTTAAACCACTGGAGATCAGCAAAACATGATTTTTAACCTGCTGTTTATTTACTCTTTAAATATATTTCCATCATTTCTATCAGCTTTAACCAAATGAATGCTTACTCTACAGATGTGGCACTTTTCCTATTGTCAGATTTATTTCTGTTTTTTTTTTTATTACGGTCAGATAAGCCAAAATCCTAATTTTTAAAGATAAAAACAGGAATTCCACAGGGCTCGGTGTTAGGACCGATACTCTTTAGTTTATACATTAATGACCTGCCTGAAGCATGTCAGGGGGCTGGTTTCCAGATGTATGCAGATGACGCCATCATATATGCTCATGGAAAAACAGCTGCCGCAGTTTCAGAACAACTCTCAAAACATCTGGAAGCTATAGCCCGTTGGCTTGGAAATGCGTGTTTGTAAAAAAAAATGGTATCCATTTGCTTTTCTTCTGGAAGATGGCCCACATCAACTGAACTAGACATTAAGATCAATGGACAGCCAATCAGTCAAGTTTCTGAGGTAAAATATTTAGGTCTAATGCTGGACACTCACCTGAAATTTGACAAACATGTTAAAAAAATGTGCAGAACGGTTAAAATTAATCTGTAGACATTTAGACTAATCTGAGACTGTCTGACATTTGATGCAGCCGAAACATATGTGCATTCAATGATCTTTTCACACCTCAGCTACTGTGTCACTTCCTGGTCTCAGGCCAGCCCATCAGTAATGAAACCTCTGGAGAGGCTATACAATCGTGCAATAAAAATTTCAGGCAAAAGGCCAATAAGATCGCACCACTGTCATGTCCTGAGGGACCTGAACATGCTCAGCTTTGACAACTATATTGCATTTGCAAATGCCAATCTTATACGTAGGTGTTTACATGGCCAGGCCCCTCAGGTTCTCAGTGACATGGTGTGACCGTTGCAGGCCGTGGGACTAGTCACTAGGAATACCACTGCAGGGAACTGTAAAGTGCTGTACCGGAAGACTTCCTTTGGCCAGACATCCTTTGTCATAAAGGGAGCTAATATATGGAATGGACTGCCTATCCAACTTAAAACAGAACAAAACTGTCGACATTTTAAAATTAAACTGAAGGAATTTTTAAAAGGTAATCAGTTATGTAGTCATGTGTAGGTGGGTGGGATGGGAGGTAGGGTAGGTATACAATATGCATGATGTGTATCTGTATGTAAGTATGTGTATTTGTTGTTGTTGTGTATGTGTATGTTGTTTTGTATGTTTTATTTTTTTAAAGGCCCTTCTAGAGACAGGCATTGGAAATTAGCAGTAGCTATAAATGCTGTGATACATTGCATTGGTTAATTGCTGTGCAATTCTCTATGTATATGTATCTGTCCCTATCATATAAACATGAAAATGAAAATGAAAAGTTAGATTAAAATTAGATGCCATTTTGATTTTTTTTTATGTCTCTTTACACAATTTATCTTGTCATTATCATATGTTGATTATTATATGCTATTATTATTGCATATGTTGTTTGTGAGACTTTTCCTTTTCATAGCTGCTTATTGTATTTCATTTAGTTGATGTCTGCCCTAGCTGTTAGGAAATACAGGCAGGGGGACAACATTTTCAAAAGAGGGTCCCTAATTCACACCCAAGGATGGATACCTATACATTTTTATACTTCCTGCGAATATATATATATATCTATATGTTCAGACCTTATTTTCTCATGTTGAAAATCAGAGGTAGTCACATTTGTCATGGGCTGAAAAAAATGCCCTCTAATGAATGATTAGAGAGAAGTAGAATTAAACACTGACTGAAGAAATTACTGCAAGAGATTAAATCACAAGATTAAATCAGGACTGGGCAAATAGTTTTTAACTTCATTTATTCATCCAATCTTGAAGGCTACTTTACTTAAATATTAAAGCAGGACTGAAATAGTATAAGGAGTAACTGGCTGTCAACTCTAATTTTTCTAGTCATACCCAGTTCATGTAATTTCAAGATTGTTTAGGGACCCCAGTGTGCAGAAATATTTAAATACACAATTTTGAAAAAAAGGCCTCACCAAAATTTAGCATAACTTCGGAGTGTTATTTTGCCCCCTTTCCGACAAGATAGCACAACATGGTTGGTACCAGTGGATGCTTTAGGTCCTCTAGATTAATACGATACCTGTGCCTTCACTGTAGCTTCAGCGCAGCCCCATACTAAAGGTTTTATTTGCTAACAATGAGTCTTCCCTGACTTGTCACTTTCAGCTCTGCCTGTCATACCTGCTGCTTCTTCATTTTTGTCAGACATTTGTCCATCACCTCTCTGCTCCTTGACGTAGCTCATCAGGCTGCAGTTTGCCTCACTTGTGAGTTCTGCACATCGCACGCCTGACCCCATGTCAGACGGACTGAACCATTTCACAACACCTGGGGGGCATCAAATGTGTTTTAATGATGAAATTACATTTATGTATCATGTAAATACATATAAACTGTATTGTCAGTGATTTAAGTCAGTAAGTAAATTGTTGTACTTGATCCAATTTAAGGCTCAACTACAAACCTTTTCATGCCTTGGGCTGGGGTCATCCGTACCCTCTGACCCCCCCGATGGTAGGCCTGGTCTGCTCACTGGTATTTAATATCTTAGTTTTACATGTCTTTCCATGAGGATGGTGTTTGACATTTTAATGTTACTTACGATGATGTTCTTGTGGGAGACCTAAACTGAATACAATCTCCCCTCTCCTATATCTTTAACTTGCTTTTGTTGATAAATATCAGTGGTACTTTATGTTGCCTTTCCCCTTCTTTTCCTCATTTCAGGTTTTCACTGTTACAAAATGTGTTAATTGGTCTTTTTAAGTATGTTTTTGTACTGTATGCATGCTTAATTACTGAATGTGATTTTCCCACCTCTGTGATTGGTTGTTGAAGCTTGTACCTAAATATACCACTTTCTACCCAACAATGGTCTATGACTGAAACACAATTGCTTCTTTGTTTAAGTTTATGCTAACAGTGTGCAGGAGTCCACAACTTTGCCATTCCATTTCAGTCTCCTGAGAACCTGTGTTACAGGTGTTCATTAGATTATGCACACATTTTCTAGAAATTGCTGCAATCTCAGATATTCACATTTATAACCCTGGAACATCTGGCAGCCAGTAATTAGGATGAGAATTAATTTCCATGGAAATAAAGGTGAAATACAGCTGTTGTGTATGGTGTGAAATCCATGTCTGTAAAAGGCATTAAGTCTGTGTATAGACACGTGGGCTCTGATGGTCATGCACTTAAAGATTTCCATTAAAAATCCATGCAGGAAGCATAACATGAGGCCCTTAACAATCTGCGCGACGGCTAACTCACCGATCAATGCTGATGGCACAGAGATTGAGGATGCTGGCTGTACACATCATCACATCCAGAGTGACAAAGATGTCACAGTGGATCTTGCTGAAGCGCCACTCTCCCACTACCTAGAAGAGAAAAACATCAACAAACAGCAGTTTACAGCAGAACAAAGCCACTGCACTTATCCGTGAAAGGCAAAACCTCGACAGAAATGATGCCTTTTACCTCTGCAACAAAAAGCAGTCATTGTTTGTCGTACTGTCGAGAGAGTAAATAGAGAGCAGACTGCACCGCAGGAGGAAAAGAATGAATGAGATTATTATGAATGAGCATGAAAGAAAATCTGAATGCCCTGAGCTGTGAGTGGGGCCTGATAGATAACAGATTGAACGGGCGTGAACTATCTCATTGGAAGTGATAAACTGCAGGTGAAAAGCAGCTGGCACCCACATTTTACAGCACACACACAATTGCAATGGTCTGTTTTACTCACGTTATCGAAACAATGTTATACCTGACATGGTGGAAAATTGGCAGATTATCTGATGATTGTCTAGTGTTTTCCTGACGTCTTACCTGCTTATAAAACACTATAGATTATAGCAAAACTATAGGCACCCTTAGTGTTAGCGAGATAATTAACCTTTAACACATCCTGCTGTGCAGCCGCAGGTGGCTCTCAATCAACAAGATGATCGAAATCTATCTGCATTCATAGCTCAGCTGCTCTCTGCTACGTGGTCAAACCCTAAGATGAAACTAACATCATCAGTGGTGCTCTGACAGGTCTGAGCAGTCCGATGCCACCCACCTCGCCTGACTCTACATCCTACTTGCTTCCTCCCACGGCTCTGAAAAGGGTAAGAGAGAGGAGCGTGTCAACTCCTACGTCTCTGCGAAGGATTAATCTTTGTCCCTAGGCCATGTCTTCATAAAATTAAAAGGTAGCTTAAAGCGCCGTATGTTGTTGGTGTCGACAACACTAGCGGTGATCGCAGACTGATCTGACAGCCTAATGAGCGCCCTTTTCCCTGTCTCAACCCCTCCTCTCTTCTTTTTTTGCATTTCTCCTGACATTTGTCTTCTCAGTATCTCTACATTATCATCTGTTTTTCTCCTTCGCAACATCACTCAATTTCTTGTTCTTGATCTTTATATGACAATCTACAGGTTGCTCCGTTCATCAGCTCCACCAACGACATCCTCATCAGTGCTGCAGCCCATAACAAATTTAAGAGCCTCACAAGAGCTGACAACCTTTACAGACCATCATGGCTGCAACACATCTATTCCTATCAGTGAGGGGAAGCATATTCAGTGGCTATTAAACTGCTTGTCTCAGGCAATGAAATCAAAACAAATATATCCTAAAAGAGGAAAATTATTATAAAATGTTGACCGTCAAGGTATATGCATTTTCTCAATTTTGTCTTGCCCCCCACACACATATACTTCCACAACTTAATTTACACTGTGCATATCTGCATAGCACATCATAATTCAGAATGTATCAGCATTATGATTTAATTTGCGAAGGAAAGGTGTTGGGGAAATTGAAAACACAGTAATGGACTGGGGAACAGAGAGAGTGGTTAGAAAATGCAATATGAGACGTCACTTAAAATCAGGGTGAAATGAAACTGACGCACTCTGCTCTTTCATCTACAACCTGGCTGTCTTTATGGCATTCATGCAGCGGCCCTGAGAACTCAACACATTCAAACAGGCTCAACTTCACATGCACAGCCCTCGCAAAACATCACGACTTGACGACACAACAAAAATGTGCTGCAAGAAGCTCTCAACACAACATGTCGTCAAAGTGACAGTTTCATGTGTTGTCAAGCAGTATAATGATTTTTAAATACTGCCACCATTCATCCACAAACCTCAGATTACCCATATAGGTACGCACTAATCTTGATTTCATGTGCTCATTTTGAATAAAATGAACTTCAAACTACAATTAAAATTTTTTATTTCTCTTGGGAATGTTAAAGTTTCACTATTGCTGCTTTGATTGTTGGCTGACTGTCTTTGTTGTTCTTGCGTGCAGGTTTTGTGGTTGTTTGAGTGTAACTGTTTCTTCTCAGATCTTTATCTCAATGAGATCTTAAAAATACTTAAAAATGACTGACATTTCTTCACGTTATCTGAACTAGTGTTGAAAAGCCAGCTCTGAAGTGTAGTTGTACACCTCCACCAACCAGTCAAGCTGCAGTTTACAACCTTGTCTGTCCAGACTCATATTTAGAAATGACTGCTGCTTCAAATATGGATGTCGCTCCAAAGAAGCTGCAAATTCTAAAACATGGGTGCCTCACAAACATCTTCAACCTGGCAACACAGAGGATCTACACAATCAGTTCCAAGGTGGACACCTAAGACTAGTGTCACCAATTCAATATCTAACCAAATGTTTCTCCTTGTTTTCAACATTAGGTTATGTCCTTTATTTCATTCATTCATGTTATTTCCTATTTTACTCTGAAACTCACATCTCCTCTCATTTCAGATCACTTCACTTCCTGCCCCTGTGTGTTTTCCCTCCCTTTTGATGACTCCACCTGTGCCTGATTGCCTGTCCAGCCCTGATTAGCCTCACCTGTGTCTCGTTATCCTTCCCCTCACCGGAGTATTTAGTGTGTGGGTGTTTCTCAAAGTCAAGGATCCCAAGGAAGGATCCTGCAGAGGCAAGGCATGAGACCTTCCTATCATACATTGAACACACATTGGAACAGGCTAACGAGTGTCCCCAGGTGTACATCATTAACCCTCAGCAGACTGAGGAGATTTCAGGGTGCTGTGATGATTCTGGCACTCTCTAATGTTGTTGTACAGTTTTAACAAATGTAAGCAGTATTTTCAGAGTCACATGACTTTTAGGGAGAATATATTTCTGGATCATATTTAAGAGTAAGTGGAGTAATGAAGTAAAGACAACAGCTGATAAAAGTTCTTAATTATTATTAACAGTATGAACACAGACTCACACACAGAATCAATCATCGTCATTTCAAAGTGATCCATATTTTATGTGTGTGTGATCACACACTCTGCTACAGTAATACGAATAATGGATCTGATCTGATCTGATCTGATCTGATGAGCCACGCTGCTCTGAAACAGCTGACCACGCCGACTGTACATTATACTGCTGTGTAATCCTCTGAAATAAATCACCTCAAAACAAATGAGTGATGCTTTGAACTGCAAGATTTTCCAATGTGTTTTCTGTGGCTGTTCCCAACACCATTCCCCTGAAAAACACACCAATTGAAGCTGACAAAATGAAAGCAATTATCATGTCATTATCATGTGAATAGTGGGGGGAGGATGGGAGGTGGACACTTTGCGCTCCATCTCTGCTTTAAATTAAACTTTTATGTTTTATTTCAATCATGTTATTATTATTATTATTATGAGGTTACTGTCAATATTTTTTTCACGCTTGTATGATAAAAACCCCTGGAGATCCAATCCTCAATTTGAATATCCTTCCTTGACTTTGAGAAATACCCTGTCTTGTTTTCTCTCAGTGCCAGTTCGCCTTAGCTTCTTGTGTGTCTAGCGTTCTAGCCCTTTGTTTTCCTGTGTCCTTTTCTTGGTTTTTTGGATTTACTCTGTTGACTGACTGCCTCATCCCTGTTGGATTTGTTTGCCTCCACTGATAGTCCTTCTGTGTACCGAACCTACCTTTTCACTAGTAAAGACTGTGTAATTTTACCCAAACTGTCTCCAGAGTCGTGCGTTTGAGTCCACTCTCCCCTAGTTGTCACAATGATTTCACACTGAAGTTGACCTTTGACCTTTAGATATAAAATATCATCACTAAACCATTTTATTCTGTTATAGATTTGTGTAAAATTTTGCCATAACTAACATAAGAGTTAGTGAGTTATGGCCAAAAACGTGATTGTGAGGTCACAGTGACCTTTGACAAACAAAATCTTATCACTGAGTCCAAGTAGACTTTCCCTCAGGGGGGTCTTGAAATATCGCGTTCACAAGAACGGGATGGACGGACAACCCGTAAACATAATGCCTGCAGCTACGGCTATCGCTGGTGCAGAGACATATAAAGTATAATTTAATTCACCTTGATTTTAAACAAGCTCTGAACCTCAAGCCATGCGTAAATGTCCCTCCGTACCCTCGCTAAATCAGTCACACTTGACAGAAAGCGAAAAACTGTGGTAATTAATGCTAATTCAGCATTTAATAATAAAGGGCAAGTTGAATGCCCTGCCCACATCCTGTGACTAATCTCTCACTAAAGTTCATGCTGATACATTATTAACAGGGGAAACATAGTCACGGCCATGCTCTGTGACACAAGACATAAGAAAATAAAATGTCTGCACATAGATAAAGAAGAAAAAGGAGTGTGTGGGATTGGAGGTTATTATGTGTGATGAAGAGGAGAAAAACACGAACAATTACTGCCAAGTGTTGTCATTATCTGAAGACGCACATGATTTTAGGTTCTCTGATGGAAGAAGCATGTCTCAAAGAATGTGAAATGAATAAATAAAACCCTCCTAAACTAAGCTGTTGTGAGCTGTTGTGAGTGTCGAACAACATAGAAGGTCACCTTCCCTTTCACAACACAAATTCAGATCCAGACATTGTTATAAATGGGCTGGTATTTACCTCAGAAAATATCTATCCCACCTCTACCAAATAATATCTTTTATTTGCAAGGATTTATACCAGTCCCACTGCGTCTGTCTCAGTTAGCAGGAGGCCTGACACGCCAAAATCAGATGAACATCCCACTCTTAACACATGCTCAATGAATCCACTCTGACTTTGACAAACAGCCAGTGTTTGGTTCTCAGCATATTCAGATGAGGAGGATTTCACCCACATTGGTGTTATTAGTGTTAATAGTGCATCGGGATAAAATGTCTGTGAAACAACTAGGACAGGAAGGAAGAAGGCTACAGTCATGTTTATGTAAGAAACTGAGGCCTGTTCTCCAAGTCATTGTCACATAGCTAGTTGGCACAGGGCTCATCCTACGCACAACAGACCTCACAAGTATCCAGTTTAAATTATCTCTAGGATTATCCAACAGGAACACCAGATTGCTCAAAGCTGATAAAAATATGTTAGATGATAAATTCTAAAAATTTCAAAGCACATGTTGTCTTTTTTTTTCTTAAAGGGGATTTCACACAACTAACAGTTTACTTGTTCCTGTGAAAACAGTTGAATTATGTTATCTGTGGCTCTGCTGGGAGCTTTATAAAGTCTAAAAAAATAACTGATAAATTAATAGTGACGTCAACCAAGTTATTTTGGCTTGTGTTATAAACTTGGGGCATGGAGTTGAATGATTTGAGCATTTACCAGGCAGGGACGGTCAAATGTTATTGACATGCATTGTGGGAAATGTAGGATTCTGGAGCTTGACTCATAAGAGGGACTAAAAGTTAAGATATATCAGCCTCTGTTCCTTTGTTTTGATTCTTTTTAAATCTGATGTGATACAGAACTGCAATACTATATCACTGGAATAACCCTTTAATGCACTACTTTTTTTAAGGCTTGCTCCTGTCCTCATTGTGAAGACAGTGACAATCGTGGATTCTCTAAAGATAAACAGACAGAAGCATTGCATGCTGACAGAAACAAGAGAGCAGCTGACCACTGAATAAGTGTCCTTGTAACCTTAAGGCCAACACACACACAAATGATGTACATTTTTGTGTGTGTTGCCTCACATTGCCTGTATTTCAGCCAAAACGTTATGCCTGAACACATCACAAAGACTACAGCCCATAGCAAACTGAACCTCTAGTGAAAGTTCAATCTTTCAGTCAGGAAGATTAAACTGGACTTTTGTTGCTTAAGTCTGTCATTTATTGCTAATACCATTTGCTGAAGACTCCTTGTATGCATGCTCACTCATAATTTCTTGCTGCCATTGTTGAGGGCTGTTCTGCTGATCACAATTAATCAATAACACAGTGACACACCTTCTCTTTCAGCCTAACATCTTACCAACTGTTTGATACTTAATGATTCATCAGCCTCATCAGCCTCAGAGTCATCAGCCACCACCAGTGTCTGGACTCCATGGGGGATTTATCTTGCTGCTGCTCTGATGCCCCTTGATTACAAATCAAATTCTGGAGTCCAAGCACCAAAGACTTTCTGTCAAATCTTAAAGGTAGGATCTGGAGGATTTTCAAACAAAACAAAATATAGACATATACAAATGAAATCCTGCTTAATCATCACCTATGGGCTTCTACTCATGTGTGGTGGTGACTCTGTTTGCAGAGCTCCTGCCCTTTAACTGTATTTTGATGTTTTTGTGAGCTCAGACCGCTTCTGGGCGCAGATTTCCCCAGCCAATGAGAGAGCGCAGGTGCCGTGCCCGAGCATGTCCGAGCTTGTCCGAGCGTGCACCAGCGTGAGCCTTGCCTGAACCTCTTCTGTGAAGCCTTCTTCCGTACCTCCGGGCTCCGTACACCCGGGAGAGTTGAGCCTGATAGGAGGGGCCAAATTTGAATGTGTGCTTACAAACAGCAACTGGAAAATCCTCCAGACCCTACCTTTAATCATCATATCATCTGTTAACTTTATTCACCTGTCTCCGTTTTGAACTAGCACTTCTGCATCTGCGTTACAGGAAATAACAGCAGGTGGTGGTAATCTGTATTACTTATTTAAAAAAGGGAAACTGGAAGAACGAGTGTATGGATTCAAACTACTGGCTAGCCAGTTGGCACATTAACAACACAACCTGATGTCAAAAGAAGAAATGATATGTACTGTGCGCTAGTGGAAATTAACATAAACAGTTACCAACCATTTCTGCTAAAGCCATTTGTTTGTTCCTCACTTCCATTTCACCTCTTGTGCACTGAGCTGAACTGCCAATCAGAGTAATGCCACTCACTGATGGGCTCTATTTGATGCCAATTCAACATGCTGAATCAGCTGGAAAAAAAAGCCTTCTCTAGTGCCAACGGTGCGGGACAAACACTACAGCGATGGACACTCACCAAAGGCCTGACATTGACCAACGGCCAACCATCAGCCGGCCCTTATGCTGTTTGCCTCCAGCAATATAAAGTTACAGGAAACACAACTGCCAAATTTGTATCCAAAAGCATTATATTACTATATTATATATTATATTTGCTGAAAGTTTCAAAGTGGTCCCAGTACACTCACTCCAAAGACGTTGTACACCTGTGCAGTTAAAGCACTTTACACCATCAGAGACTCACTTTTCTGCTGTGATATCGACATTAATATTTTATTAGGAAAGTTTTACGCTACAGTTTGTACCGTGGATGATTGCAAATCAACTCCCACGTTTCCTAAATACTTTGATGCAGGCTCCCTCTGTGTGGACCCAGCAGCCCACATAAAAAGAGAGAACAAATAAATAATTCTGGCCAAAACAAACACAGAATGCAGGTTGTGTACTTTGTAGATAAACTCACTTCAGTCTTATAATTGGTGCCTATGTTTTTTTTTTTGGTACGAGAAATTGGATAGTATTACTGCAACAGAGTGACACAATGCCAGTCACCACTTTTCTGTTTGTACAAAAGAACATACATGACCAGCAGAGACCATGACATCCTATGGATTTATACACTGTAATCTGATCGGAGTGATAATCATCATGACTCACTCAGAGGCACGGGAGGATTGGACTCCCAGTTGTGATAGATTGCCTTTCTCTACATCAGACAGCGTGACCTAAAGCCTGACGGTCAGAAATAACCCTGGGACCGAGAAGACAGACAGAAGAAATGAGCAACAACCAAAAGGTGGAGACTTTCCTGAAAGAGCCCAGATCCTGCTCGCTATTGATTTTGTGGATTGGAGATGATATTATGCCGGGCCCAAGCCTGTTCTGTTTTAGGTTGTGCTGGTTAGCAGGCATTGATGTGTCATAACTGCTTTAAAAAACATAGATCTGCATTATCCCACACAGCAGCAAATGCAAAATGATATATCTCAGAATTAGGGAGAATTATTCATAAACATCTGACCTCTGACTCAGATAGACCGGTCTGACATTTTGATGTTGTCACATAGTGTTGCTACATTACAGGCCTTTAACCACTGCAGGACTGATATTTACAATGCTGATGTGAACATATCAGCTGTCACCCTTATTTCACCTTGAGCCTATGACCTGCTGATAACTGCGAGCGGCTTGCTTGGCTCAGACCCTCTTCACCAGTATTTCGCTGGCACCAGATTTCATATAAATGCCTGCTGTATGCATAATATGCTGTGCTATACTTTTTTAAATATCACATTGTATAAAGTCAGATTTCCATGTCTTTTTTTGCTATTAAGAAGCAGGTGTGGGTGCTACATAAATACTGTGAAAGTATCAAACACTTAATCCACGGAGCACTGCAAACAGTCCATATGCAGAAAATGGACGACAATAAATGGTAGAAACTGCTGCTACAGTGCCGTCACAGTCATTCCCGGCTTGAATGGCTGTGCACAGGAACTGGGGGTGCAGATGTGAAAGACATGGAAACACTAATCACTCAGAGCAGGCTGGGCTTTGGGAGGGAGGTCTACAGAGACAGGCATTAGAACGGAGCGTTTCAGACAGAGGGTGAATACTGGTGTATATGGGCAAAGTGTTTTTTGAATATTAAAAGATATAAAACAAACAAACAAAAAAAAAAAAAACATATTTAAACATGTTCTAGTAGAAACCCTTAATACAAGTATGAACCTGGAGATGAGCATAATATGGGACCTTTAACCTCATAATGCCAAATTGAATTCTGTCTTTAAAGCTGAGTGTTTATTGCGTTCATAGCCTACCCTCTGATGTGTTATTGAGGTTATATATATTTGTTATGCTGGAGATACTATGGAAACAGGACTCATCTCATGATTGTTATATTGCATGTCTGCAGAGCACTTTCTTTTGTCTTCAAATGTCATTTCAATTACGCAAGATAAACACAAAGAGAGATAGAGGTGTAGAAATATGGTGGGCATGTCTGCTGCATAGGGCATATCAAGCAACGTATATCTCTTCCAGTATGTACAAAGAATATTACTTATTCTTGAGAATTGGGACACAACCTTACTTTTTGGGGTTTTTGATTTTTACTCTTCAATTTGACTGAGAAAATATATTTTAGTAGTCTTGCCTAGTACGACTTTTAATGAGCCAACCTCCCAGTAATTTTTTCCTTAGCGTTCACAATGAATGTCAGAGGTAACAGAGTAGTAATAGAGAGGTAATAGAGTTAACAAAGAGTCATATATTTATTAATTTCACTGCAGTTGTAGTGAGCAGCAATTTTGCTTTTCAAAGTTGCTCTTAATGCTAATCAAAATATGCATTTTTAAACCACACTTCTTTTAGTTTGGAGTTCGAAGGCCATGTTATGATTGAAATACACCCAATGGCAATTTTATTTAATGAATTTATCAAAAAATAAAAGCCTGCCAGTACTTGAGAAGCATCTTTTGGAAACCAGGGAGTGAGACAGGAGTCCTTGTGACATAACTAACTCCTTTTGTGCCTGATTAAATTATGTTTTCATAGAAATCTGACCAAGTTGACAAAAATCTTTAAAAGGCCCACTTTTCAACATAAAATAAAAGATGAAAAATTAAAACAAAGATGATCATAGCATTACATTTTCACAGTACATTTTTATCAGTACATACTATTGGTTCTGGATTTTTCAGGCTTTTCACAGTCTTTTAATTGTTTGACGTTGTTAAGTGTCTGGAACAAGGCTATTTCCTGGCAGAGGGCAAGTTTAGAAGTTAAAAAAATGAAAGCAGATCACACCATCTTTCTTTCATATAGCTTAGGTCCTTAACAAATAATGTATCACCCCAGAAATGAAAAAAGTGTGTTGATACAGTAAGTTATAATTCTAATTTTTTTGTTTTCTTTCTTTTTGGTAGGGACATGATCTGTCCAAATTCTGAGGAATGGGTGATATACATCTGTGTATACATTGTGTAAGTGTGTGTACATCTCCACTGTCCCACCTCTAAGTACACGACCCAGGGCATAACCAGCGTGGCCACCAGAAGGTCTGCGACAGCCAGGCTGACGATCAGGTAGTTGGTGGTGGTCTGCAGGGCCTTCTCCCTGGACACAGCCATGCACACCAGCACGTTGCCGAAGACGATGACGAAGATGAGCAGAGTGAGCAGCATGGCGTAGTAGTTGTAAGGGTGCTTCTGCTCTTGGACTGTTTCGTTGAAGCTCCATGTTCCGTTGTCATTGAAACTGTCATTGTAGGCATACTGGGTAAAGACATCCATTAGCTGTGAGTGACGAAGGCCAAGATCGGGCCCTGCAGAACATGCAGACACACGGAGACAAAACAGGCCTTGAGCTTAGTTGTATTCATGTGAATGTTTGCAGAAACAGTTTGAGAAGAAAAATAAAACGATACATTTCTGGGATAATCTGTCTTCCTGCAGTAATTACCATGCAGAGAGAATTTGTCTAATAATCTCTTACCCCTGCTTCACACAGTAATAGCAGCATCTTTATTTTAAATTATAGTGGCGATTACAAACGTGTATAAAATGATGTAGAAGGCATTTACCATCTGATAAAACCATACCCATATAAACCCTTGAATGAGCTTAAAGGGGAAAAAAAATCAAGACTTTAAGAAGTTAATTTCGGGAACTGGCAGAAATTCAGATGTGTCCTGTAGCTACTGGCAAGTGGCCTTGTGCTTACAACTACTCAAAAGCCTGAAGTCTGCATTCACCAGAACATATTGTGGAGTTTAAGTTATGCAATTTCCCCCGGTGCACAACATTATTTCTACAACTACAAAAGAAGTTCTGACAAAACACAAGAAAACAGCGTGTCAGAACAATGACATGCAGGTAAATGTGCATTTCATTTCATTCTCTTTGTAAGAGGTTAAAAAGGGGGTGATGCTCAAAACAGATTTCAGAATAGTTTTTAAGTACCCAGTGGATTTTTGTTTACAAAATGCCTGGCAAACATGCTGAATACTTCTCTTTCCTCACAAATTTTACACAAAGAATCTTTTGCCTCTGTGCCAACGACCGCCATGGCCAGATGCAAAAAGCTTTGGGTTCTCCATCTGTCTCATTCTCATGAAAGAAGAAAAAGGAAAGAAGATATTCTTTATCAATCCCCGAGGGAAATTCACTTTTTTGCAACTCTGGTGTCATATACACACAGTCCCCAGATTCACACATGCACAAACAGGACCTATACATGCATTAAATGGAGGGATGTCAGAGCTAGGGGGCTGCCTTTGACAGGCACCCTGAGCAGTTGGGGGTTCATTGCCTTGTTCAAGGGCGCCTCGGCAGTGCCCAAGAGGTGAGCTGGCATCTCTCCAGCTACCAGTCCACACTTCATTGTTGGTCCTAATGGGGACTTGAACTGTTGACCCTCTGGTTCCCAAGCCAAATCCCTATGAGCTGAGCTACTGCCGCCCCGCCTTGCTGCTGCGATATCTCAAGAAGGCCTTGAGGGAATTTCCTTAAATTTGACACAAACCTCTACTTGGGCTTGAGGGTGAACTGAAAAAAATTTGGTGGTCAAAGGTCAAGGTCACTGTGACCTCACAGAATATATTTTTGGCCACAACTCAAGATTTCATACAGTAATTATGACACAGTTTCGCACAAACCTAACAGTCTAACATGATAAAATAATGAAGTGATGACATTTTATATCCAAAAGGTCAAAGGTCATCTTCACTGTGACATCATAATGTTCTGCAAAAACATTTTTCTGGCCATTATTCATCATCATAACTCAAGAAGAGAAGGGAAAACATTTGATCAGATACTGGATTGGTGACACTTATCTTGGGTGCCCACCTTGAAACTGATTGTATAGATCTCTTGTGTTGCCAGGTTGAAGATGTGTTTGACGGATCCATGTTTTAGAATTTGTAGCTTCTTTGCAGCAACATCCATATTTGAAGCATTGCTAACGGTCATGGCTGGATGTAAACTATAACTGCAACCTGACTGGTTTGCTCAGGCACACAGCTGCAAGGTGGTTAGACTGACAAACTGACAATGGCGAACCAACCGGACATTGTGTTGATCAACAAACAACAGAAGAAGGCAATGGCGATATATACATAGCAATCCAGCGCAACAGCAAGATCAGGAAGAAGGAACACGAGAAGCTCGAAAAATACCAAGGGCTGAATGAGGAGCTAGAAATGATGTTGGTAAAGGCAGCAGTGGTGCCAGTGGTAATCGGAGCACTCGGAGCTGTGACCCCCAAACTGGGACAGTGGCTCCAGCAGATTCCAGGTACAACATCTGAAGTCTCTGTCCAGAAGAGTGCAGTCCTAGGAACAGCTATGATACTGCTCAGAACCCTCAAACTCCCAAGCTTCTAGTAGAAAACCCGAGGTTAAGGATGCCGCAAGGATTTTTTAATATACATGTATTAAAACCTGTTTTGTTCACATCTCCTGTCTGTGGAGCATAAGATACAAACAACAGGGGAACAAGCTCATCAAAATATTTCTTCTCAGAGCTACTTGTGGTCACAAACCCCACAGGGTACCTTTAGGTGGTACTGTGTAGGGGCTGCAGTCGAGTACCACCAGCAGGTTTGCACTAAAAAACAGCAATTAGTGTTTCAACCTGACAGATCTTTAAAAATAACACATAAACAGAAAAAGACAACTTAACAATGGAGCTGTTTCGTCTTGACAGACAGTATACCGTGATATCAGGAAACCCTAATTGGTGGTATTGTGCTGGAGAATCACACCATTAAAGCTTTTGTTTTATCAAAGTGACGAGCGTAACCACGCATTCCTTATTTACATCCATTTGAACCAAATAGAAACACGTGGCTCCCTGCAACTGCAGGGAATATTTTTCAGTTCTCATTGTGTAGCTCATACAGTAAAAAAAAAGGGAGTGTGTGTGTGTGTGTGTGTGTGTGTGTGTGTGTGTGTGTGCTTAGCCAATGTGTCACGATATATCAGTGTGCATCATTACTGTAAATCCTTTAAGGACCTTGTAACAATCAGTCCAACAGTGTAACACCTTGTATTTAGTGCAGGTATTGCGAAATGAGGTTTGCAATAATAATAAAGTTATTAAATGTATTGAGCTTCTGCTGCCATCAGTCTGCATTTTTATTAAGGCATCATACTGGTACATAGTGTAAAGTTAATGTCTGATTGCAGCCTGGATGTTTATGTGTTATGAACAGTTGAAATCTCTTTATTTTGATTGCATCATGTTTTCTGTTTGATTACAATGACACTGACCTTCACTGTTTATCTACATCGCTGAGTGGATTTGACACCACATATCACTCTGCTCTGTGATTTGCCACTGCACCGTGACGCTGTGAAACTCTGTTGCAAACTTAATGAAGCTGCATGTCTCCTCTTTTTCAGAATAATGTCAAAAATACACAGACACATCCTATTTTACAAAATCCTTAGCGGTGCAGTTCCCTCATACCTGCTTAGATTAATGTTTATGTCACCCTCCACTTTGCACGCTCCATTTTCACTCCCTCCTTCCTGCTCACTCACTCCGTAATTGGTTCTCGAGCCTTTCAGGCTGCTGCTCCCGCTGACTAAAATCTGCTTCACATCCTCATCTACATCTCACTTTTTTTAATTGTTGCACCTACTTCAAATTCCACAAGTCAAAAATTACTTTTTTACCCTTTTAATTGTTTCTGTGGAATGTTTTTGTCTTTATGAATCTATGTAGTTGTTAGGTTATTATCTGCCACTGTTACCTCCTGCGTCTAGCCAAGGGCATGACTGCAGCAATCTGGCTGAATGAATTTCAAGAGTGAATGAATGATACAGAGTATTACCAGTTTTTTTGGATGCATTCTGTGTCCAAAAATGTGGCACAGAAGTCTTTGCACAGAAGGTGACATGCTTTGATTTTGAGAACACTTAGAGTAAATAAGTAGATTTAATGTTTGGTATTTCTCTCAGGTGTACCTTCAGGTGACACCATGATGTTAGGCTCACAATAATTTCCAAATTGCACAGACCTACTTCTGTGTTTTTTGAATAATTTTCATGATGTTTGACCAGATGCTTGCTAATGTCCTAAACAAACAAATAACCCTGACAATTTGATATTTAAATATTCTGATTAAATTCAAAATCCGTTGATCCCCAGGTGGTTGCAGGGAGAGCAGAAAAGGTACAATCCAAGATGCTCTCTGCATCAGGCTTCATAATTCAAGTATATGTTTACCCTTTCCAAGTCTATTCAAATACCCATATGGACAATGAAGCATCTTTTCATTGCTGTGATACGTAAGACTGGAGATAAAATCTAGGTCATGTTCCGCATAAAAATGGATTCCTTAGTTCAGCTAAAGCTGATGTCTTCAGCAGGTTGAATTGGATAAATCAAGAGGGTGTCTTCCAGAGATACAATCTCTTGTCTGTACAACAAGCACTAATTTGGAATAGCTGTGACCATATACGCGCATGCATCCCATCATTGCCACCACCCCTTTCAGCCAACTGGCATGAACACAAACACACACTTTCAGACACACATGCTTGACGGCTTGCTTCATGCCGAATTTCAGCTGCCAAGGGCAAAAACTGTGGCACCAAATGGTTGGGGAATTTTTTGTGGACCCACTAACACATTCTTACTCCCAACTCGTCAAATACTGATGCTTGCCCCATACATCAAGCTATGATGCTCTACGTACCCCTTCCACATCTCGGATGCTCAGGGAAGGAGTGTCAATTGTTGTTCTTGTTATACACATTGTGTCTTTTCAAAATAAATGTCCTTTTTCACAGGAAATGTACAGTTTTCATTTGCTTGATGCATACAGTCACTTTTCAAAATAAATTTAGAACATTGGTAAAAAAAACTTTTTTAGATTTACTTCCTTAGGTTTAGGCAACAAAAGTATGTGATTAAGTTTGAAAAAACCCCATCATGGTTTAGCTTAAAATAGCACACTAAGGTTTTACTAAAAAACTTCACTGTCTTTTTGTTTTACACAAAACATGAAAAGCGTTCACCTGGGTAGAAGTCTGGTGTTTGTTTGACACATCCACCTCCCCTCTTGCCCCATACAGACTTTCTTGCTCTTTGTACTATGGCAGCAGCTCGGGGCATCAAAAAATGCTGCCACCTGGTGTGTCTTTTACTGCCGCTTTCTACACAGAGCAAGTGCTATTGTCTTTGTCTTCATCTCTACACAGCCAGGGAGAGGAAGAAGAATAACAGCAAAAGAAGGAAACAGTGAGTGTGCACAAAGATAAGCTTGTCAATGTAACATAAATGTCAATGTATCCTTCAAATCCTGGTATTGCTTTGCAGCTTTTCTTGCTTGTAAACTAGATGTATTTTGTCTTTTCTATCTAGAGATTGCATTACCTTACCAAAGGCAGTATGGGGCATATATACTGGTTTATTTTTAGCAAACCTGACATGTGAAACCATGTTTTGCTGTAAGTTGTTCAAGCAGTCCTTCGTGATATCATCCCTAATGAATATCATATCTTCTTTTTCTATATCAAGATGTCTAAAAAACACTGCTGTAAATAGAAAGCCCTTCAGCTTTCTGTCACCTCCTTGAGCTTAATATGGAACTCTTGAACTGTGTTGCTGCAATGCTGATTTTTTTTTTTTCATTTGCTACATTCATCTGCTTAACTGTTCACTAGTAAAGGCCAAATTCTTTAGAGATGCTTTTGTGCCCTTTTCCAGCCTTATATGAGCACAAATTGTTTTTATTCAGAGGTCCTTCAATATCTTTCCACCTTCAAAAACCTTTCACTTGCAAAGGAAAGACTCCCTTAGCAATTTTTAATGGGGTCGGGTACTTCTAACCTACAGTGCATCTGAATGTCATGACACTGATTAGATGACCTTACACTTTCAAAAAGGTTTGCACACTTCTTCTAGCCTTTACTTTGAATCTTAAGACCTGAATAAGTACTTACTTTTTTGTCAGACTTTTTTTTTAGTTCAGATTACAGATACAGAGCATATACAAGCTAAAGTGGCTACAAAAACCAAAGGACATACAGAAGCATTTAACTTTGAATTTGTGTAGGAGGAATTATGCTGATATTGTGTGCATACAGTACATTTATGTATACTACACCGCCAAACACTGAGCATCTAGCATTTTTACCCCAGCTAAATTAATAAAAAAAAGTTACCAGAGGAGGGCAGAGGAAAGCCTCAGTGCCGGGAGAAGAAGGATTTAGAGAGAAGCAGTAAGAGGAAAAAAGAGAAGGAGTGGGTGAGGGAAGAGTGCTCCTGTTAGGATGTGTAAGCATTGCTCTGGGGCACCAGTCTGTGTGTGTACCCTGCAGATGCCCTGTGCTGTCTAATCTTATTTATTTGCCCGCTCTACTTCCTTACTTACAGTACGTGAGACTGTTCTCACAGCTGCCCTGATAGCTTGTGCTTGCTTATAAACAGAAACCTCTGCTCTCTCCCTGCTGCCTTCAATATCTCATTCACTTTAAATGAGTCCTCTGTGACTTGTATCTTATCATTATCATAATAATCATATCCTTCTCCATAGGTAAGTCAGAGGTCGGGGTCAATAACCCATAAAAGATTCAATGTTTTGCACAAGGAATCTTCAGAGTGAATGCCTGCTGAATGCTAAAACAAGATCAGCATCCTCCATTTAAATGCAAATGTATAACTATGGTATTCTTCCCATAGGCATCCACACCTTAAAGCATATCATTTTTGCATGCACTTAAGGACTGACATTTTAGTAACCCAAATTCCTCCCATGTTTGCACAGGCTGCTGATGCTAATCCCTCGCCTACTCCCCACACACAAACACTGTCAATTATACAGCCCTATCACCTAGAAATTACGTTCATATACAACTAATCTGAAACATCAAATATGTTTTGGAGGAAACATAATGCTGAGCAAATTATGTTTTCTGTTAATATAATGAGGAACCAAAATGCCAAAATGTTCACCAATAACATATTTCAGTTGTTTCAGTTGCAAGAGACAATCTTGCAATACAGTATCCTAGTTACCACAGTATTACTTTTTTATACCTTTTTTACTAACATATAACCAAAGTGAAGATCTTTTACGAACATTAACCAAAGTACATTTGTTGCCTGAACCTTAGACAAGAGTCCGGAAGCGAACCCAAAGTTCTGATGTAAAGGTCCTGCACTTTGAACACCCACCATCCTCCCCAACTTTCTCTTTCTTAAGCCCCCTTGGTACACTGATGTAGTATTTTGTCAACTCAAAGAAATGTTGTCTCTGAACATTATCCAGGCAGCAATTATGTTGCCGCAACAACATAGTAAAAAAGCACTTTAGTAACATACAAAACAGATGCTCTGCTGATGGGTTAAGTGATTGTTTTCCCTTGTGACCTTAGCCCCCCATGAATAACTTGTTTTCCTTTCACTATTTTCATATTTAAAGCAAGCACACCACCCGCCGCCCTGGGGGCTGTACTGTATTATTTACAGTGTTTATGCAAATGTACATAAATGATTTGGTCTGACCCAGTTGATTGCCAAACCAGCCTGTGTTTGTGACAAATCCCACAGCACTTTTGATTTTATTCTTGTAACTGATAATGCAAATGTATCATGTGGTGAGGAGAGCCCTGAATAGTCCCAAATAAGCAATCACATCCTCTCCCACTGAACCAGAAATATGTACAAGTTTCTTTCAGAGTGTAAGATTTCTTCAGAACTGCTCTTTATAAACTGATCAGATCTCCATAAGAGAAGATGGAGAAACCAGGCCACAAAATTGTGAAAATAACGAAGAAAAAAAAATCTCTCTCAACTTGATTTAGAAAATTCTTGCTTGACTTGTCTCATATAATGTAGATCTTGAAAATTCTGTGAGGTTCAGTTTTACTGGACTTACAAATGTCCTTCAACTAGTATCTAAGTTAAAAGCACACGTTATGGATGACAACAATATATCAGGAAGGGACAAGTGGACTGAGGTTGGTGAGCTTCTGGCAGAGGTTATGCGTGTCAGTTGAGAGATTCCCCAGGGTAGTGTACAGGATCCCCTGCTTTTTTTGTTTTGCACATACAATTAGCACTTATCCCCTGTGTTTGTGTGATTGTTCTTTCACAATTAAGCCCCACACAAGCACTAAGATATGAAACAGGATATATGCTGCTTTAGCCACAAACAGAACCCAGCTTGTAATTCTAAACAAAGGTGTGCCATGAGAGGTAGTAAAGTTTCAGTTTTGATTTATGCTATTTGTGTTCCCCTCTCCTGCAGGCCTGCTTAAAATCAGGATGCTCTTGTTTTGGTAGAAAGAGGTGCAACTATGTCCAGGAAATGAAAAAGGACAGTGTTTAAGTCACTGGCGCAGTTCTAAACAGGACCTGTCACTGCAGTGAAAGGAGCCAGGATCAAGGGCAATTGCTCACCAAGTACAGTTAAAGTTAACGGACCAATGTGGAGAGTGATAAGTACATCAGTACCAACATTACAAGGACAGGCCAGTGTCGCTTCAAATCTAATAAAGTGATCTGACATCACAGATCTGACAGAAGACAGAGTCTTAGCAGAATCCTTTATCCTGCATGATGGAATCGCCACAAGGGTGCTACAGCTGCAGTGCAGGTAAATGCACAGCCTGTGAAGTATCAAGAAGTGCCAGAGAGGCTTTATTCAGAGAGAGAAAGATACTTATTTGGATTCATTTTTAAATCATCAATAATTCACATCTCATCAGAATGAGTAACAAGGTTTGACAAAAATTTAAGTTCTCCTTAAAACTAGGAATAAGAGCCAGGGGGTCTGTCGGTCTGTAAAGGTGGATTGACCAGAGATTGCTGCACTGGACAAAGCTGATGCATTCTTCAGTAATGCCTACCACATGTAGCTAGGACTGTGCCTTTGTTGATCAAATACCAAGCTAAGACCAGACTATGTGAGGACATTGGTCTGGTATTCAAGATTTTAGGGAAACCACAAAGGCAAACACATGGGTGGGTGCAGATTTTGAGTAAGGTAAATGCTTGAAATAGACACCTGGCCAGGAAAGCAAAAATCTTGAACAGGGGATGTCTGAGAAATTGGCCTTCTGCCCAGTCTGGTGTCATTTTATCTGTGTGATTAGTTCATGGCGCTGGGCCAAAACTAAAGGCATGAAACAGAAACTTGAAGAAGCACAAAGCGAACGGATTAGAACTACTGCACAGCTTGCAGCTTTAATGGGACCAATTTTTAAAGAATCTCGGATATTATCGGTAATAGGAAACTCCTATCTACTTTTTCAACTGCTTTAAAGGGTAGAGAAAGTTAAGGGGAACAATTCCAGAGCTAATGAGGCAAACCAGAAACTTATGAGACCAGGATGAGTAATTTCTTTGTGCTCAGTGCAATGGAGCAAAATGAACTGCCTCATGTAATTACAGAGGTGCCATATCTGGTCTTGAAGGCAAACTGAGGCTGCTCAATATTTTTTCCAGATAAAGGGATACATATTTTAAGTTAAAGTATGTGTTAGAATTTTATATTTAATTCATTTTGTTGATGTTTTACATTTGACTTTCTTGCTTGACCATTTTGGCTTAAGTGAAATTAGCAAATGGAAAATAATATGTGTAAATAAACAAATTAGAAAGTGAAATAATGTAATGAATGTAGTCATTTTACTAAAATAGTCAAGAGCAATAAATAGAAAGTTTACTCTTAGAGCACAAATTGGCCACTCCATATCTGAAAAGGTTTATGTGTCGCTGATCAATACCAATTTCTCTGTAATTATTTTTCAGGTGCTGCGATTTAATGCTTTGAAAACACACCTTTCACTCTGTGTTCCCTGCTTTCCAACAAACATGCGCTTTGTGATTGTCAGACAAAGACTACAGGGCTAAAAACAAGTGAAAGCTGTCACAACATGTATTATTTTTGTTGACGAGTTTTTTTCTTTGAAGCTCCCCAGTAATTAGCCATCATTCTCGCTGCTTTTGTGAAAACGTGACTCTTAAATTTGTGTCTATTGTTTTAGCTGTGACTATTCAGGGGCCTCAGTCAGCAGTGCCAGGTACCTGTCAGTGCTGCTGCAATCCTTCACTATCCTTTCAGCTCAGACGCTGCTGTGTGTCCTGTGGACTGTAAATAAGAACAGCAGTGAATAAGCTGCTGTTAGGAAAACTCTTGTGCACAAACTCATAAAATGACCAAGATGCAACTGAGAGCTTTAACTTCAAAGCAAAGTTTACAATCACAGATAGAGGCTGAAGTAGACCAGTGGGTGTTCTCCATGTCCTATTAAATAACCCTGGCAGCCACCAAAGTAAGCAAAGTGTGAAAGCAATGCTAAAAATGTATCAAATGGACTATTCTACTGTAGCCTAAATTATGTGAAAAGTGTTGCACCAGTTGCATCACAATTTGATGTGCAATAGAATTGTGACTGTGTGCTTTATTATTATTATTATTCTTTTGGCTGAAACTGTTAAATCTTTTTCAGGGACACTGTGTGGGAGATCACTGCTGCCAAACTGGAGAAGTGTTAAGTCATAAAATGTGAAATACAATTTGACATGTAAGAATGGAATGCACTTATCAACTTTAATAACTGCTTTATGTTTGCCAACACACATGTACGAATGTTAGAGCACATAAAAAAGCACACAGATGCATGCGCTGTACAACTAGTGTATGTGTCCATGCAAACATTATACTATGTGATGTATTTATACTTTATTTCAACATTCACTTCAAATCCAAACTTAATTCAAATGCCACACACAATTTGATCTATTGGATTTTGTCCTTGGTCTAATTGGCATATTGTTAGAAAGGTTGCATAGATGTGGCTGATTCACTCAGAAAAGCAAAACTGTGGCCCCGACTTTCTTTGATACAGCGTAACAAACACACAAAACACAGCGCTGTAATAATATTTACAATGATGGACTTGCAAAGTTTGTGGTCATAAAAGGCCAATACAGGCTACAAGCATTCTTAACACTTGTGCAGATAAACTGTCTGAAGCAGCCACAGGAAATAACTGTAATACTCTTTTATGGACCATTTCCCAAACACTGGTGAGTTATGTATAATAGTTTGGGAAGTACACTGTGGGTAGATGATAGAAAGTAATGACCTTGTCAGACAAAGTGCATAATTTACACAATGTGTCTTAATGTGTTAGATGAAAATATTGATCCACTTTATTTGTGTGTGCAATATAGAGATACATAGATCCGAGGAACATTAAAGAAGTATTTCACTGCTGGAGTGAAGGTGTTTTTCATAACACTAGACTGTCTATGCAGCAGAAAGACACAAATACTTTTAAAACTGGGGATATATGACCAGAGAGGGCTGCAGCATTTGCTTTTGCTCAACTGGTAGAAAACAAACAAACCAATAAATGCTCCTGCTGGTGGGTGATGTAATGCGAGTATGGGGGTGGAAGTGTGCTGGGTGGCCAAACAGTGGAATTACAACGTCTGGGTCTATCAGGTGATGCCATTAGGCCCCAAAAATACTTTTTCCCATAGACTTACATCGTGAAAGAGGCATCTGTAAATCAGTGGATTATTTTTGTTTTTAACGGCACAACCCCTGCTAAATCACTCATATTATCATCAGAATTTGATCTATTCGGTCTGATAACATTTGGAAAGTCTAGAAGAGCCGCATGGTTAAATAATTTTATCCCCATTCATGTTAGTGGAGTGCTTATCTAGAGGAAGCTGCTCTATGGCAGTGGTCCCCAACTGATCCAGCCACAGGGTCCAGATTTTCCATAGTCGTTAGTTCAAGCTCCACACGGTTTAATATATTCAGCGTCATACACGCGCTTGGCCACTTTGCTGAGGTATTATGTGTCTCTGTTAAGCAGCTGTTAATTAGTCAGTCACTCTACAACAGGTAACAGCAATTCAAAATAAAAGATCTGTGCTGGAATTCTCTGTACTTCAAAATAGTGTGTTCTTAAAATCTTGACACATTCGCAAGTCACTTACAGCCAATTCAAAATGGACTCACATTAGGACCGTGACACACTCACTGCTCTATGGGACCAATGATATAGAAGCAGCGCCGATGTCTCCAATGCTCCATCTCTCTCTTTCTTTACATCCATGACCGACAGCCCTAAAAACAGTGAAATCGGATTTGAGCTGAGAGATGAGCAAGGAGAATGGGTCGCTGGTAAGATGGAGGGAAGTTTATCCCAGTTCATTTACACATACGACCCACAATGTTATGACACAAAAGTGGGCAAAGTATCCCTTTAAAGGGCCAGTGTGTAATATTTGGCATGGTTTATTGTCAATCTGAATCTGAATATTCTACCCATTAATATGTTTATATAAGTGTATAATCGCTATAAAATAAAATTTGTTTGGCTTTCGTAGCCTTATAATTATGCTTATATATATATATATATATATATATATATAGCAAGGGCCTTGCTTGAGAGAAGTCGCCATCTTGCGCCGCCATGTATATACGGCAGCCCAAACGGACAATCCAGCCAGCCAGAGAACGTGTTTCACGTGTATAAATAAACCAACAAAGAAGACAGCGGAAGGAAGGAAGAAGGAGGAGGAAACAGCAGAGAGTGTTAGTAGTTCGTTGATAGAGAGTAGTGAAAAGTTTTTTTAGTTATAAAGTTTGCGAATGGACCACACTTACCACGCAACAGGAGAGAATGAACCCGAACCGTCATCTGCGAGGAAAAGAAGACGCAAAGAGGGGCAAAGAAAATGGGACAAGCGACAGCAGAGAATAATCATCGGTGATGTTTTTCAGCGATGCTGGACAGGTAAACTACTCATATAAATGCTACTATTTGTCAGCACGTAGTATAATAGCGTTACGTGTCGGACTCGACAAGTAGGGAGTTCGTAACATTACATCATCTCCAGGTAGAGCAATTACTGTAAAACACTTGCGAAAATTTTAGTCTTATGTCAAAGGCATAACAGGCATAACATCCTCACCTCCTCCTTTTCCCTTTCCGTGGCTGAGGCACGTCACCTGGCCCTTCCTGCACCTCTTCCTCTCCCTCGTCTTCCTCCTCTCCCTCTCCCTCTCCCTTCTCTCCCTCCTCTCCCTGTCTCCTGTGGAAAATCACTCTGCAAATGCATATTATAATATGCAACGTTAACGGTTATCCTACCAACCTAACGATTATTTGCCGCACTGTGCCATGACTTTATTTAGCATTACTGCGCTAATGTTTGCTCGTGTTACCAAAACAATTAGGAATAAAACACTCCTAACCTCTCACTGATAACCTATAACATATCGTAATATGGTTTAGATCTTCACCTCATTGCTCGTTGCTTCAGATATGATACCGGCAGAGACGCTGCTCTCTGTCGGATGACACCATTTTTCCAAAGTGTTTTGGTCCTCGGAGGCCACCGTAACTTTGCCGACGGGAGGGGTGAGCACAGGCGAGTGAGTGAGCGCTGCAATCTAGAATCTAAATGCTACATGTCACTGTTTTCAGCCCATTTTACACACTGGCCCTTTAAGCCAAGCTTAGCTCAGAGAATGGAAACAAAGCATAGACTTAAAAAAAACAAGACTGGTAAATTACTGTGGATTACTGCTAGCAAAATCCATCTGGCAATGACGACTGTGTGACGTGATCAAAAGCTCCAGAACGAATGTGTACGAGAGCTTAAGTTGTAATTGCTATTTCAAGGGGGAAACAGGTTCAATTAATAATCATCACACTTCCATCTAATTTACATCTATTGTAGCTGCTGTTGCAAACTAGCTACCAATTGACTGTTCACTAAAAACACAAGAGAAAAAGTATATGAGTTTGTCCATTCTCACACAAGCTCTACATTTACAAATGCCCAGCTAACAAGCTTCCCACCTCCAGTAGTGACCAAAAATTACTTAAAAAAGAGCATATTGTTAGCCAACTACATAATGTGGGCTTATAGGGTATGTTCCAAAAAGTTTAGGACTGAACCTTCTGTGTGAAAGCCTGTCCCAGATGCTACTATATCAGAGTTTAAGTGATCATTAGTGGCTCTGTCCTGCTCAGCACTCGAAAAGGGGAAGCTCACTCCAGCAACCCCAGACAAAACTCTTCCTGAGACAGCCTTACATTAGTCACTTTAGAAACATTTGTCACAAACTGGCTCAGGGCATGTGACGAGGAGAGAATCCATGCAAGGTCATACTTAACAATTCAGTAAACTAAGGTCAGCTCAAATGAACAAAGAAAAGAGTAGATCAACAATGTGAGCAATGAAAGCAGTGCATGGATGTGTGGCATGTGGGCTGTGGAGGTGTTGACAGTGATGCAGGATGGATGCCAGCTGTAGGATGGGAGAGGTAGAATGAACACATGGACCAGCTTTAATAGCCTGGAAAGCCCAAGTGAGCTTAATCAAGCCAACGACCCTCTTTGTCAGCCAAATGCCTGCTGAGGTTGGCCAGGACGCGAGTTTGCCCTACTCTCCTTCTAATTGACTTGGACTCATTGCGTTTGTTGGTTTGATTGGTCAGATTTTGACATTAGGAGTTAGACTGGTTAGGCTAAGGGTAAGCCAGTCAGAGGCACTGGGCTTGGCCAGGCTGTACATAACATGAAAGAAGTTCAATGCTAACTTCGCTATCCTAGGAAAGACAGATTTGCAGCCAAGACAGACTTCAAGATGGTGAAAGTGGCGTAACACCCCACCCCCCAGAAGACCGGCAATCGATTGGAACCACAGATATATTTGAAAACACAAACTTGTTTATTTCCGTTGTTGTGTTTTGAACATTTTCACTGCTTTACCTTACACACTAAGGGGCGAGATCGGGCACTGGGTGCTACTCTTGTGCCCTTTTTGAGCCAGCTCTCAAGAACGCAGTGGCAGGTTGTGTCTGTAGTCGCTAAGCAACCTTAACAAACGAGTAGAGAGCTGAGCTTCTTCCAGGTGTTGTTCGTAAGTGTGTGGGCATATTGTCCATGGCGCCAAAATAATTAAGTTGTCCATATTTATCACAAACTGATATTCATGGAAGAAGGGAAAGATGTACAGTATGTCAGCTTTGATTGGTTGTATCTCGTCACATGACATGTGACATTATCTCCAGACGCAGCTGTCGTGCACTCAAAAATAGGTGCTTGGGAACCCTAAGATCTTTGCAAGGCTGCATGCAGTTACTGAGCATGGCTGGTTCTTAAATTGATGGATAACAATGCAAAAATGTATTTACACTCCTATTATAGAGGCAGTGATTTAACATTCTGGAGTGAGTTTAATCAGTTTGTGTGCACTGGAAGTTAGTTTAACATGCACAGCACTAAAATGAAAAAAGACACACTGAGATATTAAAGCACACACAGAGTTGTTTAAGCTACATGTATAATGGTGTCTCTCCATCATATTCACCTTCATATGAAAGCTTTATATTATCAAATATATTAATGAAGAGCAGCAGCTGCTGTACAGTGTATCCATCTCTCATCATTAAACAGGTTAAATAGTGCTGTAGCCAACCAGGTGACCTCTCAATTGTGAGCAGTTGACCTGTCCTGGATATAATCCTTAAATAGCCTGACCTCACTTTCTACCCACAATCCCCCTGTCTCACATCCAGCCGCATCCTCTTATTCTCGAGTGACCCTGGCACCGATCTATCAAAGCAGGAGGCATTATCTGGCTATACTGGATTTCCACAGTAGTGACAAGGCTTTTCTCTGGAGACTGGCGTGCACCCTGGTCTCAACTGCCCAATAAAAACAGATAAGAAACACAAGTGAAGGTGTTTGTCTTGTACTCAGTTACTACATGTCTTCCATGTAGGGTTTGTCTGCTATCTTTTATCAGATAAAGTAAAGAATTTAATTCCAAAAGGGAAATGATACATGCTCACGTTATCTGACACAAACATTCAAAAAAGCATTGACAGGTTAAAACTTGTGTAGTGATTGACTTATTTGATTTATAAACATGGGTATTACTAACTGTTATTGTATTATTATCTGTATTAATATATATGCAATCCAATCGCCAGATGTTGGCACTAAATGTTGCAAATACGGATATGTTACAATTGCACATCTTTATTTAGCAGATATGTTGAAACTTAACATTCCAACAATCCTGTGGATAACATGAGGTTAGGTTTAGACACAAAAACCACTGGGTTATGGTTAGGAAAAGATCATGTTATTGCTTGAAATACCCCAACTGAGGTGCATAATCCAGAGAGGAAAATCATGTCTCAGTCTCAAAACCAACAGCTTTTTCAGGCCCCTATCCCGGGAAGAAAAGCAACTACATCTCAGTCAAAAAACAACTACTTTTCATGCCTTAAAAGCTGCTGGAAAAACAATTATTGGTTGCTATTAAACACCCACATTTTGGTGCCTTTGGAACACAGCAACAACAAAACAACCAGTTTTGTTGTCTGTTGGTCAGAAACAGTGGTCTGCAGCTTGGCAGGTGTCTTGCCCGAGGTGACACACTACCCACCCACCCCTCCACCTCCATATAATAATGATAAATACAAAACTTCACAATGCTGATATATGTATAAAATGTACAAATGTAACGGTTTCATGGTTTGCAGAAATGCACAATGCCAACTTTTTCCTCCAGCGACTGGGCTGATGGGTGAGGTTTGTTATCATATAACTGCCATGTAATTGTTTGAGATTACAGCCAGCAAATTATGGTGTAATGACTTTGTAATAATGGGGCACTTATGAAATAATTAGGAGTTACAATAATTCAGTTAGGGTGGAGCAAAAGAGGCATGACTTTACCCAGTAATTACAAACGTCTTCTGATTAAAATAGTTAAAACACAATTTCTTCATAATTCTCCCCTAAGTTCAGAAGTTGTTCTTGTTTATGTTTCTTGTAACTGTGTTATTGTAAAACTTATGGCATTATTTTTGGCTGTATTGGCTTATTAAAGCTGTTTCATACACAGAAACTGTTTTTTAATTGCAGTTGAATTTGAATGGTTTGTGAACTGGCATCAGACAGAGGAAAACTAATAATCAGGCCTGTTCCTGCAGCGATGCAGTCATCAGTTTTATTAAAACTTGCAGTAAACCGCGCTGTTAATTTTACAATAAGCCCCATTTAATGAACAATTCAGTTGTATTGAATCACTGCTATTCTAGAGGCTTGAAATTTGATTGTTAAACTCTCTCAAAGCCACAGAAACACACACTTGTGCACACACACAGACTCATATTGCACACACACACACACACACACACACATACACATCTCATGCAGCATGTGCATGCAACGGAACAGAAACACGCCATTTACGACGTTACCTTCATTAACCCTCTACAATACACGATACATCTCATTAGTGTTGTTTTTCCCCCTTTGCTCCATGTTCCATTGCGTTCTTAGACATTGGTTGAAATGATCAGATAATAATGTGAAATGTGTTTCAAATGTGGAAACTTCAAAACTTGTTTTGAAGAGCAGTTATTCTAAATGAAACCAAATAATGTGTCTACTAATAAGGGATTCATTATTATATATTATGTAAGCGTTTTCTTTTTTCTTTTCTTTCAATTGAAATTGATTATTCTAATTATTCACACCTGATTTTTCTCAATGAAATATTTTGTCTCAAGGTAATAAGCATATGTAGCTCCAGTGGTTCAGATAGGGTGTTTAGTTTTACTAACCCTCTCCAGCTCTTGCGACGATAAATCTTTTTCCCAGTCAATACTGGGATTCGAATTTGATTCTACCCTGCGATAGCCTTCATCCTAATTAGTTTTCTATCTGCTACAGCCCCTCTTAGATGCCAGGTCAAAATCACTGATGCTTGCAAAGTCAATGGCTATCTTGTGAATTCCCTTTCTTGTAAGAAATGACTCCCTTTAGTTGCTGTGTGAGTGAAGAGGCAACTCATCATAGTTGTGAAGCTGCTTTCTACAGGCTGGCTGTGTAGGTGGTAGCCGCAATGACTTTTACTGTGCTGAAAATAAACCTGCTCATTCAGAGTAGCAATTACAGTGTCATTATCTTGGCATTGCAATTATGCCCCTTTTCTCTCTGTGCTCACCATCACAAAATATTTTCTTGTAACATCCGCCTTATGCAAAGGTGCATTTGGTTTGGTTTGGCACCTTCCTAAGATGGAGCAATAAATAGTTAACATATAAAATGGAAAGATGGTGAATGATTCATGAGAAGTATACTGTGGACTGTGTTTTCCTTTCTATATGACACATAAAAAGGCACTCACAGCGACAGTCTGTTGTGGGCTTAATGGTGCACCAATATCTTTATTTTAAAAAACTACATTAGTTGCACAGTTGCTGTTTGAAATAAAATTTTTGTAATAATAATCATTAATCAAATCTATCTTAGGTAGCATGCATGTGAATCATTTCTCTAATGCCCTTTCATACTTAAACACCTCAAAACAACATGTATTACTCTCTATTACTCTTTTAAATATAACCTTTATGATATGAAACAGTCCCAATTCCTTTCCAAAATTACCTGGTTAGGTTTATGCTGCGCCCAGATGGAAACAGGCAGACGGTAGATGGCAAAGTGGATATAATTTTAATGGACGAGAATAGGAAGGTAAAATTAGGTGAGGCCAGGAAAGAATACTGGCGACAGTAACCGTTAACAGCACTGTTGTCCAAGTTGAAATATTTTAACTTTTAACCATCCTCTAGGACAGAATTTACAACTCAGTGGTACGTAGCTCTCGCAAGAAGAAGACTTGGATGACCTGGATAATTACTGGACATTACTGGAATGCTCATTTCATTAATTCATTTGACCGCTTATCCTGTTAGGGGTTGTGGGGGGGCTGGAGCCTATCCCAGCTGACATTGGGCGAGAGGCGGGGTACACCCTGGACAGATCGCCAGACTATCACAGGGCTGACACATAGAGACAGACAAACATTCACACTCACATTCAAAATTACGGGCAATTTAGAGTCAACAATTAACCTGCATGTCTTTGGACTGTGGGAGGAAGCCAGAGAACTCCAAGAAAACCCATGCTGGCACGGGAAGAACATGCAAACTCCACACAAACTCCTGGTTTTCGAACCCCCCCAATAATGTAAAGTATGTCATGTAACATTTGTCAAATGCGACATGTCAATTATGTCACTGATGTAGCATGCTACACATGCTAGCATATTAGGCTATGTTCTTATCAAAAGAAGTCAACGCTGACTTTGGGACATGAGCACCGGTCTCTTGTGTGAAAGTCCTGCATTCATTTGACTCATCCACTTAACCTTCCATCCACCCTACAGGTGTTTCTTCAATATTTATACAATATGACATGGAATTTGGCACTTTTATGCTGCCCCCGGTCACTTCCTCCTCTGCTCTTGTAATAGTTGTTGTGGCCATAAGAGGGTGCCGTCTTACAACAAACATGGGTCATCATAAGCTGCTTGCGCCATCTACCTATGCGGCCGTTCTTTTAGTGAGAGCGGGTTGCATTTGTCTATATTCAGACAGATGAGGAAAAAGAAGAAGACACAGCAGTTTGTTATGACAGGAACTACCTGACTCAACTTATGAAAACGTACAACAGGGACCACTCTGTAATTTATTTGATTGACATGCGCAATAACCTGTATCACTGGAAATGGCATTCAGAGTACAAATTTTAACATTGACAAGGGACTTTTTACTGTGGAAATGCTGTCAGAGAGACATGAAAAAAAATAATATTGGCGATCATCCAAGACGCTTCAAGACGAGTCACGCTGACAGAAAGGATGACGGATTAAAGGGCTAAATAAAAGGCACTGATGCGTCCTCCACAAAGACAAAAGCCCCCAGGGTACAAATTCCATGCATCAATGTTATTGATACAGTAAGACATAAAGGTTATAGTAGTGGTAATTCCAGCCATTACCTACTCAAATCAAGCCAGAAGGGTAAGAATGGTAGAGCATCCGCCCACTGGTAGAAGAGGAGAGGGAGGTTGGTAACAAGCCTCCATCGACCTCATTAGGTTGGAGGGAAGCTCCGACCTAACAACCGGTCTTGTCTCTTGTGAGGCTGCATACTTCACACACACACACACACACACACACACACACACACACACACATACTGGCTGCTTTTCCATTACAAGCCAAGAAACACACAGACCCACACGGAGGAACGGATGCAGGTGTATGCACACACAGCCATCCACACACAACAACCTGATACACACTGCCTGCTCAACAGAGGCTTGTAAGTCCCAGGTAAATCAAATGCTATCATAGGCTCCACTGTACCCGTCTGCAACAACTGTTGTTCGTAAAAAAAGGTGACGGAAGTAAAACTGGGTTTTTCCTGTCTGATCCATGTCTGAGCTTGCTGTACAGTCATATCAGTGAGTTTATAATCCTGTATATTCCCACACTGACCTGGATGGTGCTGATGGCATGAAGCAGGCAGATTATTTTCACTCATAGATCAATACCAAAGGAATGGAAACTGTGATACCTGTGTCTTCCTATAATTAAATTCTTCTTTCTCTGTGTTTGGCACAGAAAAACAGTCTGTTTTAACTTATTTACTGCTAAATTGTGATCATACTACAGTATTATTATCACCCACTGTCAAAGAAGACATCTGTCACATGACACAACTTCCCAGCTCTCAGGCTCCACAGTCGCTAGGTGAAATTGTTGTGTGTGTGGTTGCTTTTCTTGTCTTTTAATGAAACTGTGGCCAGCTGAAGCAGAGCTGCCTGCTTTAATTAACTGTGGCCATACAGGGCTGCATTCAAAGGGAGAGGAATGGGGTATGACCCGCACTAATTTCAGTGATTAGTGAGCTATTATTTGTGGCAGCATGCAATAACGCCTAAATTGTGCTGGTAATTCATTTTACATTGTGTAAAAATATTCTCCCTTCCATGAAAGTACAAAAGTTCTCATCAGTACCTGCATCAGTATCCCCATTTTGCACCCTGTTAGCATTCCACAAGCTAAAAAGACTTATGGACATATACAGCATCAGTCCTTTTCTATGTGAAAACGAAATTTGGAGGAGAATGCTAGTATGTGTCAGACCTCCTGCCTACGATGTAACCCAACTTGGTAAAATCAGATACTGAGCAGCTGCTTCCACCAGCTCTGCAACCAGAAATCCAACAGACCACAGTTGATGCAACAAGTGAGTCTGCAAAAAGGTCACACAGCCAGATGGATTGTTAGTGACAACAGAAACTGCAATGTTGTTTCCTGGATGTCACTTTTACCAGTGATTTGAAAAAGATGATTTTTTTTTCTTCTGTTGCCTTTAGGCTGTTCTGTCATCACTGAAAAGTGTGCAAGAGAGGAAAACCTATCAAAAGTACCAAAAAGGCAAAATTCAATTGCTGAAGTTTTAGTCGTTGATCCAATATAAAAGAAATCAATCACTACAAAATAGCAAGTGGTCGTTTTGCCGGGTCTATTATGTGGCAGCTTTCTCTAAAATGCTCAATTGATTGGTGTTAAATTGATTGATGGGACTGGCCCTGCTATGGTTCAGAGGTAGAGCGGGTCGTCCATTCATTGGAACATCCATGGTTCCATCTTTGGCTCCTCCAGTACTCATGTCAAAGAATCCTTGGCAAGATATTGAACCCCAAATTTCTCCCGATGGCTGTTCCATTGGTGTTCGAGAGTGTGCGAATGGTCACTGAGCAGGTGGCACCATATATGGCAGCCTCGGCCACCAGTGTGTGACTGTGTATGTGAATGGGTGAATGTGACACGTAGGGCTCTAGTTTCCTGGCGCAGCGCAGGGTGGTGAACCCCGCGCAGAGCTAGTTTCAAGCAGCGCAACCCGAGGCGCGCTCAGTTTGGTAGTTTGGCAGATCGAGGTGCGCTGAGATGAGTGTGCCGGCGCAGCGGGGGGGGGGGGGGGGGGGGTGTCGACAGATCCAGCTTGGCGCAGTGACAGTTTCGTGCCAAAAGGCTTCGCCGAAGGTGCGCTAAAAGCTCGCCAGCTGAAACCAGGTCTACTGTCAACGCAGGGGGAGCGCAGCCGGTGTAAGCCGAAGTTTGGCTGACCGGCGGACAGTGCGCACACTTCACCAAAACCTCACAGGCAGGTTTCCAGAATATCAGGCACATTAACAATGCAATAAATACCCAAAAAAACACTATTCAATGCAACTATCTGCAATCAGCACATAAATGTATCTCTATATCGACTGTCCTGTCACATCTGATGTCAGATCAAAGGGGATTGGCACCGTTTGGCATGTTTGGCACACGTAATGGAAACCCAACCTGATTTGATTAACACAGCTGCTCTCAGCCAGCCACAAACAGCCACAGCATCAGATAGGGAGTATATATTCAGCAACTGTCATTGTAGAAAAGTCAAAAACAAAGAAACAGAGTGAGACTGCGAGAGAGAAAGAGAGAGCGTGCGTGCACATGAGAGAAACGCAACATTGATTTACAATTGTGGTGACCTCCTCCCAGGCTGCCTTTGCACCATCAGCCCGTGGAGGTCTGCTCGCAGTTCCGTGTATTCGGACACTGCGAGCTTGGACCTCCCAGACGAAAACATCAGTTTTCTCCTGGGAGAAGTTTGGCCATCTGACGCTGCTGCTCTCTTCTGCCATGGTGAATTGAGTAAACTCTCATTATGCCTTTGCACAGCGCATTTAAGGGCGAGGAGAGGGCTCATTTGATTGGTGTGATATGTGTAAAACCCACTCCATGCCTTCTCTCCTCCCTCTTTCCGACTTGCGCAGGTAGGAGGGACGGCGGTGAGAAAGAGGAGTAGCTGTGCCAGGTGCACGGTGTGCCAAACTTGCAAAATCCGCCTGGCCACACAAGCCCCCGCCTCGCCTGGTCTGCGAAACTAGAGCCTGTAGTGTAAAAGCACTTTGAGAGGTCGGAAGACTAGAAAAGTGCTATACAAGTGCAGTCCATTTACCATTTAATGTCATCTTTCTTGCCACCCTAAATGGACAGTTTATCCCAAAATCAATAATACATATTTTTTCCTCTTACCTGTAGCGCTATTTATCAATCTAGATTGTTTTGGTGTGAGTTGCCAAGTATTGGAGATTTCGGCTGTGTTCTCTTGAATGTAATGGCCCTTGGCTTGTGGTGCTCACAGCGCCAAAAATATATTTGAAAAACTCAAAAGTAATGTCTCTTGCTGTGAGCAGTTTCATGTGGGAACTATTTTCTCTCTACTACACCCACGAACCGAATCACTGTACAGAAGGATGTATCTTTCTACTGCTAGCTCACATATCACCACTTAGCTAGCTAACATTAAAGCTCAGCCAAGGAGGACATCTTTAATATTTAATCTTCAGCTGTCACAAGAATGAGCCTCTCGCCCACGGATAGGTGCAAGCTTCCTTCTGTGCGGAGATATGCTTGGCGAGTGTAGTTCGGTAGAAAGAAAATAGTTCCTTTACGAATTGCTCATAACATGGTGCTTAATGGCCTCCTTTGCCACCCACTATTTTCCTTATTTTCTCTGCTGTTTCATTTCGTCCTCAACAGGTAGCGTTCACTTAGCAATAGAGGGACACGGCCGGAAAGCCAGAAAGCCAATACAATGAGCTTAAAGTGGCTGAAAGCATAGTGGAACCGCAGAGTTGGTTATTACCTCTGGGTGAAAGTCCTGCATTCGTTTGACATATCCACTTAACCTTCCACCCACCCTACAGGTGCTTCTTTGACATTTATACAATATGACATGGAATTTGGCGCTTTTATGCTGCGTCAGGTCACTTCCTCCTCTGCTCTTGTAATAGTTGTTGTGGCCATAGAAGGGTGCCGTCTTTACAAGTTGTTCACGACATGGTGCTTAAAGGCCTCCTTTACCACCCACTATTTTCCTTATTTTCTCTGCTGTTTCATTTCATCCTCAACAGGTAGCATTCACTTAGCAATATAGGGACATGACCAGAAAACCAGAAAGCTAATACAATGAACTTAAAGTGGCTGCAAGCATAGTGGAACCGCAGGGTTGGTTATTACCTTTGCATGACGAGGAGCCATTTACATAACTGTAATTAATTTCAAATGTAAAAAAAGTATCGATTAATGAGGCTTTAAATTTCTTACTTTGGAATTTCAAACTCCGTGCTCAGTGCTTTTCTCTGACCTTGGTAAAATAAGTAATTTTGTACACACTACTGTACTGTACTTCGTAGCATGCAAACATTGTGAGCACAGCATTCAAATACAAGTCAAAATATTATAAAAACAGAAATGACGAATCATACTGTTAATTATCACTCACTTGTTTCATGTGCTTGAAACCTTGCTGCGATAATTTCAAAGCTGTGGCTTCTGTAGGCTTTGTTATTTTCAGAGATTAGCAGTTGAGCCTTTGATTGGACGATCATTTATCAAAGCTGAGACCAAAAGGTCATACAGACAGAGGGATCTATGCTTTGTTCACCAAACAAAAGTCTCCCAGACCCTTGAGGAAAATGTCAAGGCAGCTACTACTGAACGGCTGTTTAGAACAACCCCACCTTTCAGTTGGCACTTGACAGAAGAGGTTGGAAAAAAACAAAAATTGTTCAAGGTGACGCATGAGTCGTGTCATGTCAAGCTTCAATCTGACACATCGCCCCACTTCATTTCTCCTCCACCTTTTAATTCATGGCCTTTAAATGCTGAGATTCAGCGCTAAAGGAAGAGAGAAAGCGGGGCAAATAATTTTTCTTTCAACACCTTGAGGGTACATGTGTGTCAGGCACCATCTGCTGGAGTTGGAATGATCTGAGAGTAGTGCTACTAATTTAATGTCTACAGGGATACACTCTTGAACGGACCCAACATTCTTGTTTCAGCATACCAAACACATTACACATCAAAATAATTGGGAAGCAATTTCTTTCTCCGGGGAGATCCTCTTCATTCTCTCTTCTTTTGCAATTAATCCTTATTTCTCTCCCTCTCTCTTCTAATAGTCACCCTGTCAATCTCTGCACATTGTGTGTCATCCGATTGGTCCAGATTGTTCACAGGAACATTCAAAAGATCTCCCCGTGGGCCTGGAAGTAGTTTTTAAACCATTTAGCGCTGATATATTATCAAGCTCTACAGGAGTCACAGCCAATTACGACATCCCCTGTCCAGTTTCGTTCATCATGTGTCTGTACGCAATGCACGTGTGCAGCCATGCATACATATGTGGCCGTAGGAGAGAGTGCCTGATAGCCTCTGATAATGCAGCATAACTGTATCTGAAGCACCTTCACACCTTTCAGGGGATATGTTGTATGTGTATGACTGGCTCCACAGCGGATCAGTGAGATAGAGAGTCATGGAAAGGTTTCACTGTTCTTCCTACACACCCTGAGTTTTGACTGCCTGTTGCTCACGCCTGCAAAGACCAATGGGCTGATTTTTTTTTTCTTTTTTAATTAAAAATGTGTGATGGTGCAGCATCAAGCAGAGCGTTAGGTGTGTACAAGTTATTTCAGTCTGCTTTTTAACAACAAGGCAGTCTTTTTAGCAACTTTGCGTATTCCCATGTGCACGTATTCTAAATATAAAGATGGATTTGTGAAGTTGTTAGTGATTCTCAAGGCAAAGAATTCAGCAATGTGTGTGTTCGACTCACAATGTAGGCACTCAAAAAAAAAGTGTGACAGCAAATATGATTAGTGTTAAAAATGAATTTTCAGTGAAACACAACAAACAGAGCCTACTCACTGCAACAAAATACTACCCCCACATGCTCATTTAGGGTTATTACTCCAGCGTAATGCACCACATTGCCTATATACACCATTAAGATCAATATATATATCATGGACACACCATTAATGGACAGACCGACCAACCTGCCAACATAACTTTCTCAGCACATAACAGTAACATGGAGCATAACCAGATCCTGATGGATCTCCTATTGGCTTTAGGACCCTAATTGGCTCCTCTATCCTTTCAGTGATGGTGCTGGTCCCTAGAGTGTTGATGTATTTGACATGCTGGGGAATGGGTTTCAGCAAAGAGAATGTAGGCCAGTTGGATACGTTTGCGGAGATCCAATACAATTAAATGATTTACTTGTCAAAACACAATGGGACTGCTGAGCCACGTGACCACCGTACAGATACTGTAAGACACACAGGAGTAGTGGCAGATGTTGTAGAGCTACATGTGCCTTATGCAATATTACTGAGGTATACAATGATTCCCCTGCTCTATGTTATGTGTATGTTTGGACCAAACATCTACTTATCAACTCCAGACTGTACAAAGCTCAGCTGTCAGGTTTTTAACAAGAACCAAGAGACGTGATCACATCATTTCTATTCTAGCGTCTTTACACATGGCTCACAGTGGGGTTTTTTTTTAGATTGCATTTTAAAATTTCCCCCGCTGTATCTCTGACCTCTCAGTAACATATACACCAGTATGTACTTTGAGATTTTTTCTAAAAAACTAAAGGGGACAGAGCGTTTGCAGTCACAGCCTCGAAGGCTTCGGAATAATCCACCCAAGGAAATAAGGTCGGCTGAGTCAGTGATCTCCATTAAGTCCCTCCTTGAAACGTACTTTTATCAGAGGTCCTTTTCTGCCTTTACTGGAGTATTAATTTCCTTTTAACTGTCTTTTGTTGCCTTAAAAGAAATGTCTTCTTTTACCACCCTTGCCCTTTCCTACACTGTATTGGGTTTTCAGCCCAGTCACTAGATAGAAACGTTGGTATTATATGAATCTGCAGACCATGAATGGATGACATGCGCACAATTCATATGTACTAACATGTCTAAAGTGATGGCTGCCAACTGTTTGAGACCAACAAATTTTATTTGCTGCAGTGGCTTTAATGCGCCAAACATGGGAGTTTTGCAGTGTTGCGTCAGTACAGTGTTATAGTGCCAAGAAAAGCTGTTGTTTTCTTTACAGAGACATCGCTGCTTTTCCTGCCAGGATCTAGACCCTAAACAGAGTATTTTAAGCTAAAACATTGTTTCCTAACCATGACCAAGTAGATTTTGTGCCTCAAAAACTGTGTTAACCGTGACATTTCAGCGAATCATTCAACACTACATAATAACATGCAAATGTAACGTATCCGTGCTTTGCAGAAACATTCAGCACAAAGGTTTTTTCTGGCATGTGGGTTTTGGCGTCTATACAGCAATTTGTTTTTGTAAATCTGTTTTCTTTTAAAACCTGATGATTTCAGTACTTGTCTCTTTCATTTTGCTGCTACAAAGAGGATTTTGAAAAGTGCTCTTTAAATACAGATGATGATTATGGTGATTATAATGATTATGATGGTGATTATTACTATTATCGTGTGTAAATTGTGTATGCTTAAGCTGTCTGTGATGCGGAGGCCACTCTGAGCTTCTGGTTTGTGCTTTAGGTTCTGCTGAAAAGGTAAACTATTTATATTTCATCTCAGCTCACTTATGTTCCAGACAGAACCACACGCAAAGGTCACTGAAGCTCTTGTGTCTATGTCTTTGCCTTTTTTGCTTGTTTGTTTGTTTGTTTATTCATATCCACTGCTTCTTAACATTCTGGGGCTGCTTGTCTGCTGTAAGAGCCGTGTTATCCATGCATCATGATCAGAAGGTGTTTCTTGGACCTCGACATTTATATAGTTTAACTCTTCTGAAAGCACCGCAAACATCGTGTGAATGTGTAATACCCCGCTGTTGCCTCTACAGAGAACAAAATGAAGGATAAAAACAGCTGTGACAGTGCCAATAGTTTGTACATTATGTAACTTTTTGTAACAGCTTGTAAAACTGAACATAATGCCTCAATTTTAACTGATTTGGTATTTTATTCTTATGGTTTCTCCCCAGTCTGGTGCATATGCGATTTCCCTGGAGAACAGCTTTATTCTGGAAAGTGTCTGTTTAATAAATGAGGTTGTAATTTGACAGACTGAATCAAATTTGGTGCCAGAACCCTGTAAACAAATATTTTTGTTTAGGTTCGTAATTGAATTTAATAAGCTCAGGCTGCGACACGGTGTTGTTGTGTTTTTTAATACATGTCATCTCTCTTGGGAGCAGTGTGCTGACTTTAAATGTCACTGTTGACTGACCAGCTGCATCAAGTGATTTGGCTTTAAAAACCTCAACTATTGTGCCTCATCTATGTAAAGAATGTGTACCTCTCTGATGTAAATATCCTTTGGTAAGCCAGTCTCTCACAATGTAAAGCGATAGCAGAATCCTTCATGTTAGTGTTATCCTTTCAAGAAATTCACGCTGAGACAAACATCTGTTTTTAAACGGACAGTTATCTGAAGAATCAAGGAGATGTGATTCTATGAAGCTGTCTGTGTCAAACAGCTGGACTTGACAAGCGCTGCATCAGGCAGCTCTGGCGATGTTGTTTTCCTCGCAGCGTGGTGTGACAGATCAGAGACAGGAAGATGTAGAACAATGTGAGTGTCTGGAGACTGCCACTGGATAGACAAATGTACACAACATCCTGTCCCAGCAGATATTTTGGTCCTCAGCTAAAGATGCTTTCACTTGGGATTAGGTGTTCACTTCCATCGATTCATTAATTCAGCCCAAATGGGGTTGACATAACCAACTTTCATGTCAAACAAAACCAGGCAGTGTCCGTTTTTAGCAACCACTGCACAGCACAGCTCCTGTTCACATGTCAAAGCAGTTCTTATATCATTTAGTTATCAGTTATCATGAAGGGTTTGATCGTGTTTTTGTAGCAGCCAATCACATTTTTCACTTCTTTTCTTTTTATGTCTTCAGTTATTAAAAGCTGGATACATAATCATGATCTCTGCCATATGTAATTTGGATAATGGCAACCTAAGCATCATGTTACATAAGGATCCTTGAGAAAAAAAGCACCAGCATCTACTGTAAATTTGCAGTTTTCAAGTTTGGAGGGGCAAAATCTACATATCTCAATGAAAAACAGTGCAGTGGCATTAGGCTATAAATACAGGCGAAACGAACAAACGAATTATAAAAATGTCACTGTAAACTCAGTGACAGTATCACAGACACGCTGTTAGCACACACAGGTTAATTAGGAAAGCTGCATATAAACCACTTTGTTCTTTCACCTCATTTATACCGCCTGCTGTTGTTAACTTGTTAAAGCAGCTCAGTGAGGGTTGATAGGATACAGGACGGGATGTGCAGCCAGAGCAGCTCCGTCACCTGCCCTGCGAAGCGCTGTGTCGAGGACGCGCTGCCTCTGGAGAACCCAGCACTAATTACAAACTGGAAGGCACAAACAGATCTGAAATCAGCGCTCTGTGGGCTGGAAAAAGGACATCTTGACACAGGCACGCTGCCACATCTCAAGAATTAAAACTGCATCCCACTTAGAGCACTTTTCCTGGGTTGAATTAAGGCAAATGTTTGCTTCCAGTTGTTTTACACCAAAGACCATCCCAGATCAATATTGTAAACAGTCGACCTGCTATACAAATAAATCACCCTTATAATGTATAGCTGTGTGTGTGTGACGCGCTCACACTCACTCATTCACAGAAACGGATTCAAAGTGTCCGTTTGGTAATGGAGAAATAATGTGCGCCAGGGTCTGGCAATCGAAAATTCACCTTGAAAGTTAATATCTCTTGAATCACACCCAATAAATCACTTTATATCACCGAGTCTCTCAATAGGTAAGCTGGACTGAACCACGAATCCCTGCTGGATATAAATGCTTTACATATATGGCAAAGGGCAATATTTAGTGATACAGAATGATCGAGACAATAGGTTATCTTGGTTTTTTGGTTTGTTTTGTTTTTTTGCCAAGTTTGACACATCGCACAGAAAAAAATAATTGTCTTACCTTCACGCCATAAGTTTGACTGAATCTTTGTTTTTACAGGCACCGGCTGTTAAATCCAAGAGCATCCACAGTTAGCTCCGACGGTATCCTTCATTTGCTGTGCACATTGTTTACTCTTTATAATTAAACCGAGTCGGCGCAGCGGCTCGGGTGCATGACATTAGTACAGGCTGCACTGATGAAAGCCAAAAAATACATACAAATAAAAATCAAACCAAACTGCTGTAAATCATTAACTGTTTCCCGGCTGTTTCAAGGAAAGATTTTCCTCCGTTTCGGTCTTCAGAGAAGTGAAGCAGAGGTTGAAACTGTACGGTGTCCGTCTGGTGTCCAGGAGCTTTACGCACGGAGTTACCTTCGCTACTGAGGGAGGCAGGAGACGCGGCGACTGTAAAGAAGTGTGGAAAATCTAGGCGGGGTTACATTTGTTTAAACCCTGGCAGGGACGTATATTTCCTTTACTGTCGCTGGCATTAGGGAGACCTTACATCACTTAATGTTTTCCTCACATGTTCCCTGCTGCACTCTTCACTTTGCGCCACGATCTGCGCTTTTTAGTAATAAGTGATGGAGAAAAAAAACTAGAAACGTGGAAATAAAGTGTTTCATCCTCTGATGTAAGAATAGATGAGATTTGAATGAGAAATAGTTCGCTTATAAGTGAGCACTCATTTATGTTGGAGCATGTGATTGACTTAGTGCATTAGTGCTAGACGTGGAAAATGGTAATGGGGTGGGAAATTAAAGAAATTGGTGAACTGTGACGATCATTTGGACCCATATCAGCATCTCTCTCTCTCTCTCTTAGAAAAACATTATTATCATTGTGCTCATAGTGATTATTGTTATAATATATCAATGAACACGTGTTTTTTTTAATCCATTAACACCCTCCCTCTTTTTTCATTCAATACCTGACATCTCAGTTCTCAGAGCTCTGCTTGCTTCCAGTCTCGCCATGCAATCAGGAGCCAGTTTGCTCATGGGAAGCTTTATGAATGCAAACTAGCAGGAAGGATAGAAAACCAGTAGCATTCTGTGCCCCGAGGACAGTCATTGAGAAACTGTGCCACAAGTTCCTCATAACATCCTTGGGATTTACTTCGTCCTATAGATTTGAGGTACATGGAGCACATTCAGATCACCTGCAGCAGTCTGTGCATATAAAGACGGGTACGAACCAGAGGAAAAGTAGGTTGATTATGAACTTAACAGCCTTGCATCAGGACCCACTCTTGACCTTGCTGCCTTAAAATAGGTGGTCTGAGTGTCAATATGATTGCTCTCGAGTAAACCCCTGGTGTTTGTGAATGGATGAAAGAACATATGACACAGATTTTCTTTTGTATGAAATGTGTTAGAAATAGTAATAGCATTTTCAAGTGGTACACAAATTTCTCACATGTTGTATAGCGTTGGGTTTTTCTGTTGGTGGTTGTGTCTGCTGCATCCTCCTGGAAAGTGGTGTGGTTACAGTAACCAGCGGATGGCTTTTTGATATATTCTTGCCCGTGTGATCAGCATTTGTTGGACTGTCAAATGGTTTTACATCACCTTGTTGTTCTCCCTCACACAAGTGAAAGTTAAATGTGCTCTATGTGACCTTCAGAACATGAATAATGCAGCAAACCACTATTTGCTATGCTAAGTTCCAGTGGAGTAATGGTGTCCTGAGCAGCGAACGAAGTCAGTTCCCTGTTAATCCCTGTGTCTATGGGTATCCCACTGGCTAGGTAATTGCCACCACTCTGCACTGAACTCATATGCTGGTCACCACATAGTGCCCATCATCTGGTTTCTTCCCACGTTAATGCCATCAGCTCTGTCAGCACTGTTGCCGTTGGTAGGGCTGTTCTGTTGGCACTGTTAGCTGCTGGCTCAGCACCCTCCATGTTGAAAACCGTGTGCAGGCAATCCCGGCTCAAACTCTGACTGTGCTCTGAATGTCATATACGGTTCCTTTAACTACGGATTTTTATTTAAAAGGGACAGTGTCTAGGATTTAGCGACATCTTGTGGTGAGGATTGCAGATTGCAACCAGCTGAGACTTCTCCCATGTGCCAAGCATGAACTCCCGCTCAGCATGTTCATGTTCATCGTTCAGGTGGTTTTAATTATCCACAAATGTCTCTTCCTCTGCAAAACAAATGGGCTAGGTGATTTAAACTGGCAATAACACTGAATGCAGCAGTTTCACATTAACGTCATACTGTTGGGGTGCAACTACGGCGATTATGATTTTTATTTTCAGGTGATTATATATACTAAAGAAAACTACTTATTATGCTATCCCTTTCTGTTAATATATCCCCATAAATCCTACACACTGGACCCTTAAAGCACAACCTGTCTAATATATGGTAACACAACACAGCATAATCAATAGAGCATCTTGTTCTCATTAGCAGAAGGCAAAAAGAGAGCCATCACTGAACAGTTGTGTATTGTCAGGACCTCTCAGTGCAATTGGCCGACCGTTTTACCTTTTAAACTGTGTCCATATGACACTGACACACAATAGTGGTCAAAGACTGCCGGCACAGAATTAAATCTAACCACTCCAGAGTCCAGGTTGAAAAGAAAGGATGATGGAGCCTTTGCATTGCTGGCGCCTCGGCTCTGTAATGGCCTGCTACTGAGCATCAGATCAGCTGACTCTGTTGCTGCTTTTAAAGCTCGTCTCAGAACATACTTTAACAGAAAGGCTTTTCCCATAGCAGCTGATGGACTACACCACTGTGCTTATGAGTTCTTGGTTTTTACTTCTCCTGGATCCATGTGCCCATAAATGTCAATAAATGTACAAATATGTATGTCTATGAATATGCATATCTTTCATTGTTTATATTACTTATGTTTTTGAAACATGTTGTGCTTGCATTGAGAAACTGTTTACATAAATGTTTCAGAAAAAACTACTTTTACATGAGCAGACTTTAATGCTAATACTTTTTTTTTTTTACAGTATGTAGTTTTACAGTATGTAATGTGATATATACTTAGCAAAACATGGCATAATGTAGAGATATTACTAGTACACTAGGAATATAAGTTTAATAGGAAATCATCCATCCATCCATCCATTTTCTAACTGCTTATCCTCTTGAGGGTCGCGGGGGGGCTGGAGCCTATCCCAGCTCACATTTGGCGAGAGGCAGGGTACACCCTGGACAGGTCACCAGACCATCGTAGGGCTGACATGTAGAGACAGACAACCATTCACACTCACATTCACACCTACGGACAATTTAGAGTCAGCAAATAATCTATCCCCAATCTGCATGTCTCTGGACTGTGGGAGGAAGCCTGAGTGTGGAATTTTCTTCTGTGGAAAGCTGCCATCACAAGGAATGGCTTTTCTTACTTTTGCACTCTTGAGGACATCTGTTCTTACGCAGATCGCCAAATCACAAGTTCAGACTCTCTCACTGATTCACACACATTACACACACTCAGATGCATACGCCCATACAGTTACACACACAAGCATGCGCAGTCCCCAGGCTTGTTGTGGGAGGCACAAACACATCTAACTGCTGACTGCCATAAGGCAACGTTGCAGTCTGGTGCTGCCTGATATGGCCCCTATTAACTTGGGTTGATGAGTGTATGTTGGCAGAATGCTGAATAAATCACAGCAACTTAGATGACGGTGCACAGTTCATGCCATTTTACACACCGGCTTCACCGTTGTGTCATGCTAATGAAACTTCTCATAATCCACCAAGAATTTCTTTCAGATGAGAGATCCACAGCATTGCATATAGTCTTAATGTCAGGGAGTAAGTTCATTTCAGGATTTGGAATGCATTTTTAGCCTCGTGTTGAACAGGACTTGGAGAGACAGATTGTAGATTCTAGACACATACGCTCTTCTCTCAGCCTGGCCAAGGCACAGAGCCACCACCAGTGAGCGGATGCCGACTTGAGGTGAGCCAGGGAAAGGCACAGATCTGGCAAGAAGGAGGATACTACTGTGACATGAAGGGCTCTCATTCCTTCTTTCACTGACATGAACACACACAACACAGACGCATACTCCAACCATTGACTATGGTCCTGAAAATGAATCATATTTTATGCATCGGCAGTCATTGCTTTAAAGTTCACCTCCTCATATAAAACATTTATGGTGTTACCACTGGTTAGCACCAAATAAGCTTGTGTGACATCCTCTGCTTTACACTGAAGCTTGTTCCCTGGCTGGCACTCACTCTATAACCTGACATACTGTGCTGAATGGGACAAAGGGACAAACTGGCATGGCTGCCAGTTTGGAAGATGATGTTGACAGCAGAGGCACCAGAGAGAGGAGTTAAGGAGAGATACGGTAGAGAGAGAAAGAGATGAAGACTAGGAAGAGATATCTGGATACGAGAGGTGCACTAGCAGCTGCCTTTCCTCCAGGGAGAGGGGGGTAATTTAAGGATAAGCCTGGCGATCGCCTATGCTTTTGTTATTCACAAATCCCCATTAAAAAAACTCAAACCAACAATGAATTGACCCTCATAACAAGTATTGTTGTTATCATTCCTTTGTGCCATAGACCTCCAGTGTTGTCGAAAAACTACTAAAAACACATCAGTGAGCCACATTGTTGCAGTGGGTAACATAGTCTTTTATTAGTGTTGATGTGGGCACTGTAGTTTATTTGAAGTCTGTTTTACTGATGATGCACAGATTGTGTGGGCTATTAATCTGCAAGTTAAATGTCCCCAATAAAAGCACAGTAAAAACATGTGACATGTGTTGTAGTAAAGTATGCTGCCTTTTCAGCTATGCCAGTGGTATGGCTGTGGGGATGGCAGTGTCGGTCGGTTCCTTAGTCAGTTAGTCCACAACTTTGGGCCAGACTCAAAATCTCAACCAATGAAGCTTAGAAAAACTTCAGTCAAGAAGAC